>NC_142595.1:10914987-11218018 GCF_965207765.1 Zootoca vivipara | reverse complement strand
GACCTTACTTGATTGGCAAAATGCAGGGAACTTTGGTTTGGCCTCTCTTTTGCCCATGTGGTGTCTAACCCTGAGCACTTTGATCTTGTCATGACTGATTGTGTGATGTTTGAGCCATGCGGCTCAGCAGAGAGAGCAGGAAACAACAAGCCAACCACAGAAGGGAGCGGAAGTGAATCAGATTTCTCAAGCAGCCTGAAAGTCTTGCAGAACAGTGTTATATTGTGAAGACCCAGGTGGCAAAGAAAGGAGGCCTTGATAATCTGCTTGTGAAGACTGGAGTGTTGTCAGGTATGACAGTATACATACCTCCTTTACATGTACCTGCGATGGACCAGTCAATAGTAGAGAGTCAAATGGCAAGTAAGAAGCAGGCAAAGTGAAACTAAGTAGGATGCTTCAGCAACAGTTTTACTGGAAAGGGAAGAAGCTTAACAAAATGAGGAGAGAGAGAGAGAGGAGTTCTGTCTTGTATGTGGTCAAAGGCATAGAAATGGGATTTTGGGAAATATTGTTTTGAATAATGAAGTACAGGACACCATCCAACTTTGCTCATTAATAGGCGTGATAATTCAGTTTAGGAAATTTTACTGCTCATGTTTTGATGGTTACTGTTTTATGATATGTTTTTGTAGGAGTAATATACAGTATTAATGAACTAAAATTAGATTACTTACATATTGGTAGATATGTATTTGAATGTTCATATATTTGTATAGATACTGATGACTGCTTTATGTATTCTATTGCTTTATTTCAGACGAAATGCATTAAAAATTGGAAAATAAATTAATGGCAGTTTGTGAACTGCAGAGCTTTCGTAGGAATGTCAAGGTGAACCAGATTCCTGGGTTTTGCAGCTCAGGATCAGACGTATTGTTCCAATGCAAGAGGCTGCATTAGCTGTTTTTCCCCCCTTCCTAGGTATCGTGAGGCGCCAACTTAAGCCATAGCAGCAGGATAGAATTGGCCAACTCAAGGGAGTGAAGCTGCAGACCATTGTGGGGGAAACGTAGAGTGATGTTCCAAGCCAAGGGACCAGCCAGTACAGCCTCCGCTAATGTATGTATTGTAATCAAGTTTTCAGATTGAAGAGGTTGCTGCTAATTCCTGGGGAGTGGGTTGAGGGGAGATACACATGATGTGCCTCACAGTCCAATCCTATGCATGTCTGCTTTGAAGTACCCCTGAGTTCCATGAGATTTACTCCCAGTTTAGTGTGTAAGGGACTGCACCTTTACTCACTCAAATATAAAACTGACATGCTAGTCTGTTGCAGCAAAAGCACCCAAAAGATGGCACTTTAAAGTCTAGCAAATTATTATGGCATAAGCATTCACGGACTAGAATCTTATCTCATCAGATGCATGGAAATAATATTTAACCAAAACAAAGGAGCCCCAATGATATAAGTAAAAACAAACAAAATCAGGAACCCTAAAAAGGTATAAAAGTGATTTACAAATTGACAAAACAAAGCAACATGTAAAGTGAACATATACAAATATAAGCAGTAGCCACTGTTGTGTAACAATTTCTCCAAACACTTCAAGTTACAATGGTGAGATTGCTTGCATTGCATCCTGTTTCTCACTTCTATCAGAACAAATGGAAAGTTTCTCACACATAGCAGTTGTAGACTCTCTCGCAATGGTTATATGTCGGGGACAATTAAAACTTAAATGTATGCAAAACAATCAGTGACCATTTGCAGCAACAGCATTAATTGGCGATAGCACAAGCTATGCATTGCTTGCTTGCTTAATGAACACCTGCTTGGGACAGGAACTCACTATATCTATTCAAGGCTGGACGTATAAATCAATAATCTAATGCAGCAGTTTTTAGCCATTTGGGCATGTTAGCAGTACTAGGATAACTACTGTTGTGAATGGTCATTATGCATATTTTGAATGCATTTAAGCCCGAGACTGTTCTTTTTACATTTCCTGGTCATTTCCTCCTTTCATTCCAGTTGATTAACCTTAAGCATTGCATCTGGTGAAAGTTTTTCATTTTAGAATTTGCTTATTTGTAGCACTTGACTGTTGTCTTTGTCCATGGAGTTTTCTTGGCAGGGATACTGGAGTGGCTTGCCAGTTCCTTCTCCAGGTGGATCACGTTTAGTCAAAACTCTCCACTATGACCTGTCCATCTTGGGTGGCCCTGCATGGCATAGCTCATAGCTTCTCTGAGTTATTCAAGCCCCTTCGCCACGACAAGGCATTGATCCATGAAAGGAGATCTTGGGAAAGGAGTACGACAAGGTTGTATATTGTCTCCCTGCTTATTTAACTTATATGCAGAATTCATCATGCGAAAGGCTGGACTAGATGAATCCCAAGCCGGAATTAAGATTGCTGGAAGAAATATCAACAACCTCAGATATGCAGATGACACAACCTTGATGGCAGAAAGCGAGGAGGAATTAAAGAACCTTTTAATGAGGGTGAAAGAGGAGAGCGCAAAATATGGTCTGAAGCTCAACATCAAAAAAACCAAGATCATGGCCACTGGTCCCACCACCTCCTGGCAAATAGAAGGGGAAGAAATGGAGGCAGTGAGAGATTTCACCTTCTTGGGCTCCTTGATCACTGCAGATGGTGACAGCAGTCACGAAATTAAAAGACGCCTGCTTCTTGGGAGAAAAGCAATGACAAACCTAGACAGCATCTTAAAAAGCAGAGACATCACCTTGCCGACAAAGGTCCGTATAGTTAAAGCTATGGTTTTCCCAGTAGTGATGTATGGAAGTGAGAGCTGGACCATAAAGAAGGCTGATCGCCGAAGAATTGATGCTTTTGAATTATGGTGCTGGAGGAGACTCTTGAGAGTCCCGTGGACTGCAAGAAGATCAAACCTATCCATTCTTCAGGAAATCAGCCCTGAGTGCTCCCTGGAAGGACAGATCGTGAAGCTGAGGCTCCAATACTTTGGCCACCTCATGAGAAGAGAAGAATCCTTGGAAAAGACCCTGATGTTGGGAAAGATTGAGGGCACTAGGAGAAGGGGACGACAGAGGACGAGATGGTTGGACAGTGTTCTCGAAGCTACGAACATGAGTTTGACCAAACTGCGGGAGGCAGTGCAAGACAGGAGTGCCTGGCGTGCTATGGTCCATGGGGTCACGAAGAGTCGGACACGACTAAACGACTAAACAACAACAACAGCACTTGACTGCATAGACACTTTGCTCAAGTTGATGTAATGTTCTATTTTGGATGCCTCTTGCAATAGGGATAGTATACCTTGGATGTGAGAATCGTTAAAAATTATTAGTTCACTTTCTCATGTTCACCATATTTTAGTATGTTTTTTATGTTTTACTAATCAGGAAAATTGATTTTTGTTACATCAATATTTTTGTGGGGTAGTTCTCTTTCTAAGGAGTCTGTTTTTCATTCAGCATGTTTGACATTTTTATTGATGTTAAAATATTGCAGCAAACTTTACAGAAAGAAATAAGTTTTACTTAATGTGAATTTGATATATTTTCTTGTATTTATTCAATTTCTAAATAATTTGAAAAAGATACAAATAATGATTACAATTAAAATTCATCCTAGAAACAGAAAACTATCTTAATATGGCTATAAATGTCTTAAAACTATCCTATTCATTCTGTTCATATACTTGCAGTGCCCTTGAAAAAGGAATTTTCTGAAATGCACTGGACTTACAATAAGTTGCATTTCTGTTCCCTGGAGTCCTCCCCACTCCACTTTTCTTCCTTTGCCAGTTAAGTGATACTATCAAAGACCTGTGGTTGTTTTTACACAAAAGTTGATGTCATAATAAATTCATCAGGCTGAAATCCTGTATCTTTTACTGGGGAGTAAGCCAATTGAATTCAAACTCAGTGGGACTTACTTCTGAGTAGACATCTAGAATATTGCACTGTCAGCCTTTAAAGTGCCAGAAGTACTGTTGTTTTCAAAATTTATGTTCACTTATCCTTCCAATGAATCCTGTGGATTGTAGTTTGTGGAAGCAATTACGGTATCTGTTCTTTAAAAAATCCTACAAATTCTAGTATTCTTTGGAAAATCAATGTGAGTTAAACAGGACTTGCATAGCTACGTTCCAACTCTAAGAAACATTTTCCCTTTAAGGGGGTTATTGAGAACTTCCTTATGGTAGTTGTCTGCCTTGAGCCCAAACAGTGCATTACATAATGGTCTAGGAAGAAAGTGTGAAATGAGACATAAATATGAAATTTTAAAACTGCTTAAAAAGTAGCAGTATCAAAGCTTACAATTGTGATTCTATGCGATCTGTGATCTCCTTCTATTCCCTATTGTTTCTTAATGCAGATCATAACATAATGCTCTCTACTCTGTATCAATGGCATTTTCCCTCTCCTCTTTCTTTAGGAGGCGAAGAGCAACTCAGGGGCATCCATCGTGCAGAGATCCAAGGTAATTACCAACCCAGTTTTTACCTTTGGGCATGAATGTTTCCCCAGAAGGTGGGGGGGGGCAGTCAAATAAATACATTGCACTACAACTCCTGCAACTCATTTTGCTTCAGAAGCAGCCTTGTACCATCGCTATAGAAAATGACTATTTTACTGGCCTCAACATCCTTGGAACTTATTAAGTGAATATGCAGTTCTTTTTTATATTGCTTTAAAGAAGCAAAAAAACCTGTTATTGATTATACTTTTTAGAGGCTTCTAAGGCACTTATTAGTATATATTGCTTTATAGTCCTTATCTCAGCTGCTGACTCAGTTGGATCTTTAAAGCTTTCCCATCATTTCATAGTTGTTTTTAAAGGCAAACTGCTCCATCGCTGTAGCTCATGTTCCTGCATCCTGTTGTTGGGGTAACTTTGTTTATGGATCTTCAAAGGATGCATGCCATATGCATGCAACAGTACCAAAACAAAATAATTCAGCTCCAGGCTCAAATTACACATTATGTAGTCTGCTGAGAATGTAACGCAGCTCTTGGGGGGGGGGTGCATGGAGAAAGAGGCTGCCTTTGCCTTTCCCCTCTGCTCCTAGCTCAGATTGTAATTGCACCCTCTCAGGGACAAACTAGAGATGATACGTGAAATGCGTAAATGCATTTGACATAGAGCTACCACTGGTGGAGATTGGCATCAAAACCATGCCACATAGGGGTGGAAGGAGAGGTCTAACCATTCCCTTGCATGCTGCACTCCCAATTAAAGGTCATCCCTCTTTCCTGAATTGAAGCTTCCGCTGGCACAGGCTACTTTGGGTTTGAAGCTCCTCCCCCTCAACAGAAACACAGAACTTCAGTTATAACATGGAAGAGAGAAGGGCTGTTGCTATAGGCATGCAGAAGGCCCCAGATTCAATCCCCACTATCTCTAGGCAGGGCTGCGTAGGATTTCTGCCTGACACCTTAAGAGAGCTGCTGCCTTGATGTGATGGACCAATAGGCTCACCCTGCATAAGACAGCTTCTAATGCATTTTGGGGACCCAGGTGGCGCTGTGGTCTAAACCACAGAGCCTCTAGAGTTTGCTGAACAGAAGATCAGGGGTTCAAATTCCCCGAAGGGGGTGAGGTCCCATTGTTCGGTCCCAGCTCCTGCCCACGTAGCAGTTCAAAACCAAAGTGCAAGTAGATAAATAGGTACTGCTCCGGCGGGAAGGCAAACGACGTTTCCATGCGCTGCTCTGGTTCGCCAGAAGCAGCTTAGTCATGCTAGTCACATGACCTGGAAGCTGTCTGCAGACAAACGCCGGCTCCCTCGGGCCTATAGAGTGAGATGAGTGCAGAACCCCAGTCGTCTGTGACTGGACCCTAACGGTCAGGGGTACCTTTACCTTTTTAATGCAGTTTGAGCTGAAATGTGGCAGCAATAGATAAACAATTAACAAGGTGGAAAGAAACAGCTGAACTGCCTTTGCTTTTTAGTGTGCATTCATGAAGTTTTCTCCTTTGCATTATTCTTTATCTGCTGATATGGTCAAATGCCTGCTTTGGATGGGGTCATATTCCTCTGAAGGAGCAGATTCGTAGTCTGGGGATGCTCTGGGTACATCTCTGTTGCTAGAGCCTTTGGTGATCTCATTGACTAGGAGAGCTTACCAGCTTTGGTTAGTAAGAGATGCTGCAGCCATTCCTGGACTGGGATAGCCTGACCACTGATGTCTATGTGCTGGTGCCCTCCACATTGGATTGCTGCAGTGCATTCTGTGTGGGGCTGTCATTGAGGCTGACCCAGAAGCTAGTGATGACTCAGCTGCTAGATGGGGCAGAAATTACCATATTACACCAGTGCTGAAAGAATTACACCGGCTGCCTATTAGTACTGGGCTAAATTGATGGTGCAATTACTGGTATACAGAACCCATTTTACAGCATGGAAGCTGGATACATAAAAGGATACATCTTCTTAGGAAGTCCACTTCACATTACTTTGGAAACAAGCCTTCAGTGTGGCAGAACTCCTTCCCATTATATGTCACTCAAGGATCATCTCTATTGTCATTTAGGTTAGGATTGAAGACTTTCCTCTCTCAACAAGACTTCTAAGTGGAGTTTTTATCCTGGCTGGTATTTGTATTAGATTTAAAACTGATTTCACATATTTAGCAGTTGTTTTTAGATGTTTTTAAATGCGTAGTTGTTTTAACTCTCTCTCTATATTTGGATATACTGTGAGATTACATTGTTTTTGCTGCTGTCACTCAGTCTTTCAGCTTGAAGGCCCAGGTGAAGGAGACATGCAGTGCCTGCCAGAAAACTGTTTATCCCATGGAGCGCCTCGTGGCCGATAAATTTGTCTTCCACAACAGCTGTTTCTGTTGCAAGCACTGCCACACCAAGCTCAGGTGAGAAGGGCAGGGGAAGCAAAAGTTTGCTATTAGGGAAGGTGAAGAGGATTTGGGGATGGGAGGCTAGGTGGTTGGGTTCATGTCACACTCTCCCCCACCAATCTTATATCTATGGTAGGCCTACTCCCACCCCAGAAAACCAATGAGGAACTGGGGACAAGCAAAAGACTAACCAAAAATGTTGGTTGAATGAGAAACCCATTTAGTTCCTTTATGAAATTTCATGTTCTCCAGGTTCTGTACTGAGGTACACAGCAGTCTGCCCACAATGTGGGATTTCTTCTTCTTCTTTCGGCAGTGAGAACTGCTCTGAAGTTTGATCCTTGTTCAGAAGAGGGTGAGAGGTTTGGTCTGAAAGGCACGTACTGTACATAAGACCACACTTTTTTGTTTCAGCTTCATGTAGTTGTGAATATTGACACTGATTTAAAGAGTAGGATGAGAGGGCACTACTCCTTTCCTGATCTACCAAGGTGATTAGGGCAAATTAAGGGTTTAAACATACCTGTCTGTTGAAAAGTACCATTCAGTCCAGTAGGGCTTACTCTGAGGTATGTAGATATAGGATTGTAGACTAAATGCCAAGTTTATGCAACTAGACACGCTTTATGTCTTACAATTAGGAGAACAGAACAACTTTGAGATTAGTTGGAAGGAATCTCTTTAAATTATGAAAACCTTGCCATGATGCAATAAATTTCCATAAATTCTTCTGAGGTTGCCTGTTCTTGCAAATGTGACTTTCTTGGACCAATTCATTTTGCCCACATTTTTAAGAGTTGGTAACCTTAGATTTATGGAGATTCTGATGAGATTGCCATGTAAAACAAAAAGGCTGGTGTAAGCTCAGCCTTTTAACAAAGAATGGGCAGTGGCAGGGACAAACTAGCCTTCATGCCTCATTCTCCTATGTTCTCTTTTGTTGTGTTTCTTCAGTCTTTTTCCTAGGTGGGCTTTAACATGTGCTTTCCCTTCCTTCCAGTTTGGGTAGCTATGCAGCTCTACACGGGGAATTCTTCTGTAAGCCACACTTCCAGCAGCTGTTCAAGAGCAAAGGCAACTATGATGAGGGCTTTGGGCGCAAGCAACACAAGCAACTCTGGCTGCAGAAAGAGGTGGAGAACGGGACCGATACAGCATGACGAAGCAGGCCCCAATTTCCCCACTTTGAGAGCCTTGGTATGGGGATGAACTGAGCTGATGGAAAGCAGTGGAGCTTGCAAGGGTTGCTGGGAGCAGGGAAAGCCAGGCAGAAATAGAGTATGGTTCCAGTGTTGTGGGAGCAATGCTACCTGCGTATCTGGGAACCCCAGACACTGTGCCCATGGAGGGGTGAGAGTGGAGGATCTTGAACAAATCATGTAAGAGCAGGCACACCAGGATGCTGGTGGGGGACAGGGGTTGCATGAATGAAGCAACAGATATTGGGGCTTGTATTTCCAGACTTCTTTAATGTGATTGCATCTGTGATATAAGCTCCTGAGCAGGAGAGACCAATGTTTACACCTTATTTTGTACACCTTATGGTGTACTACCATGTGGCATGCAAACTCTCCCCTCACTTGTCACACATCTTGCAAACTCAGCTACAGATCCCATGAAACAGTCTAGATTGGGGAAATTGCCAGGTTACAAATTCCTTTGCCATAGAACCTTGGGCCAGAGAAACCTTTCCAACAGGCTTTAGTTAATGCCTACTACATCTTATGTTTACAATCCAATCAATCCCATCCCATCCAGTTATGGAGCAGCAAAGGAGAATGGCTCTATTAAAATATCTGGTTGTCTGGATAAACAGGAATCCAACTTTTAAAGGAAATTTTATGATGGGTCAGGGCACACAGTAAATGCTGACTATTAATTTGGCCAAAATGCATTTCTACCTCTCCCTTTATTTAAAACATTCCCAGATTAGCCTGTACTTCTTTTCCTGCTGAAGGACTGTTTGCTTCTGCTGCAGAGATCACACTCAAAGATAGTCCTGTGGGGAAAGATATGCATGCTAAGAAAGCATGGAAAGAGAACATGCTGCTTTCCAGAGCAACCAGTTTTCTATTGTGACAAAAGGGAGGGAGAAGCAATCCTGGAGAAACAGAGGGCGAGTGTGGAGATAGTGCAACAATGACTGAAATGTGCATACCAATAGAGTTTTGAACACAAAACAGGAATTGGATGGGATTCCAAACCTTGCACCTTCATTTTCATCAGCTCGGTTCTGCCCAAACATTTAGCCTTAAATCCTGGGGAAGCATTCAATGTCTATCTTTTATATTTGCCTTTTTCAGTGGTACGTGGTTAAGCTGAAGCACAAACTCGTGGTGTTGTGTCCAGAGTTGCGCTGTCTGCTGTCTTATTTTTGTAATATAAGTTTTCTGAACCTTTCTCGCTTCATGTTGTTTTGTGAAACAGTTTGAGGTGGTGAAATTTACAACTTATCCCATTACATGCAGCTGGAGCAGAGAGGAAGATATAAGGTAGATGAAGCAACTTAACTGTGTCTGCATTCCACAGCAGAAAGAACATACAGTGCTCTAAGCTGTGTACATAGCAGGGCATAAGCATAAACAAAAACCTCTTATGTGCCTGGATTATAGGCCTCAGCAGCACAGAAACAAAACACTTGAGCCCCACCATTCAGAGCAACATGGATATAGTCCTGTCTGGTTGCTTCCAAAGGTAACAGCTGATGAGAAAGGTAGACGCCCACAAGAGCTCCCACCAAAATTCAAATAGTCTATAAGGCATCAGACATAACAGAGACTTCTTGTGTTAAGACACTCATAAATTGCAGTCCACTCTACTTTGCAGAAAGGGAATAGCATATACCAGGGGTCAGCAAACTTTTTCAGCAGGGGGCCGGTCCACTGTCCCTCAAACCTTGTGGGGGGCCGGACTATATTTTGAAAAAAAAATAATGAACAAATTCCTATGCCCCACAAATAACCCAGAGATGCATATTAAATAAAAGGGCACATTCTGCTCATGTAAAAACACCAGGCAGGCCCCACAAATAACCCAGAGATGCATTTTAAATAAAAGGACACATTCTACTCATGTAAAAACATGCTGATTCCTGGACCGCCCAGGGGCCGGATTTAGAAGGCAATTGGGCCGCATCTGGCCCCCGGGCCTTAGTTTGGGGATCCCTGGCATATACCATGATAAAGTTGGAAGGCCTGAGGAAGGTTGATGGTGGAGGGAACTCCTTGCCATATAGACAAGAGCAGAGACCTTTTAGCTGCCTCTAAATAATGCAAGCATCCAAACAACAACAGAGAGGTACTTACAAAACAATACTAGCCAAAAATGTTATTTTATTGTAAATAAAAGTTATACTTTGGCCCGGCTTTGCACTGCAAGCCCCGGTCAGTATAGATATTTATAAAAACAGAAAGACACAAGTGGTTCAAGGTCTTCTGTACACTCCAGGTTCAGTTGATAAACTTCACAATGCTGCTGCTGGCTTATGAGGCACACATGGTCCACTTGTTTAAAATATTTAGGTTTCAATAAATCAAACCACTTATTCCAATGCAGACTATTTAAATCTATAGGGAATACTCTGGATTGCAAACCAGCAGATTGAGAAGCAAAATGTGCAATCTTCTAGTCTCCACATGGCAATTTCACAATCATGCTGCTGTGCTGTAGAGGCAGCAATCTTGGTAAAGGAAATGCTGCAAAAGTCAGTAGGACTTCCTTTCAACTGCTTTGGACTATAATGTAATAATGGTATATTCTTCTCTAAAACTTTACCCTGAAATCAGATATTAGAATAGCCCCCATATCACACATCCAAGAATGCAGCTGTTGTTCTAAAGGCCAATAAGAGAAGAAATAAAGGCTGTCTGGCAATGGTAGCTTCCTCCAATGCAAGAAGCTATTTTAAGATGTGTTTGAATCATTCACACCCACAGTAACCAAGACAGAATAATCCTGTTTAGCAGAACATTAAGAGGGTGAACCTGGAGGATACAGAATCGTCACGCCAAGCCCAAAACACCATTATTTTCTTTCCTCACATATGGTTACAATTCCATCTGGGAAAATTTGCAATTTATCCTTCAGCAACCTGTTTTCTCATCTGCACCCATGGGGACAAGAAACTTACTGAAAGCAAAAGTGCAAATGAAAGTATCAGGGGGCCACAAAGTGCTTGAAAATGAGCATGAACAGATTAATGGGGCTTTATACTATAGAAGGAATTTACTTTCTTACTGGAAATGGTTGAAGAGTTACTGGCCATTTTTTGTAATTGATTTAACTGCAATTTTAGGGACAAATCAATCCTTCTAAATTGTTTGAGTAGTAAATCAATCCATATGCAACAAGCCAATGTCAAATCCAGGTTGAAGAATCCAATAAAGGTTATGCAAATGGATGTGCCCATCCAGTAACTTAAGTAAGACTTAACACTGGTGACACTGTGCGCTGCAACTATTTAATCAGATTTGAAATAAACCTAACCAGGTCTCCTGGACAAGACCTATGGATAGATTGCTCATAAAACAACCCATTCCAGATATTTTATTACTGGGATCTATGCTATTTCTATGAAACGAATTCAAGATTCGTGAGGCGCGTGAGGAAACAAAGAGGTATTTTGGCTTAACACATTTTGTTATAAAACTATATTCAAATTTTCTGCAAAACCAGCTGCTTCTCTCCTCACTTTTAAAATTCATGAAGGTGTCAATTTCTTTCCCCTCCCATAACAGTTGCTATACATATCTATAAAAATCAACAAATACAGCATAAATAAAAAAGATAAGAGGCACCATCATTTGTTTACATGATGTAAAAAGCATAACAAATAAGGAATGATATACACACATTTGTAAAAGTGCATTGCTGACCATACAAGTAATGCTTTGGCTTATTTCTTAGGCTTAATCAGAGGCTCTGATACTGGAGTCTATCATACAAAGGGGGAGCCCAGCCAACATAATCACATTATTGGAGACAGGTGGAGGGAGAGCCTGCTGCTGGGCATTTGCCAAGTCACAGGATACACAGACCACAGTTTGGGCTGAGAGTGGGCATGTTTCAGGACAACAAACATTTCAGGCCTCTCTTCAAGTCCTACAAACATGTTGGCAGGTGAGATAAAGGGGGTGGGGGAGAAAATCACTGCAGGTTTTTTGAACCTCCATTATCTGAAAGGAACAAATCACACTACGTACTTCCTTAAATCCTGGATTCCCCATCAGAAAGCAGCATCCAGTCTTAAAAGTAGCACTGTGGAAGCCTTAAACCAGGCATGGCCAAACTTGGCCCTCCAGCTGTTTTGGGACAACAACTCCCATCATCCCTAGCTAACAGGACCAGTGGTCAGGGACACGCCAGCCTTAAACAGAGCAGAGAAGCTACATTAACACCTTATCACTGCTACAAGGAAAGAACTCTTACCTTTGCTACATTTTATTCACATGACTGCATTCCGCTTCAAATACACTGCTGCAGCTCCACTGGAAGCATTGCCTAGTTCTGGCTGTTAACCAACATGTCAAGCTGGTAGGCTGCCAGCTTGTGATTTAAGTAAACATCTGTAGTCCTGTAAAAAGCTGAGAGATGGTAGCAATCCTCAACTTTGCAGAGATGAAAACAGCTGGCTACCCTAAGATGGTGTCAGCGTGCCTGTTGTAAATGATTCTTGGCTGGAAAGAGGAAGGATAATTTTTACCTCTTTTAAAGGCTAAGAGGTGATTGGAAGCATGACACAATAGAAGTACACATTATTTTTGCAGCACAACACATTGGTCAAATTGTTCAGCTATCCTAGGAAGTGCATTTTTGAAGTGAACATTTCTGGAATGTGAACAGGTCCTTATGTTACATGGGCCCTGTCTGATTGCATCTGTTCCCAGTCCGAAGTTTTATACAGCAAAACAAGCAAATTTCCGTTGGCCACTAAACAGTTAGTTGAAAGAGGATACTGCTTAGATTGCCTGCAATTACCGTAAGTTTGTCATGAGTTCCCCTTTAAAAATCCCCAGGATTCCTAGCCAAAAGATAATTCAGCATTTGAAATCAGGCCTTGTCCCTTTGTTTCACACAACTGCTAGATTAGATGACTCTATGAAAACACAATCACAAGTACAGCTTTTGCATAAATATCTTCCTCGCCTGTGCTGCTCAGGCACGTGTCTTCCATTTATAAAACTATTTTTAATACAAATGTATTTATTAGGCTTAGCAGCAGTCTTTCACCTTTCCCTGAAATAAGATCTTGGCAGCACTGGAAATGTCTTTGGTTTGAAGGACTGGCAAAAAACTGAGTAATGGCACCAGCGGCTGTTCTCCAGAAAATACCTGGGTGGAAGAAGACATCTAACAGATATAGAAGAACCTGAAGTCTCAAAGGAACAGCATTTTCATAAGAAAGCTATTAACTGCTGCATAATAGGCCAGCTGTATGAAACTCCCAATGCAGGGCTATTTCATCAGTTGCAAGCAATAGCTATTCTACAGCAACCCCTGTCTATATCTAGCATGTGATCTGTGCCAAAACCATCCATAAAAATGTCACATTCCACGATCTCAATAAATTATGCAAATAAAGTAAAAATCTGTATATATTCTTGTTTTTGATGCTTTATTTGGCTTTTGCTCTTTGTGCAAGGGCACTAAGCACATGCCACAACTGCTGTATCCTGCTCAGCCTCCTGTGACTTCTCAGCCTCCTGTGACTTCTAAGTAGAAGTCAACAGGCACCTCTCAAACCCTCGACATTTAGAGTTTCTCTGCAGCTATGAAGACCAGAAACTTGCTTTGAAAAGAATTAAATTAAAATAAATAAAAGTTAAAAATACTGAATCTTAGGATGCTGATCTTTGTGCCAGATAATAAATCCTCTGTTAGCACAGTTATTGCATAGACAGAGTCCTGAATTGCACCTTCAGACAGCCCTGTCAAAATGAAGCTCAATTCCCTCATTTCATTCAGGGGCCATTTGTTGTGTAGGCCTTGTTGTGCTTGTGTTCCACTGTAACCCCCTTCTCATTGTCCAGAAATGTGGATAGGAGAGGGTTAAAAGGCAAATAGAAAGAAAGTACAACTCTGCCTCCAGCTCCTTGGGTTTGTCATTATATAAAAAACAACAATACTATTCACATATTCTTCTAAATCAATATTTTCTGAACACTTTCAGATGCTGAATACTTAATAAAATATATAATTATTATTATATATAATAACTGAGTCCATGTTCTCTGTGGCACTTGACATAATCCTGGGGAACTGCGAAATACTGCATCCTAGCCAACACACTCTTGTAGCTTTCTGAAGCTATCACAAGTTCTGATCTCACAAGCCCCCTTCCACTTTGGACCAGCTTCTGATACACAGCTACATTCAAGTGAGATGGTTCCTAAGCCGCTCCCAGCTCATGTGCTTGTGGGAAGCATACCACCAAACATTCCATGGCAGCAGCACAGGTAAGGACAGAGATGCAGATGTAGGTTGCACAGCTACTAGAAGCATCAATCCAGAGACGAATCTATCCAAATAAAAGCAACTGACACCCCTGCCTTGCTCCTCAAACACTGACTGCCTCTCTAGGCAAATAAGACAGCTGTGCCAGCATTTATTTGGAGCTGCTGCTCGGATAAGGGCCACAGCACAGCATCCTCACAAGGAGAAAATGCTAAAAGCCAAGGAAGAAGAACTGTTTCTGGGGATGGCAATTCAGTATGGGAGCTGTGCAAAGTGATGCTGAAGCAGCTCTTCAGCTGAGGGTCTCTGCCGGGCTTCTACAAAGATTCGCTTTATAAAGTCCCGGCAAGTTTCTGAAATGTGGGAAGGCAGCTGGGGGTTAGTTGGCTGTGTGGCAATCTTGAAAATGGCTGCCATGGCTTCATACTCTGCCCAGGGTGGCTTCTCTGTTAGCATCTCCACAACAGTACAGGCAAGGCTCCTAGGAATGGGAGAACACAGAATTCAATTATCTGTATTAGAAAACAAAAGGCAGTGCAGGAGTTTCTTGTGGCAGTTCCCGTGACACCCACACAATGGGCACAATCGAGATAAATTGCAACCTAAAAACAACAGCAATGAAGCTTGTGGCACCTTACTAACAAATAAATTGGGGCATAAGCTTTTGTGGATCATTTAGGAGGATCAGGACACGGAGGGCTGAATAGATAACCAATATCAAACGAAGCTGAAAAAGAAAGTGACTCAGAAGCCTTCACCTCTTTGGCCATGTCAAACGACACCAGAACTAACTTTCAATTCTGAATGAAGCTAGAGAAAATGGCAAATGTTCTTACAACATAACTCAACTGGAAAAATAGCTTTGTCTGGAGATCCACTGAACTCACAACTCATTTTATTCCTACAGTACACATGTACAGAAGTTACGGTAGTTCTATCAGAGTTCAGCCCTGGAAATTCAAAGAAAAGGGCACAGAAGAATGGCCTGAAGCTCTTCCAGATGTGGCCTCAACAGAAGCTTTAATATTTTTTTTTTTAAAGTAAGAGGCAGCCCAAATGCCAGCCTTGAAGATATGCAATAAAGGACACATTTGTAGACACTCAGGTGTTTGGCCTCTTAGCAAGAGAGAAAAGAATTGAGCATGAAGAACACTTCTCAAGGCATGATTAATTGAAGAAAGGATGGCGTATACATAATGATAATGGTGTTGGAAAAACTGCTCTTGGTTCTAAAAGTTCAGCCCCTTATCACTGAAAAGCTACCCTTACACATCTAGAGTTAGTGGTCAGAGGGTATGCCATTCAGCCACCTTTTACAACATAAAATTAATCCTTGCTAGGAAGTGAACTCAGTCCCTGCCCAAACACAGAGCAGACACAAGCAGCTGCAAGACTAACAAAGTATGTCATTTGAGTCAGGGCTTTCTGGACAAGAATGTCACTTCCCTTTTCCAGAAATGTTCCTTGTACTCCTAGTAAGAAGGTTAAAAGCTTGTGGACTCCAGGTGCACAGAAATCCTGGCCAGAAATATGCACCAAGCAAACAGAACAAAGCAACTTCTCACCAGACGTCAGCTTTTCTTCCGTAACCCTCCCCGCTGATCACCTCTGGACTCATCCAATAGGGCGTGCCAGTGACAGAACGGATGCCGGTCCCAGACATGCAGATTGTCTGTAGCCGTTTGCTGGCCCCAAAGTCCCCAAGCTTCACATTGCCAGCAGAGTCCCGGAGAATATTGGCTCCTGAGAAGGGGGAAGGAAGGAGGGAGGGAGAGGGAGAGGGAGAGGGAGAGAGAAGCAGCAGTGATTCAAAGTCTGTCACTAACTTTACCATGCAGCATATTAGCAGTCAATATATGAAGAAGGGAGCCAAGAAGAGGAAGAGACCAGGTTGAGGGAACTGGCTCAAGTCACGTGGGCATCTCTTACCCTTTATATCCCTATGTACAATCATGTTGCTGTGAAGGTAACAGACTCCTTCAAGAATCTGCCGAGTGTACTTCCGGGTCACATTTTCCGTCAGTGCACCATAGGCCTTCAGCTGGTCTTTGACAGAACCCTTCACAGGAAAAGCAGGAAAGGTATTGAAGAGGGCTTCAACAACAAGGAAACAATCTTGCAAATCCACTGCAGGTCAGAAGCAGACGGCAATCACTTTCTAGAGGACTAGCACAATTCTTACCCCTGGCATGTACTCCATGAATATGCTCAGGGTCTTCTCTGCTCGGTCCCTCAAGCACCCATAATACTGGACAATGCGCTCATGCTGAAGGTTCTTCAACAGCTGAATTTCACACTCCAAAGCACTCACTTCCTGCAGGCATGAAGAGAGCCAGTTAGTTCATTGCGCTAAGAATATGTGTGCCTGCATGCTCCCCCATTGAGGAAGATGTTGTGGTTAAATCAGTTTCCCATTATGTCCAAACTGGGAAAAACTGTGGGATAAAACACTTTTTCATACTAGGATCCTCACTCAAGTCCAGACAGCCGACTACTGAACCACATTTGAACTTGGTAGCAGTGACAAGTTCTTAGCAAGAACTTGCCTAGAAGTTAGTTTTCCCACTACTTTGAAGTTATTAACAATTTCCACTCTGAGTTATTTCTATTAGGGTGGCAACCAGATTAACAAAATGGTTACTATTAGTTGATTAATAAGGGTCAAAGACCAGTAAAGAGGCAGGTGCTTGGCTTCTCCAGCCTACTTAGGGAAGGTGCTGGTTACTTGTGCCAGCCAATGGAAAGGGGAAAGGTGACGTGGTGAAGTTTTGTAAATAATTTGGCAGTGTTGAGTGCAGTGGGATTGCATTTGGGAAAGAAGCAACCATGATATCTGTATACAAACCATGCTTTGTTTGAACGTCTGTTACTTAGCATGGTATTTCCAAATACAAACATTTACTTTAGACAGTGTTTCCAGTGCTATCGTTCAAGTACCTTGCTTGTTTCAGGACTGTCTGGGTCAAACTGGACCTGTTTCGCTGCAAGTTCTCTGGCTGTATCCACATCGTAGCACAAGTACACACGGCCAAATGCACCTTGTCCCAGGAGCTTCCCTCGCCGCCAATTAACAGGGGCACTTGGAGCTGCGAAATGCAGAAGGAATTCTCAGTTTATAATGTCATCCTCAAGAATAATCTTCTACACCCGTCAACAGACGCTATTTATACCTGCATTACTAAATGGCTTTAAAAAGAATGAGAGCTCCAGGGAGATAATTCCAGTCTCCAAGCTAGAGATGCCGCCTATCAAAGATTCAGGGTGTGGCATATAATGTTTGGCTCTGATGATAGAGCTTTTAAATCTTGACTTCTGCTTGATGGGCCTTTAGGACCACAACATCAGCTTTTCACACATTTCTCTTCGTCCTGCAGTTTATAAGAACTGATATTAAACATCAAACAGTTCGATGTAGCGTCGCACCCTATCTCATCAGTAGCCCCAGGAAAGCTCATAAGCATGACAAGATACAGCATCTCATATTATTGTTCATTCTTAGTACCTGGTAAACAGAAGTTTTATTCCAAACCCTCAGGGTGTAGAGCCACTGACAGTCAATTTTATCTGTTAAAAAGCCACCTGTGTTAGTGGCCACCACAAACCCCTGTAGCAATTTGAACAAGTGCTTCCTTTTGTGCATCTTGAATGCACTGGAAAGCACAATAGTGTCTGGTGCTGCATTTCGCATATCTGGAACAGACTGCTTACATTTGGTTGGAATGTTCCTCTCTTGCACAGTGAGAGCATTCTCACTGTCCGCGCTCCGTAGGCGCCCTCGGGGGTCCAGATACTGCACTGCTAGGCCAAGGTTCTCCCCATTGGTGCTCAAGGAGCGGCTTGATGGCACTAGTGTGAAGAGGTTACCCTGGTGACGTCGAATACGTGGGAACGTCCTCCGTCCTGTTAGAAAACGTTATGAAAGAAAAGTTTGCAAATAAAACTGTCTGGATACAGGGTGGGGGTGGGGAATCAGGGCTGGGGATGGAGCAAAAAGCCTTTGCAGGCATGACTTCTGAGTTAGCAAAAACCTAAGCTTTGGACAACTCTGCTCTGGATTAATCTTGTAGTGCACAGGCCAACAACTTGCTTCACCAGTGGTTCGCATGCAAGAAACAGAGTTTCTCTCTGTTCTTCTTGAGCTTTTCAACTACAGGAAAAGAGAAGGAAGGAAAGTCATCTTCTCACTTGTATTTGTCACCCCTTCTGCTTCCATAGAGTTCTCCCAAGCAATTTCAAGAAAATTGAGTCAGAGAAGCAGAGAGAGGCCTAGCAACTAGGGAAAAGCAGATAGTTCCCCTTGGGAGAGATGTCAAACGGCAACCCTATTATTAAGATAAAAAGCAGGGTGCTTTCTTGCAGTGCAAGCACACCCACCATCATTATAATCTTTGTGCTGCATGGAGACATGGTAACGCCGAGGGTAGGTCCCTCCTTTCTCTGCTTTGTCATAGATTTGATTCTCACGATCTGGATAGAGAGAGACAAAGCAAAACAAGTTAACTTATGGAACATGCACAGATGAATGACCCAAATGGGAGGGAAATCCACAAGTCTCATGACTGGAAGAAAAGGTTCGCTAAATATGTTTAAATCTTAAATTCTATAACCCAATGAACTATGCAGTTCACTGAAATCCAGCTCCTTTCCCACTGAGATGGCAGGGCAGTTGGCATACAGCACTCTGTTTGCAAAACGCAGCCCACAGAATAACTAATTAGCTTATTTTCATCTTTGCCCTTCTGGTAGTTAAAATAAGTTTCTTAGTTTCAGTCAAACCCCCCCCCCCCCCGGTGGTTTCAGGAGGGAAGAGAAACCAATGCATAAGCACGTATCCTGAAAACTGTTAATTCTCTCCCTGACCCAGCAACATTCAACCAATCAGTGGCAAAGGAATGGGAGAGGCCAACAAGATGTGGCTCCACATCAGTATCTTCCACCCTAGATTAGACTGGAAGCCAGGTAACTGCTGGCAAGTGACAGAGAAGTTGTCTGCACATTTCACAATGTCTTTCTGCAATCAAAAAGAGAATATAGAATCTTGACTAGGAGCAGCAAACACACAACAGAGAAACAAGGTAGGAGTTTCTTTCTCCTGTTATCGGCCAACAACCACCAGCTCAAATAATTATTTTAAAAACTATACAGACATACCTGAAAAATCCTGCCTGTTGTCTGGGAAACTCTGAGCCCTGGACATGCAGGTTTTTCTATAGGAAAGGCTGTTTGGGGGGGGGGAGAAAGAATTAAGATTTGTACCTATAAACTGGGCTAAGAATGGCCTGTGTTACAACTTAATGTGATGGCTTCTCACGACTTAGGAAGAAGCTGGAAGCTGGATAGCCTAAAGATAAAGGTAAAGGAACCCCTGACCATTAGGTCCAGTCGTGACCGACTCTGGGGTTGCAGAGCTCATCTCGCGTTATTGGCCGTGAGAGCCGGCATACAGCTTCCAGGTCATGTGGCCAGCATGACTAAGCCGCTTCTGGCAAACCAGAGCAGCACACAGAAATGTCGTTTACCTTCCCGCTGAAGTGGTACCTATTTATCTACTTGCACTTTGACGTGCTTTCAAACTGCTAGGTTGGCAGGAGCTGGGACCGAACAACGGGAGCTCACCCTGTCACGGGGATTCGAACTGCCAACCTTCTGCACGCCCTAGGACTCTGTGGTTTAACCCACAGCACAACCCGCGTTCCTAAACATGAGTTAATTACAATACTTTATTCACATCCAATGTAGTATTGTGGGATTTCTGCATCTAAACATATGCATAACTGAACACAGAATTTACACAATCTGTTGGGTTCCCCCGTCCACAAACAGGGTATTAGTTTTGGAAAAATTCAGCCAGGGCACATAGCTAACTGTAAAATTCCCACCCCAAATATTTTAGCATATATTTTTAATTTTAATGTATCTTTTACATTTTTAAAAATATATGGTCCAGTTTCCTCCCTCATTAGGCAAAATACAGCTTTCCTCATTATAGTAATGCAAGTATTCAGCTAAACAATCTGCATCCATTCCTGACTCTTGGCCACCTGCCCTATACCTTGCCACACCTGAACAAAATGCCCCAGCTCTACGATATCTGATATTGAAAACCGCCAAGAGGTCCAGGATAGCTAGCAGTCCCCTTGTCATAGGTTATCACATTGCACTGGTTTTTGTCATCAAAGAACCTGATTTGGTTACTGTGAGGGACAGGGGATATCGCGAAGTCCCTCCCCTCCTGAGTTCAAGCCCATCCCCGAGCACAGGGGAAAGCAGAGAGAGTTCCGATTCCAATGGGGAAGCAGGAAGTCGTGTCCGAGGCTCAGGCAAGGTAGAGGAGCCAGGGTCCCAGGTGGGACAGGAAGGGGCGAATAAGGGGGGGAGACCCATCCCCCCAACTCCGGAATTACGCAGAAAGAGGAGGGGAAAGAGGATGGGTCTGCCAAAGCTTTTGTGTTGGAGAAAGACGCGCCAAAAGCCATTCGGAGGTTCTGGAACCAACTGACCACATCACTCCGTGTAAATAGCAATGACTTCAGCACTGTAAATACGCAGCACCAATAAAAGAATAAAATGCAGAGCTGCGTAGCGTCGTTACTCTGAAGTAGCCCACTCCGGCCACTGTGACAGCAACCTCCGAATCTTTTTTGGGCTACTTTGGAGTTGCCGGGATGAGCGTGTCAGAGGCGGAGAGATGGCGGCAGATCGCGGAGAAAGCCCAGCAAGAACTGCAGCAGCTGTCGCTGCAGGCGCAGGGGGAATTGAAGGCAGCTAAAGAAGAGACTAAGAAGGTCCAGGACGACCGGCTACAACTTGCGGAACAGGTGAGAGCGCTACAGGAAAGAGAGCAGGAATTAAGGGCGGTGGCGGTAGACCTCCAAAACAAGCTGGATGCAGAGAAAAACAAGGCGGGAGGGGCACCCCAAGTCCAAGTGCTGCCAGGAAGGAGAGCCGGGACCCTAGTAAGCAAGTTCAATGGAGACCCGAGGGAATATCAGGGCTTTGAGACTGAGATTGTGTATGCTCTTGAGCTGCACCACGATGAGTTCCCTGATGATGAGCACAGGGTAGCGTTTATTGTGGAGCACCTTACCGGGGCAGCCAGGGAGTGGCTAAGACCGTTAATCGCAACAAAGAATCCTTGCATGAAGAATGTCAAACTATTTCTAGAAGGTTTGAAAACGATGTATTCGTCCGATAGTCATATGGACCAGACTAAGGAGGAACTTCATAATTTACGCCAAGGAAATATGACAGTTCGCGCGTATTGGGCGAAATTCACCATGCTGGTGCACAGATTGGGGTGGGAACTAGAGTCACCCCCAATGCAAGCGGCGTTCTACTTGGGGTTGCATGAGGAGGTGAAGGATGAGCTCTCGAGAGGTCCAAAGCCCAGTAATATGGATCAGCTGAGCAAAGCGGCTCTGGCGGTGGGGGTGAGACAGGAATCCCGGTGGAGCGACAAGCAAGCAACGCGCGCAAAGCGGGCTTGGTTCCCACGGTCGCAGGAGAAGCCACTCCCCCAACAACCCTTTCAAGCCACGCCTGGGGCCAGCCAGGACCAGGAACCCATGCAGATTGATAGCGCGCGCGCGGGGGCTTTTCAAACCCCAGCGGCGCCAAGACGCAAGGAGGGAAGGGGTGGGAATTGCTTTCTCTGCAACTCCCCCCAGCATCTCGTCAGAGACTGCCCACATCGCAGGGAGTGGCAAGGAAAGGCGGGAACGGTTGTGCCCTCCCCCACTGACGCAGCACCACAGCAGGGAAACGGGAAAGCCTGGCTGCAGGAGACAAGGGGCAGCAGCCAGGCACAGTCAGCAGACAACAGCCCCAGCCCACCCACCCGCACAGAGAGGAGCAGAGCCAGCCCACCCCTCCTAGAGCAGGAGTGGTTCTAGAAGTGACGCTCACGCTCCCAAATGGCTATCCCCTGACGGTCCTCGCCCTAATTGACAGTGGGGCGTCAGCGAACTTCTTCTCGAGAAACTTTGCAGAAGAGCACCAGATCCAGCTTCTGCAGCTGGATTTTCCTCTGCACGTGGCGACCATTGACGGCAGAGAGCTGCTGGGAGGGGCCATCACTCATCAACCCCCCCCCCATGAAAATGACGGTGGGAAGGCACTCAGAGACACTGGCATTCAACGTCACCACCATCTCAGACCCCCCCATCGTCTTGGGCATGAGCTGGCTGGCGCGCCACGACCCCTCCATCAGTTGGCACCAGAGATGCATCACTTTTGGATCGGACTTTTGCCTGGAACATTGCATGCAGCACCAACCAGGGGAGGGGCCTCCGATAGCCACGGTGGCCACCATGCACGTCAAAGGGGGTGAGGCGATACCCAAGCCGTACTGGGACCTGCAGGAGGTCTTCAGCGAAGCGGAGTCCGACCACCTACCCCCACACAGGCCTTTTGACTGCCAGATCAACCTGGTGCCAGGGGCAACTATACCCCCAGCCAAGCTGTACGCCATGTCAGACCAGGAACTGGAGGATCTGCGCGCTTTCATCGACAAGAACCTCAAGCGGGGGTTCATCAGAGAAAGCAAGGCAGCAGGGGGCAGCCCAGTCTTCTGGGTGGACAAGAAAGACACGCAACAGCGCCGTCTTGTGGTGGATTTTAGACGGCTGAATTCAGTGACAGAGCCAGTGGCTTTCCCCATGCCCAGAGTGGATGATCTCCTGACAGCGGCACGCAGGGGCAAGATTTTCACCAAGCTAGACCTGAGGGGGGCGTACAACTTGATCAGGATCCGGGAAGGCGATGAATGGAAAACCACGATGTTCACGCCTCTGGGCTCTTTTGAATATCTGGTGATGCCCTTCGGGTTGCAAGGGGGCTCAGCATGCTTCCAGGCCTTCATGCACCACGTCCTGGGGTCCCTCCTCTTCAGGAAATGCTTGGTCTTCCTGGATGACATCCTTATCTATTCCGATGACCCAGTGCAGCATGTGAAAGATGTCAGGGAGGTGTTGCAGCGCCTGAAGGAGAACCACCTGTATGTGAAGCTGGAGAAGTGCAAGTTTCACACCAAGGAGGTGGACTTCCTGGGCTACAAGCTGTCAGACAAGGGGCTGGCGATGGACAAGGACAAGGTGCAGGCCATTCTGGACTGGCACAGCCCCAGGACGCGCAAAGATGCCCAACGCCTACTAGGCTTCGCCAACTTCTACAGGAAGTTCATCAAGAACTTCTCTCGCGTCACGGCTCCCATCACTGACTGCCTGAGAGGCAAGCAGAAGTTCAGGTGGACACCAGAGGCGCAAGCAGCGTTCGAAAGCCTCAAGAGGGTGTTCGCCTCAGACCAGAACCTGTTCCACGTGGTTCAGGACGCGCCCCTACGCGTGGAGACAGATGCTTCTGATAAAGCTGTGGGCGCCATTTTGTTGCAGCTGGACGCCAACAGAGAGTGGAGACCCTGTGCCTTCTTCTCCAGGAAGTTGACCCAGCCAGAGCGAAACTACACGGTGTTTGATCGGGAACTTCTTGCGATCCACGCTGCGTTCCAGCACTGGAGACACTTCCTGGTGGGCGCCAAGCACCCCATCCAGGTGTGCACAGACCACAAGAACCTGGAGTTCTGGAGAACTGCCAGGGTGCTCAACCAGCGGCAGATACGGTGGGCAGAGTTCTTCTCGAACTTCAACTTCTCCATACACTACATCCCGGGAGAGCAGAATGTCAGGGCGGATGCCCTCTCCCGCAAGCCAGAGTACATGGAGGAGGAGGCGCCACCGGCACCCAGGCACATTTTCCCCCCGTCAGCATGGTCCTGCGGAGCAGCAGTGGTGAGCGAGGCGGAACTCACAGCACTGACGGCAGCGGATGAATTTGCCAACCGCATCTTCAGAGAACTGAGAGGGGGGGGGGAGCAGGCAAAAGACTTTGCAGAACGCAGGGGGCTGCTTTTCTACAAGGGTGCACTGTACCTGCCCACCACCCAGCTTAGACGTACGGTCCTCAAGCAGATGCACGACAACCCAACGGCGGGTCATTTTGGGAGGGACAAAACCGCTCACCTAGTCATGAGACACTTCTGGTGGCCAGGGGTGCGGGAAGATGTTCGAGACTATGTACGGGGCTGTGACACCTGCCAGCGGGCAAAGGTGGTCAGAGCAGCGCCACCGGGATTGCTGGAGCCCTTAGCCACGCCACACAGGCCGTGGGAAGTGGTGTCCATGGACTTCATCACAGATCTGCCTTCTTCCAGGGGCAAGACCGCAGTGTTGGTGGTGGTGGACCTCATGTCCAAAATGTGCCACTTTATACCGTGTGCCAGGGCGGTCTCTGCAGAAGAGACAGCCAAACTGTTTGTGGATCACGTATTCAGACTGCATGGATTACCTTTAAGGGTTATTTCGGATCGTGGCCGCCAATTTGTTTCCAGGTTCTGGCGGCGGCTCATGAACCTCCTGCAGGTGGAGGTCAGCTTGTCGACGGCTAGACACCCGCAGACCAATGGACAGGCGGAGAGGGTCAACGCCATTCTGCAGCAGTACCTGAGATGCTACGTCAGCCAGCGGCAAACGGACTGGGTGGATCGCCTGCCACTGGCAGAATTTGCCTACAACAATGCGGTGCACGTCTCCACAGGGGTGTCGCCCTTTAAGGCCAATTACGGGCGCGACCTCAGATCTTTCCCAGAGAGGGAGGGGGAGGAGGAGGAGGAGGGCCCACAGGCTGAGGATTGGGCAGAGGAACTGGAGACGGTGCACCAGCAGCTCAGAGAACACTTGGAGAGAGCCAAGGAAGCGTACAAGAAGGGGGCAGATCGCCACAGGCGACCGGGGGAGGTCATTAGGGTGGGGGACAAAGTTTGGTTGTCCTCGGAGGGCCTTCCCATCAGAGGGAGGTGCAAAAAGCTGGCGCCCAGAAGGTTGGGCCCCTTCACGGTCACGCAACAGGTCAACCCGGTGGCATACAGGCTGGCACTGCCAGAGGACATGAGGGTGCACCCAGTGTTTCATAGATCGCTGCTGTCGCCGTACAGGGAAAGCAGCAGGCTCCGAGGCAGCGAACAAACCCCTGAGGGAGGGGGGGAGAGAGAAGGCAGGGAGCAACTCAATGAGGCCACGGCCATCCTGGACTCAAGGAGGGGGGTGGGGGGCCTGGAGTACCTCATGGCATGGGAGGATGCTCCACCGTCCCAGAATGAATGGGTCCCAGCCACTCAGATACAGGAGGAATTCCTGGTAGAAGAATTTCACGCCCTCTTTCCCCATAGACCCAAGCCCTGGCACATGGAAAGGGAGGGGGAGGGGGAGGAAGCACGGGAGAGCAGTTCACCATGGCGCTGGGAAGCGGAGTTTGAGGAACCAGAGGATGAGGTATGGGTGTCACCGAGATCCACCCAGTCAGAGGAAGGAGCAGATTGGCAGAACATTTTTACCCCTACCAGCTCTGACGCCACGGACTTTTTGGGATTCCCGTCCTCCCAGGCGGAAGGGGGGGGCTCGCAGGACTGGGGGGAGGTGTTCACACCAACGGGCTCGGAAAGCACTGAGTTCTTAGGCTTCCAGTCGTCACCGACACCTGGGGGGGACCTGGGGAGGGGTGAAGGAGAGCTTGGGAGGGGGGTGGATGTGAGGGACAGGGGATATCGCGAAGTCCCTCCCCTCCTGAGTTCAAGCCCATCCCCGAGCACAGGGGAAAGCAGAGAGAGTTCCGATTCCAATGGGGAAGCAGGAAGTCGTGTCCGAGGCTCAGGCAAGGTAGAGGAGCCAGGGTCCCAGGTGGGACAGGAAGGGGCGAATAAGGGGGGGAGACCCATCCCCCCAACTCCGGAATTACGCAGAAAGAGGAGGGGAAAGAGGATGGGTCTGCCAAAGCTTTTGTGTTGGAGAAAGACGCGCCAAAAGCCATTCGGAGGTTCTGGAACCGACTGACCACATCACTCCGTGTAAATAGCAATGACTTCAGCACTGTAAATACGCAGCACCAATAAAAGAATAAAATGCAGAGCTGCGTAGCGTCGTTACTCTGAAGTAGCCCACTCCGGCCACTGTGACAGTTACCCTGATGCAATGCGATAACCTATGACAAGGGGACTGCTAGTTATCCTGGAGAGTTATCCAGCACCAAAGAGCGGGGAAAGCTATCTCCTCTGGAATCAGTGAAGTCGGGATTCCGAGGTATGACAGGTTTGGGGGCACTGTGGTTCCACTCCTACTTAAATTCCAGAAGGTAGTGCTGGAAGAATACTGCTTGTCCTCATGGCATCTGTGCTATAGGGTCCTTCAGGGTTCCATCTCATCTCCCATACTTTTTAACATCTGCATGAAACTGCCGGCCAGGTAATCTAGGGCTCTGAAGTAAGGTGCCATCAGTATACCAATGACTAATATTTCTCTCATCATATTCAAGTGAAGCGGTAGAGGTGCTGAACCCATGTTTGCAACAGTAAGGGACTGTATGGAGGCCAATAAAATGAATTTGGTGGTAAACTAAATCAGTTTTGACTTTACTACAGGGTCTATGCCAGGAACAGACTAACAATCTCTGTACCTCCTAAGGGTCCTTGAGTATCTACAATTCACCCACAAATGCCAGAAGCAAAGAAATAGATGTAACTGAATTTATCTGGGATAGCTCAGTTGGTAGAGCATGAGACTCTTAATCTTAGGATCGTGAGTTTGAGCCCCATGTTGGGCAAATGATTCCTGCATTGCAGGGGGTTGGACTAGATGACCCTTGTGGTCCCTTCCAACTCTATGATTCTATGAAGAAAAGAGCTAACACAAATGAGACAAGACAAACAATGCTGGACAGAGAAACACCCCAAGGTTCCCTGTCAATCTCACATGAAGGAAAATTCATTAGCAACCCAAACATGCTGAGGAGAAATTGGATGACAGCAAAATCGATTCCAAACCCATTAAGGTCCATACCTGTCTCCTGACTGGCCCAACGACTGACAACTGCCAGATATAGAGTTTTCAGCACTGCTTAAAGGATCCAGCATCTATGAGAGGTCACATAAAGTCAAATTGAATATAATCTAAGACACAATACAATACAAACAGTTCTTTCTTGGAGAACTCTACCAAGAAAGTTGGGAAAGGGCTGTGGCTCAGACAGAGCATGTGCTACGCATGCCGATGGTCTCAGGTTCAATCCATGGCATTTCCTGATAAAGCTGGAAGAGACTCTTGGAGACCACAAGAAACTGCTGACAGGGTAGAAATTACTGAGCTAGGTGGACCAGTGGACTGACATGGTATAAAGGCAGCTTCTTATATAATACTCAAAGATGAGGAGCACTTTACTGAACTCACACATTGCTCATTGGTCTCTGGAATGAATTCTCCTTCGCTGTTGATGCTGGTGTAGGACCCCTGACGAGCGATTCGTTGCTGCCTCTCTGGAACATACCCTGGAGGTGGTGAACTTCGACCTGTGGTCTGAGAACCTGAAGATTTTGAAATGCTTATTAAAAGGATGCACTAGGTCAAGAGCACCTGAGGGGAGGAGGGACAGAATTGTTCTTTCCTGAACTTTTGAAAGACTCAGGGACAATGTTATTCAGAGTAACTGCAAAGAGACACCTGAGAGCCTCAGAGTGTATCCTATGATATTAGATCATTGACATGTTGGCAGCCCCATCCACCTGTCAAAAGTGGCTTGTGGAGGGTGGGGCAGTTCTGCGTCCAGTCCATTGGCCGGATTCACTTCCCAACCCCTGGGATAGAGAAAAGGCTATTCTTTAGTGTGCATTTCTTCTAAGCTAAAGGCCATCATTTTATACCTGCTGCGCTTGACGCTTAGTTCAAATATTTTATGGAAATACAAATGTCGGCTGTTGCCCACATAGGAATGCTAGAAGTATTTTCTCTGTTACAGAATGTGTTTTGGATGCTGCTCTACAGTTTAAAAGTAGTCTTCCCCCTGTTGTCACATTTGACTATTGACTCTGATCAAATTAAACCCTTCTGTCTTCTTTTCTTTAGTTCTGCTTGATTCACATGGAAGCAGTTGGATGAAACTATTAATTTAAGTAACAAATTGCCAACCTTCTCGGACCAGCAGGCACATTTTGAATTTTAAGAGTATGCTGGGGGTGCCTGTCACAAAATAGCTGCCATGGGGGCACAATGTAACTCAAAATTAAAGAGATTAGACCCATCACTACCTTCTCCACCCTACCCGAGACAACCTCATACTTTGTGTGAGAAGTCACCTATGCCTTGCTGGTTCTGAGAATCTTTGTAGTTTAAATTGTCAGTATGCTGAAATACCCAACCTCAAACAGAGCTGCCTCCGTATGACCTTTTCAAATTTTAAAATAAGCCTGCAAATTTCTCTTAAAATTTTGGGTGGAAAGAGTTCCAGGTTACCAAATTTTAAAGGATAATATATATTTAGCATGTACAGTGGTACCTCAGTTTAAGAACAGCCCTGTTTATGAACTGTTCAGTTAAAAAACACCGCAAAACTGGAAGTAGTGTTCCAGTTAGCGAACTTTACCTTGGTTTATGAATGGAATGGTGGAAGGGCACCGGTGGCGGGAGGCCTCATTAGGGAAAGCGCACCTTGGTTTAAGAACGCCTTTGGTTTAAGAACGGACTTCTGGAACGGATTAAGTTCGTAAACCAAGGGTATTCAAAGAGAATTCTTTTTGTTCCTTACAATGAAAACTTGCAATACACTAGCCCCATCTTCTGGCTAATGGAGGAAGCAGGAGGCAATATTTTGTTGTGAGTCAAGGGTAGGCCCCTTTTCAAACCATGAAATAAGGTTTTCAAATAAGGAATTAAGCCCTCTTTCAGGTCGAGAGTTGATTCTCTTTTTTCCATGGAGCACTTTTATCACAACGGCCAAGATGACCTGCCATAGCACCACCCCTCATTCTCCTGAAGATCATAGAGATAGAAGTGTATCAAATTATTTTATATGTATTTTTTCCCTTACAAATTAAGTGTTTGAAGGCAGACACACCATCTGCTTAAGGGTAAGTTCCCCATGCTCTTTAAAACTGCACTTGTAAATCCATTATTATTTCTATCCTGTTTTTCTACAACAGCCTGCACTTGAAGCAAATAAATATGTTAAAACAAACACACACAAATATTCCTTACATTAACAACTAAGCAGCAGCATGAAACCAAGAAAACTTTAAAAACAGCAGAGCAGTATAAGCCTGTCTGAGTGAATAGTTCTTCTAAATCTACCTAAATGAAGAAAGGAAGGAAGCCTGCTGCATCTCCCAGAAGACGGCCATTCCAGAGTCTTGGTGCCACCACTGAAAAGGCCTGCCACTTGTACTTGCCTAACATACTTTCAATGGTAAGGGGATGGAGAGCAGGTTCTCCAAGGCCAGTCTTAGGCTCCTGGCATCCGTCTGTCTCAAGAGACAATGGAGGAGTGTGCCTTTGGGGGTGGACTCAGGGGGTGGACAGGCAGTCATATCAACAAAGGTACCCTTGAAATTACCAGGTTTGATGCTATTAAGCAACTGGAGGAAGAGGAGGAGAGGACAGAAGAGATGTGACCCCGTGGGAAACTCAATAAACCTGCTGCATCTGGAACTCGGTGCGCAAAGTGCAGCTGAATGGGACACAGGTGTGGGCAGCCTAAGGAAGTACCAGCCACCTTGGGCCTGCCCATAAAAAGCACATCTAGAGTGAGAGACTAAGGTGACATCGGTTGTTTCCAGGAACTTTTCTCGTTATGAGGCTTTTGTGAGTGAGCTGAGAGCTTGTTGGAACCTGGGTAAGAACCCGGAGGATGAAAGGGGAGGGTGCATCAGAAGGAAAATGAGCACACACACACACACACACACCACTTTGTTTTAATGCAACATTTTTATATGTAACTTTTTTGTAATATTTTGTTTAAGTTGACTGTTGTTGCTTCAGCCTTTTGTACACCGCTTAGATATTTTGAATATATTAAGTTATATAGAAATAAAGTACTGTATATTCCTGCGTATAAGACTACTTTCTAACCCAGGAAAATCTTCTCAAAAGTTGGGGGTCGTCTTATACACCGGGTTGTATTTCTTATACGGCAAGTATATCCCAAACTCTATATTTTAACTGGAAAAGTTGGGGGTCGTCTTATACACCCAGTCGTCTTATACGCCGGAATATACGGTAATCAGTAAAATCAATAATCTATTAAAGATTTCAAACATAAGCACCTGTGCTTTAAATTGAGCCCAGAAACAAACAGGTAACCGATGTAGTTAATATTAGATTAGAATTAGATTGGTGTCATATGATCTAATTGTTGGCTTCCAGAACATTCTAGTAGCCACATTTGGGAACAACTGTAGACTCTGGACCATACTGTATTTGAAGACAGTCCAACATAGAGAACAGTGCAGTAATCCGATATGGACTAATAAAACTGCAGATGGGGGGCTGGAAGGTCCTCCCCTTGTGGTTTAAAATGTCAGAGAGAAGGAAGAAGATCTGCTGGTTCTCTCCCATGCTCTTGCTAAAGAACCTTATCCAGGAGAAGGAAGGACTTCGGCCAGCCAGAGGGAGAGGCTGAACAGGAAGAAGTGCTGGCAGAGCTGGACAACATTGTATTGTCACTGACAGACAAGTGCCACTTATGAAGGCGAATCAAATGTACCCACCCTGACAGAGCATGCATATGTGTGCATAGCAAAACCACAGGCAGAGAGAGTCTTGAGAGTGAGCTTGCACCACTCCCATCTTTAAAAGCTTGGCAGGAGGGGCGTATCAACTGCAGGTACATCATCATAGCTTCCTTTAGGATATGAACCACTTGCCCTGCTCATGTAACTTAGAACCTTGACTCCTGGACCTTATGTTTGCTTGTGGACATGTACTGCTATTAGACTGAATAAAGACCTCTTCCTTACTTTCAAGTAAGAGCTGCTGTCATTGGGTTTGGGGATGGGGGCCTGACACCTAAAACCTAAAGTTTTTTGTTTCAATAATGTTGACTTTCAAGTCAGCAGCAAGAGATTGTCCTAGAAGACTGAATTGCCCTCTCATGATTTCTTAATGTTTCTCTCTACATGTATATGTGTGGGTGTACTCCTCAACTGAAAATGATGGTTCAAATATCTGATAAAAAAGGAAAACTTTAGAGGCTGTAAGTCACAGCCTAGAGTGTTTGGAAGAACAGAATTGTTGCTAGTATAGACTGAAATTAATGTCAAAAATTTGGATTCTAGGCCACTAGTACTCACTGATAGACAAGTGCCTGCTTCTGGTTTCAGGTGGCTGGAAGGCAGTGTTCACATCTCCCATGGATTGAGAAGTTTTGATTCTGACTTGCTTTGGCATCCCAGAATGGGATGATGAACTGGTCTGTTAGGGAGGGAGGGAGAGAGAGAGAGAGAAAGGAAGCAATTTGATTTTGGAGGGACTTAATATTTTAATTCCAAGGACAAGAAGCCCAGGGAGGAAAAAAGAATAGTTGTATCAAGTTGCAACTAGAAATGCAGTCTGAAATACATTTCCGTTTGCTCGGGGGGGGGGGGGGTCAGACCATGTAGTTTGGTGGTCTACAGAAAACAGTGGGCTCCACAGATGTTTACTTTGCCTTCCAACTGGGATGATGAAGCCTGCTTTCAATTGTTGGGGTTTCGATTTATCGCAACAAGGCTCTGAGTGGAGCAGGGGACCAAAACCACCTTGTGGACTAGGCATCACTGTTCTGCTTAATGACTGGTAAGGGCTTATAGCAAAAATGAGACTGCAGCACATTATGTTATTTTTACTTACATGGTTTCTGTCCTGAGACAGCAGTAATATTCTAAGGCGTTTCACATTTGCACTTCGGTCTAACAGATCTATTGCCTTATCGAGGTCATCTTGACTTTTCAAAGGAATAGATAACTACAATGCAAGAACACAGGCACTCAGTTAGTAAAAAATTACATTTTAAATCCTCCAGACAACAAAGGGATGAAATAGTGAGACAACAAGATAGAATTTTAAATGCTAGAATAAGATAGAAACAAGAATAGAATAAGATAGAATAGATATAGATATAGAATAAGATATAGATATAGAATAACTCAAAAACCGTCTCAGAAGCGGTGGAGTGGGGGTCAGAGAGAGAATAAATGAAGATACAATACTTAACATCTGTTTAGTGCTTTCAAGTGCTCCCTATATATTATCTCGTTCTAATCCTTAAAAAACATTCCTGTTAAGGGTAAGTCAGTGGGTTGTATCCAGACTTAGTCATGCTTGAAGTTGGCTCACTGAACTCAATTCTGTAAGCATGACTAAGTTTGGATACAACACATTATAACTATTTCCCATATTGCAGACTGCGGTAGTGCAAATGAACGGGTAAGGTTTCCATCTGCTCTGCCACCTGAAAAGGGAGCCAATAAAGGGCTCATATCTTCAGCCCACAAATACACTTGCCAACTGCCGGTACTGTTTGGTACTATTGTCCCCTCATGGGACTACTTTTATCTGGGCAGGTGTGTTAGTTGACCATGTGAAAAGCTACTTTTGCCTCTTTTCATGCCCCCACCCTTGCCAAGGTGTTTGGATTTCTCAGAGTGGCGGTATTTCTCTTTGGATCTGAATAGCATTGTTTGAGAACAAAATGTGGGCGTATTTTGGTACCTCGTTATTCATGTAATGGAGATCTAGTGGCTGCCCAAAAACTGTTTTCACTTTCTGCTGCACATCTTCATAGTGGACAGGCCGGGCAAAAGCGATAATTCTGAATGGGATAGAAATATACTGATAATTCAAACAGAATGAGCTGTAAACAATCCATGCAACAAAAGCAATTACATAAGCAGCAGTGTTTTCCCTCAACTGTTAACCAACCATGTGCTGAGATTCTTAGGTGCTCACCAGCTTCACACACACACACACACACACACACACACACACACACGATAATTGTGCATAAGAATTGACAAAACATCAGTTTAGAAGATATTCTGGCATACAAACAGCATATACATTAATATATAGTTCTACAAACATGAAAAAGCAAGCAAACAAAATTAAGAAAAATAAAGATATGCTACTCTATACAACATGTGTGTGTTACCCTTGCAGTAATGCAAAAAATATTATATGGCTGTTTACTAATTGTGAAATTTGACTTTCCAAAGCCTAAAAAATACTGACCACAGATCAAAAAAATTGTTTTATTGTTCATTTTGGGTTCTTTGATAGTATGTTAATTTGATCATATTTATAATTGTCCAGATATTTCCCAACCAGTTTACTATTGTTGTGGGACCTTCAGCTCTCCATTTTGGCACTGAAGATTTTGGTAAGTTAACTATTATTTTGAGATCTACGCTTTGCACTTGATCTTCCAAGCATTCAAAAAATATTGCTTGAGCTCTTCATAACATGCATGTTGGAAAGCAAAGTTAACTTAAAAACCTACTATGTTCAACCATCTAAAAACGCTGTCTTCATTATTATTAAAAACCCCCACACACAACTCAGTAGTCTACAACATTTTTTATACTGTAATGAGAAACCAATCCAATAATAAACTGAAATTATAATACTTGGACACTGTGCACATAGCTTGGCTCACATCTGCACTGAAACTCCTTATGAAAGGCAAATAGCTCATTAAACACGCATAAGCATTTGAGCTTCCCCACCCCGCCACTGGGTTTTTTTAGAGCAGCAAAGTCATGATGGATTGGGGTAATTTTAGGCAGACCATTCCCGACTTAAATATTTGTGGTCAGATCTGGCAGCTTTGCTGAAATCAAACACATAGAAATGCATTTTGAGAGCAAGTCTTACATAGCTGCATAATTACAGCTTGCATACAATTGAGCTTTTCTTTTCAGTGGGTATGTAAGACAGCCATACCCTACCGAGTCCCCCACGCCATTTCAAAGACACCTGCTTGACCAGGAAAACATACAAGATGATCACTACCAAGTTAGTTGTAGCACTGTGCTGTGTTGCATTGTGGATCCTGTTGTTGACAAGAATGAACTTCCAGTGCCCCCATGTTACTGGAAACATAGCATCTCCTGGGTGTGGCTGCTTGTACATACAGTGGTCCCTCGACTTACGAATTACTCGACATCCCGTAGGTTTCAACTTACGAACGGGACAAATGGCCGCACGCGTACGAATTTTTCTACATCCGAACGGAAACCGTTGGCGGCTTTAAATGCGGTTTTTTCGACTTACGAATTTTTTCGAATATTTTTTTCCTATGGGAAGCCGCGTTTCGACTTCCGAACTTTTCGACCTACGAATGTGCATTCGGAACGGATTAAGTTTGCAAGTCGAGGGACCACTGTATTTGTCATTTTGAATTTTAAAGTGAAGGTTGCATTCAGCTAGGTTTTACTTCAAGATCCACTGAAATTAATTTACCTAAGCTATTCATGCCCAATCACTTCAGTGGCTATAATCTCAGTATGACCAATCCTAGATGCAACTCAAACTCTTTTTTTAATCACGCAATCATATTCCTGCGTATAAGACTACTTTTTAACCCAGGGAAATCTTCTCAAAGGTCGGGGGTCATCTTATACACCGGGTCGTATTTCTTAGGGCAATTTTTATTTAATTAGGGTGGTATATAAATTCAATAAATAATATTAATTAAAACAGCTCAGGCTAATAAGGATACATTAAGGTCATTGTGTGTAGGAGTCAAACTCTGTAACATATTGTAACTCAGGAGAGAAACTCTAGGAGTTGGAAGTCCGTAGAAAGGCTACTGTTCAGCACTACCCCAGTTATGCATTTTTAATTATTGATTGTTAATATAAATGGTTACTTAAGATGATAAAAAATACAAATCATACACACACAAACAAACAGTACACAGCTCTCCTAACAAATTGAGTCAGGTTATCTAATGGGTATCGTCAACACCTGCAATTTCTACTGGATTCAAAATACAACTACATTATAAAGAATGCAACAGGATCTTTCTTGTATTAGTCAGCATGTTGATACCTCTAATTTATCCCTATCTAATTTATCACCGGTTATCAAGATTCTTTAGCAAACATCTAATCCCTTCATTAAAACCAGATTCAAATTATACTGAGCACACAAAATGTGCCCAAAATATAGTTAAGTATGTGAAAAGAAGACAAAAACTTACCGCTTTTCCCCATTATATTCAAACTTTATCCGGATGTCATTCTGCAAAAGAAGAGATTGTTAGTTTATGTGCTACATGTTTGGGCATTTCCTTCCTTCCATAAAACAATAAAATATATTAGTGAGTTAACTACAGAGCAGAAGTTGGGGATTTGTTTGGATTTGCTGTAACTACTCTGTGCAGTTAATTTTAATTTCTTCCCTTTCATGAACCCTGTTTGGTAAGCTATAATGTAATTTCCAGCACAGGCCTTAAGACTATACGGCAAAACTGAGGTTAAGTCTCAGGGCACTTTGGGATTTTGAAGAAGAAGAAAAAGATATGTAGCTCCAGATTGTGGGTCAAACTAAATCTGATGCTAAGTGTACCATTTTTTTAAAAAAAATAAAAAAATATCATCCACATCTTCAGAATATGGATGGTTTTATTGGGGTGAAATCAGAGCCCAATGTTTTTGCAGGAGGAGCACCAGACCTTCTTCTGTGTTCTCCTGTAAGGATGGAGGAGGAGGTTCTCAAGGTGGCTGGTGGCTAGACCCCAGAATGTTCAAACCTTTGGGGCTTTTGGAGAGTGTACTACTTCATTCTAAGGCAGGGGTCAGCAAACCTTTTCAGCAGGGTGACAGCCCACTGTCCCTCAGACCTTGTAGGGGACTGGACTATATTTGGGGTGGGTGGGTGGGTGTGAACGAATTCCTATGCCCCACAAATAACCCAGAGATGCATTTAAAATAAAAGGACACATTCTACTCATGTAAAAGCACGCTGATTCCCAGACCATCCGCGGGCCGGATTTAGAAGGCGGTTGGGCCGGATCCGGCCCCCAGGCCTTAGTTTGCCTACCCATGTTCTAAGCTCCACAACAGTGGAACATCTCAGGAATGTAGCTAGTCTTGGCACTGTCTTGGCCAGAGGTCACATGTGAGTGAGGATTATGAATCCCACAGCTTCCCCAAAACCTATATAGCCTCACTGAATGAAGTGTCCCAAGGTTTCTTTCAATGCATATCTCACACATGCCTCCTCATGTTGAGTATGGAAGGAGGTATGAGTATGGAATATTCTTGTTTGCTTGTTTTGTTAACATATTTTACACACACCTAAAATATAAATGTCTCCTCAATTTCTAACAGTACAGGAAGGGGGAAAAGTTTGCTTACCTGAGCCTTTTTGTCCTCTGCTGCACACACACACTGGTTGCTCAGGACAGCTGAGTTGCTGGTACTGTGTTTTTTCTTAAATGGGAAGAAAAAATACAATGCTATGTTTGTAAATAAAAAAGGGAAAGCTGGACTTCTAATTATGTTCCCTTCTGGTCAGCAAGCAGGAAAGGAGGCAGCAAGCATTAACTGCACCCTGTCCAAAAGATGGGGCTGCAGGAAAAAAAACCTGACCTTATTTCCAAGGAAGAGACCCATCTCAATTTCAGCAGGATCAATGTTACTAATAATTCAAGAAATCTGGAAAGCTACATAACCCACCATGCCAAATAGGAGTGAAACATGAAAAATACAGAACTCTTTGGACAGAAGGGCATCCAAATTAGTCCCTAGGTGAGGTGGGGACTTCACTCACACAAACACAACTGTCGCCTATCACATGTCTTCCCAGTATAAGTGAGGCTGTCTGCTGTCCAGCCTGCTGGCCAGAGAATCTCATGTTCTCTGTCTGCAAGAAAAGCAGGCAGCAAAAGGATGTCCAAATTAAGGCTTAGTGCTCAAGTTAGGATAAGAGGAATTATAGTTGCTGTGGCACAGGTGGCTAACCTGTGTGCCTCCAGATGCTGCTGAACTAAAATTCCCACCACCCCTTGCCATTAGCCATGTTGGCTGGGGCTGATGGGAGTTGTGGTTCAGCAATGTCTGGAGGCACACGTTAGTCAGTCCTAGTTTACATTATTGGCTGAAGGACTTTCCATGAAAGAAGGCAACTACAGTGGCCAAGGAATTCAGTTTGAATAGCCATGCTGAACCTTCACTATGGTAAAAAAAAATCTCAGAAGAGTTGGAGAGATGAGTTTTCCTGCCCCTGATTAGATTTTGAGCAAAAGGGCTTAGCAATGAAAGAGGAGTTTAACCATGAAGGCTTGGAGCATATTATTGCAATAATCAGGAATGTTTCTCTGAAGGCAAAAAGAGAAAGCAGTTTCTCTCTCTCTCTCTCTGGATAGAGTGCTTATTTATAAGATACCCTTCAGTGTGAGACTCCCAGGGTGGTATACAATTTAAATAAGAAAAAAACCTTAATAAAAGCATAGAAGCAGTAGCTGGCCCTGCCACCTGTGGGAGTAGGAGAGAATTCTTTGCTGCCTGATCTCCTGCTTGCTGATGAAGGAAAAATTAAAATTACCTGTGCAATAATAAGAAAGGCAGTTGGAAGGCTTAAAATCAGAGGGAAAGAAGAAAATCTAAAGCAAACATTCTAAGGTGCCATCCTCTGACCTTCCTTGGTTTTTATTAGGATAAAATTGTGAAATCCATTTGGCTCAGCAGGCATTATGTTAATAACAGCCAATTACAAGGCAGGCAAAGCAGCAGTGTTCAGGAACATATTACCTACCTGTCTGTTTGAATGTGGAGTGTCTTTGGTTTTCATGCTTTCAAAACCAGACAATCTGGGGCGCCGGCTCATCTTGAGTGCAACCAAATCCTTCATGATAGATTTCAAGGCCTCCTGTTCATCTGTAACAATAAATGAGGGATTCTTTTGAGCAGACAACTTTTGGATGGAGGGATCTCTTTTTTTCTTTTTGCTCTCAGTCCAATACACATCACATAAAGATGTTTTACATTCCTTGCAAATACACTAAACTACATTTAAATTTACAACGCGGGTGGTGCTATAGTCTAAACCACTGAGCTTAGGGCTTGCCGATCGGAAGGTCGGCGGTTCAAATCCCAACGGGGTGAGCTCCCATTGCTCGGTCCCAGCTCCTGCCCACCTAGCAGTTCGAAAGCACGTCAAAGTGCAAGTAGATAAATAGGTACCGCTCCAGCGGGAAGGTAAATGGCGTTTCCGTGTGCTGCTCTGGTTCGCCAGAAGCGGCTTTGTCAGGCTGGCCACATGACCTGGAAGGTGTACGCCGGCTCCCTTGGGCTATAGAGCGAGATGAGTGCTGCAACCTCAGAGTTGGTCACGACTGAACCTAATGGTCAAGGGTCCCTTTACCTTTAAGGAAGGAAACCCCCCCCCCATATATCTGTACATATACTGTACAGAAACATTAAAAACCAAGGGGGAAACGTAATACGTTAAGAGAAACACCTGACCGGCTTCTAAATTGTGTTTTGTAGGTTGTAATTGTCTTGTTTAACCATTATGTCCATGTTAAAAAGCCTTGAAATCCTTGGCGGGGACAAGGCGGAGAAGCGAGAAGGATCCCGAAGCGAACCTGAAGCTCTGTTACGTGCGAGTCTACTTTAAAAATAATAACAACAATCACATTCCACTACGTCACAACGATGGAGGCATTAAATGCTAAAGAATGGTAACAAGGTCACATCTTAGTTCCATGCAGTCTGAGCACCTTTTCTATACGGGCACATCACTGCATTTTGCTTGTAAGCTAGACAGTCATTGCATTGCATTGTCAGAACACTTGGCATACAAACGGAGAGTCCTTAATGGTACATCGAAAATGGATCCTTTTTACTTGATGTGGTATAGGTTTCTCTCCTATGCTAACTCAACTGGACAGCCGACTAAACTGTTTTACTGAGGTTTTACTGAGAACTGAATTGGCCCATCTTTGTCTTCTCATATGCAACAATTGAATGTGGCACTGTATTTTCTGTAATTTATTGGGATTTTTTTTACCCCACCTCTATATCTGTATTTTATTTTTCTACTTTTACATCTATTTTTATTTGCCATATCCATCATACCTTGGTCCTCAAACAGAATCCATTCCATTAGTCTGCTCGACCTCTGAAAACATACAAAAACCAAGGCACGGCTTCCGACTGGCTGCAGGAGCTTCCTGCACTCAATTGGAAGCCACGGAAGCTGCGTCGGACATTCAGCTTTCGCAAACCGGAATACTCACTTCTGGGTTTGCGGCATTCGGGAGCCAAAACGTTTGAGTCGCAAGGCGTTCCAGAACCAAGGTACAACTATATTCTGTATGTTTATTCCACTAGAGATCTACAGCCAGTGTCATTATCTTGTTTCACTAGTTACAGGAGACCCTTCAAAATACTTATTCAATGGCCTGCTCATCCATTATCAAAGAATATACAGAGGCACTACAGCCATATAGTTAATTACACAGACTTCTGTGTCTCTTATGCATTCAATGATCCCTATTAACAGTAGTGATGATACAAGTGCCACCAAGCTCAATGCAACTTACATCCGAATAATCACCTATAGGATTGTGCTGTTAGACTGCTTGTTTGTCTGCCAACAGGTGTTAGAATAACGGTTATATAAGCAATCATATTAGCAGCCCACTGTCAAAATAACTGTTTTGCAAATCCAACTGTTCAACTAAACATCTTACAACTGCAGTATGGAATATAAATTAAGGGTTGCTGGTTTTTGCCAAAAAGTAATTGGGAAGTTAGGAAGTTTATTGGTGATGTGTTACAGTGAAACTGTGCTGGCAATTACATAAATAATGCCACAAAAGCAAGGCAGGTTCCCAGATCCCATTTTCATGTTCAGATTGGATTCCTCCACTGTCCAGTAAATACATTAAGATCAAGTAGAGTAACCTGGTTAGTCATGCTACAACCTGTTGACTATTAGTTTGTGGTGGGCTTTTTCAATGGTGGCACCGATGTTGTGAAATATATGCCCTGATTAAATATGAGCGGTCCCATCTGTATTGAAAAAACACTTGTTTACCCAGGCATTCCCTTGATCTCTCAGCCAGAGTCCTGTATTAAATTGCTGTGCTGTTTTAATGTGGTTGTTTTACTGCATATTTTAATGGAACGGTTTCACTGTGTATTTTAACAATTTTGCATTTTTATGGTGTATTTTAACAATGTTGTGCTGTGCAATTGGTTTTTACTTTTGTAAGCTGCTTATAGGCCTAATAACTATAAAGGGTACATTAGGCCAATAAGATCACAGAGTGAACTTTAGGGTCAAGTGGGGATGTGAACCTGAGTATGCTAGTCCAACATTCTAAATACTACATCAAAGTGGTTCCTACAGTTCAGGAACAAGATTATTGTAAGAGGTCTTGCAAAAGTACATCATCAGAATATGTGACCACTGAAGCTGCACTATGCCAGGTGCTGCATAAATCAGAAGTGGGGAAGTGAAGTAATATTATTAGAGACATGCCAAAGGAGTGGCAACACTTAATGCAACCTCAATTACATCAAGTAGGTCCAAGGTTTCCACTGCTGCAGAGATGCAGATCTGTGGTCACAAACCAGAGGTATTAACTAAAAAATGTATTCAGGACTATCCTCCTCCACAGGAAACAAATTAGCTTGCCCCAGCACGTGTTGAAAAAGGACCCACTCTTTTTACACTCCCATAGGGCTGTCAATTGCTCAATGGCTGCAATTCTAGACCCACTTGTTATAAAGGGAAGGCTCAAACTGAATTCCAGTTAAAAAGCAAATTGCTTAATCTGCAATTAGTTACATATCTATCAAATTTCATGTTATCCCATTCCTGCCACCACTCATGCGTAGCTTTGATTTTTCTGTTACCAGCTAGACTGGGGAGCTGTCCAACAGGCCAGAGAGCTTAACATCTTTTAGCAATGTGCTCTTCAATGTCTTCATTCCTTTTTTCAGTGTATCTGAAGAAGTATGCATGCACACGAAAGCTCATACCAAAATAAAAACTTAGTTGGTCTTTAAGGTGCTGCTAGAAGGATTTTTTTTATTTTGTTTTGTTCCTTGCCGTCAGCTTGTATTTCTTTTAGCTAAGTTTGTGTTCCTTCTTGTTCTCATTTGAACAAGACTGATATTTTCTGAAGGAATCCTTATTACCTCTAATGGCTCCCTTGATTTATTTCTCGGATGGAAGATGAAGATGCCTAACCAGCTACCTTCATGCCTTCCAGGTCTCTCTAGTCCTCCAGGAGATGATATGTTGGTACAGCAGACCAGAAAGCATGGGAGCTGAACTCCCAATCTCCTGGGAAGATCATTTACCACAGGGTGTTGGGGAGTTTACCATTGTTTTTGTGTCTCCAAGGTAGTTAGTGTGAAACAAACTAAAAAGCATCTGCATTTGAAGTTGTTCTCCATGTCTACACTTGCTCAGATGACCTCAATGAATCGGAAGCTGTAATGTACTTTCAGCCAGATTAGTTTTAGATCACAGAGAACAAATTAGATTTCTGAGCATCTATACTGCAAAAAAATCCATTATCTATGAAATAAAATGCATTTCATCATACACAGTTTTGTCAGTAAAGCAATTTTCTACTATACAGTACAAAGGACCTGAATGTTCCCATCAATATACTATTAGAAACTGACACGACCAACTACAGGATTCTGTATTTTTAAAGTGAGTTTCTTTGTATATTAGGTATATAATCTTAATAAAACACAGTCATCCTAAGACTGAAACTACGTAAAGAAAAAAAATCTTTGTTTTTAGGACAAGACTAAGCACTGCTGAGACAAGATCCCTCTGTACTGTACGTATATTAATCTTATGCTCCTCTACCACCCGCCTCCTACATGGCCAACATAAATTTTGCACTCCAACGCAAAAATCATTATTTACAAAAAAACAAAGTATTGTGAGAAACCTAGAACACAAGGTAATATGGCTGAACTGACTTTCTGCGGTGGGGGAAGGAACATTTAAAACAGCATCTTGTTAATACAGTGATGGACACAAATGCTTGTTCATGCTTTCCTTATAATTGACGGTCTACAATATTAACTTGCTGATCAATGAAAAGCTATACTTGTCCACTCCTCTGTTTCATGTACAGCTACAATTAAGGCCTGCATAGAAGTCAAAGTATAGCTTCCAATGAAGTTTTGTTTGCTTTCTCGAGATCATTAGGGAAATATTACATGTAACCTGACAAATGTCATGGATTCATTTTCATGTTTGTGACAATGAACAGATAATGCAGAAATGACTATAAATGAAGGTTTGGCAGTTGTTGAACAGTGTAGAGAGGCAGAATTTTGCAAGGTCTCCAGTAGGTCTGGGGGAAACAGTTCAGCTTTGTGCTGGAATGATGTTGTTCAGGAAATGCTTTTCATGTTTTAAAATCCACACTCCACTTTATATCATTGATAAAAAGGAACTGGTACATACAAGGAAAGCTACTGTGTTGTGTCAAATGTTTATTTTGGGTAACATTTAGAACTTAACATATCTTCTTCAACAAGGATGCAAACTAACAAAACTATAAACTAACAAGAGTAGAAACACTTCCAGAACTTTAAATACCGGAAGCCTGCAGACCAATATGCTTGTGCAAGAAAGGAAAACTGAGCAATATTCATTTATTTGTCTTACAAGAATTTTGACACAGAAAAGTCAAGCTTTAAGGCAGCTGGGAACCTCCTACGAAATAGACAGATGTAGTTTTCAAATGAATAAAATCCACAGATACATTAACTCTATGCTCCAATTCATGGTTATACGGATGCAAGTTCCCTGTGTTCAATAGGACTTATTCCATGATATAGCAAAGTAGGGATAAGCCTTTATGATGTTATTTGAAGTGTACAGTGGTACCTCTACTTACGAATTTAATGCGTTCCGAAAAAATTTGTAAGTCGAATCCCATAGGAATGCATTGGGAGAAAAAATTCGTAAGTAGAAGCAACCCTATCTAAAAATTCGTAAGTAGAAAAAATCCTATCTAAACCGCATCCAAGATGGCGGGCGGAGCTCCATTTGTAAGTAGAGTTATTCGTAAGTAGAGGTACCACTGTAAATGCTTATGGGATAGGATCTTTATCTTGTGAACTGCCCTGATTATCTTGTGAACCACTCTGAAATCTTCAGATGAAGGGCAGTATATAAATTTAATAAATCATCATCATCATCACAAATCAACAGTCAAACAACTGTCACATCTTTATGTGAAAATGAACCACATTCATGACAACAACCATTATTTCTTTAAAATCATACTGTGATTTGTAAACAAGCTGTTGCTCTATAATAGACTAATCTTTATACAGTGGTACCTCTGGTTACGAACTTATTTCGTTCCAGAGGTCCGTTCTTATCCTGAAACCGTTCTTCACATGAGGCCCGGGCCTCTGACGTGCGACTTCTACACACATCCTGGGGCAAAGTTTGCTTCCAGGAGCACCTTCTTCCGGGTTAGCGGAGCTCATTACCCGAAGCGTTCACAAGGAGAACGGTACGTAACCAGAGGTATTACTGTAGACTGTAAGTTAAGACGACAGATTGGAAAAGTAGATGAGTAACTGCACAATCCTTAGTATATCTACTCAGAAGTAAATCTCAAGGAACTTACTCTGCAGTCAGCGTGCTGAAACTTGATTGTGACCTGAATCTCGGCACTGTAGTGGAAAGTTAAATTTCTTTCTTACACAAAAAGGAATGTATTTGAGGTGCTGCTGACCCCTTTTATGTACCGGTAATAAAGAATGACATTCTCCAAACCATGTTTCCAAACTTGGCTTTATCCATGGAAATAAATGCTTCTGACCTTGCAATGTATACTATGTTTTTAAACATTTAAGCCATTACAGAAAGTGCACTAAGTTCCAATTTACTGGCAGAAATAGACTGTTAAAAATGTAATATTGAAAGAAGGCGAGACATTAGAGGAAAACTGAGAAACACTGGAATCTACCTTTGGATCTTGGAATAATTATAATTATAAATCAATTATAGGATTAACTGTAAAGATAATAAAGGTACGGTAATTAAAAATCCTGTTTGCTAATTTTTGTGAATATGGCTTAATATTATTTATCTTAATGTTAATGGATTCAACAACTCAGTCTAAAATGGAAGATAGCCAGATCTACTATATATTTTGGAAAGTTGTTTATCTACTATGCTTTTGTGTCTTGTAAGATATCCTTAAGAAGGTTTCTGAGTTCAAGAAGCAGGTTTTCATCTATGTTTGGACACCATTCTGAATCAAAATGGTGGACTGAAACTTTCAAACTGCACTGGTTTTAAATTCCACTGATGTTTTGCTTTCTTATAATTTCAAAGCAACACCAGGTATGAGGCTGCAAGTAGTTTATAAAGAAATGATATCCTGGAAATCCCTGAAATGACTGAAATGTTGAAACTCAGCTGCTGAAATAGAAAACTGACGCCTTTGTCTTTAGGGTTGTTAACAGGCAAGAAAATACAATTTAGTGCTTGACTCACTTTACTTCCTGTAATTTAACTATGTTTGTAGGTATTTTTTTCAAGATCTAAAAGTTATTTCTAAATTTCTGCATTGGCAATGCAGTTTGTCTACTTAAGGCTGTAGAAATAAGTTCTGCATACTGAGCGTATTTTCTACACTTCTCTCCAGGCCAATGTTGAATACTTTGGCTGAGAGGTTTCCATCTATTTTATCATGATTTTCTTCACAAATAGCTTTTTTAATATATATATATATATATATATATATATATATATATATATATATAATATATATATATAGGAATTAGGTTGTAGTCCTTTGAACATTAGTCACCTTTGGGGAAAATTAGTTTGGACCTCCTGCTTTCTTCAGCGAAGGTAAGCAAAATGGTTGCCATGGAAATATCTTTCTATTTCAACAACTTTATTATTGGAACACTGATGTGTTTTACTTGCATGAATGAGTATTCCAACCATGTGTTGTATTATTTAAGCTTTTTATTACTCTTTTTTTGCTATGTCTATAGCATTGTCAATGACCAAATAACATTCTTGGGTACTCTGTTCATGGAAGCTGCCTCCCACCAATTTGATGTGATCCCCTTTCCTTCTTCAACCCTATGCAACAGCCCACCAAATTCAGGAAGATACCACAGTCCAGGAAAGGTTTTGTTAAGTTGTTTTTATTAAAGATTTTCTTTATAAGGGGCTAATAGGGCTGATGGAGAGGAGATTGGCCTAAAAAGTCACTTTCCAACATCTTCTTTCAAGCCATCCCCCCTAAATGGGGTCACTGAACTCCCAATCATACCGTGTTTCCCCTTTTTTAAGACACCGTCTTATAACTTTTTTTCCTCAAAAAAACACACGGTGGCTTATTTTCAGGGGGTGTCTTTTTTTTTAAGTGCTGGTACAACTGGGTCCCACTGGCTCAGGACACTCGGTGCTCTCTTCCGCGCACATTATAAACACCACACTCTAGCCTACTGTGCTATCCAGGTTTTACTGTCAACCAGGCTGGCAGCAGCTCTCCAGAATTTCAAACTTGGGGGTACCTGGGGGTTAAACCTGGGATCCTTCTGCTCCCCGGGCTCTCTCACGCCGGCCGAGGAATAAGGAGGGAGGCCGTGACCCGTCCCGCTCTGAGATGCTTGTGAGGGAAGCGCGAGGGGGACGAGGCTTGGGCCCATGCCCCTGGCGCGCGCGCGCGGCTGAATGACGAGCCGAAGCGGAACCTTTTCTCTGTGGGGGGGGGGAGACGCGCGCGCGCAAACACACACACACACACACACACACAGAGACACGCACAGGGAGAGAAAGAAAGAGACGCGCGCACACACACACACACACAGAGACGCACGGGGGAGAGAGAGAAAGAGACGCGCGCGCACACACACAGAGAGAGACGGACGCACGGGGAGAGAAAGAAAGAGACGCGCACAAACACACACAGAGAGAGACGCACGGGGGGGAGAGAGAGAGAGACGCGCGCGCGCGCACACACACACACACACACACACACACACACAGAGAGACGGACGCACAGGAAGAGAAAGAAAGAGACGCGCGCACACACAGAGAGAGACGCACGGGGGAGAGAGAGAAAGAGACGCGCGCACACACACACACAGAGAGAGACGGACGCACAGGGAGAGAAAGAAAGAGACGCGCGCGCACACACACACACACAGAGACGCACGGGGGAGAGAGAGAAAGAGACGCGCGCACACACACACACACACAGAGACGGATGCACGGGGAGAGAAAGAAAGAGACGCGCACAAACACACACACAGAGAGAGAGACACACGGGGGAGAGAGAGACGCGCGCGCACACGCACACACAGAGAGAGACGGACGCACAGGGAGAGAAAGAAAGAGACGCGCGCACACACAGAGAGCGTGCGGCTGCAGCACACACAGAGAGCGTGCGGCTGCAGCGCTCACGAAGCAGCGCTGCACTTAGGGGAAGATGGCCAGGGAGGGGGGCTGCGGGGTCAAGGCAACGCGTGAAAGGGAGGGATGGCGAGGAAGAAGTGGGGAGTGAAGTGATCGGGGCTTTAACATGCCCGCACGCGCAAAAGGGAGGCTCGGAATGTGGAGATCGGTTCTGGCTGCTTCTCTTAAAGTGCCGCAAGTAACGAGCCTCTCTCTCTTTTCTCCTGCCGCTCGTGCCCTTGGTGCTTCGTGCGGTGCTGCTTCACGCTTTGTCAGCGCTGCAGCCGCCACCGCTTCTGGGCACCCACCCGACCCCGCAGGCTTCCTCCTCCTGCCGCGGCCGGCATTGCAGGAGCTGGGTCCTGCTGGCTGGTGCTCCGTGCGGCACTGCTGCACGCTTTATTGGCACTAAAGCAGCCACCGCCGCTTCCGGGCACTGACCCGACCCGGCAGGCTTCCTCCTCCTGTCGCGGCCGGCATGCTGGGTCCTGCTAGCTGGTGCGGAAGTATGGCTTATTTTCGGGGTATGTCTTATAGCTCTCAAATGGTTAAAAACCCTGCCATGGCTTACTTTCTGACTACGTATTAAAAAAGGGGAAACACGGTATCAATCAATTGGGGTTGAGAAAAGCTAAACTGGGTTTTATTTACTTTTAACTGGAATTAAAAATGAAACCAGATTTTTGGCATCTAGGCTTCTTCATAAAGAACTCAGAATGATTATTTGTTTCCTCTTTCAACAGCATGCATGAGAAATGATCCAATACAACATTAAATTATAATATACAGATGCCACTTATTGCAGTGGTACCTTGAGTTACAATCGCTTCAGGTTACAAACGCTTCAGGTTACAGACTCCGCTAACCCAGAAATACCCTGTTTCTCCGAAAATAAGACGTAGCCATAAAATAAGCCGTAGTAGGATTTTTAAGCATATAAGCCATACCCCGAAAATAAGACATAGTGATAGGCGCAGCAGCAATGGCGGCCGCAGCAGGAGGAGAAGGAAAAAATAAGACATCCCCTGAAAATAAGCCACAGTGTGTTTTTTTGAGGAAAAATAAATATAAGACGGTGTCTTATTTTCGGAGAAACACAGTAGTACCTCAGGTTAAGAACTTCGCTTCAGGATGAGAACAGAAATCGTGCTCTGGCAGCACGGCGGCAGCAGGAGGCCCCATTAGCTAAAGTGGTGCTTCAGGTTAAGAACAGTTTCAGGTTAAGAACGGACCTCCGTAACGAATTAAGTTCTTAACCAGAGGTACCACTGTAATAGATAGGATTGTATCCAATGAAGTTATCTCATTAGTGCAAGGACTTACTCTCCTTGCATCCCCTCCAAATCTACTCGAGGGGAACCCCCCCCCCCAACAGTGCATGGGTAGAAAAGTCTTGTTGCAAAGGCGGAAATCTTTGTACTATACTGAGCAACTTTGTTGTACACAGCCCATAGTGCAAAAATCCAAAATCCGTCAACATAAAAAATGCAAATGGTCTGTCAGAGTTGATTACTCCTTCCATAAACCCAGAAGGTTTTATGTTGGTTTTTTTAAAATAAAAATAAAAAAACTTAGTAAAAGTCTCTCTGTTCAAAGGGGGAGCGTAAATGGGAGAAAACTGCAGTATTCCAATTATAGAACACAGCCTAACTTCTAAGAGTTTCCAGCTCCATATTTTGATTCCAGTACTTGAGAATAAACTCAATGGTGCTCATTTCTGAGTAAATATACAGATTCAACTTGAAATATACCTCAAGCATTTATTTAACAAAGATTCTTCTTCAGCCAGCTAAAATGCAAACTTTAGCTTTTAATTAGACATGCCTTTTTTTGCAATTTAAACTGCTAGACTGAAGTAGAAACCTTATCAAAGAGAACTATCTGCTGAATTCATTTCCTCTCTCTTATTGGTATTTCATCTAATTTGTGAACTTCCCAGAGGTCACGGGAAGTGGGCTGTATATAAATGCCAAATATATTCTTTTATTCATTTATTTATAAACACCCTTCATCAAAAGATTCCATCTATTGTAGTATGTGAATTTAAAAGCACAAACAAACATAGCAAAATACAAGAGACAAAAAAGGGTAAAGAACTTGAAGCAGGGCTTCTACGGCTTCTTAAGCTGGGCACCTTAAATGTGGCTGTGAATAGGCAGCCAATGTAAATCTTTCAAAATAGGTGCAAAATGAACAAATCTAGTTGTACGCATTGAAATTATAGATGCTGAGTTCTGAACTAACTGAAGCTTCTGGGCTGTCTTTACGGTCAGTTCCATGGATACTGTATTATTCCAGCTGGGAAGTTACCAGATCACTGTGGCTAGGCCATGGGTAGGCAAACTAAGTAAGGCCTGGGGGCCCAGATCCAGCCCAATCACCTTCTAAATCCGGCCCGCAGGCGGTCCAGGAATCAGCAAGGCTCTCCCTGTCCAGGATCAGGCACAACAGGTGAACCAACTGAAGCCCTTTATCTTCCCATTTGTTTTTGTTTTTTAAACACACATACACACTTCAGCTTGCAATCTGATCTGGTTTTTTTAAAAAAAAAATTGGTCTGTGACCGTTTTGTTTTCGTCTGTGACCGTTTAATAAAATTTGATTTGATTTGATCTGGTTTTCTACCTCTTTCCTACTGTTCCCCCCCTTGCTATAATTTTGTATGCTGTTACATTGATTTGGAGTTTTGTAAGCTGCCCTGCACTTTTTTTTAAGGGCAGGATATAAATTTACCAACTAACTGAAGTTCTGTTGCACTCTATGGGAGGTAGAATGAACCTTTGGTCTCAATTTAGTAAGGCTTCCCTTACAACCTTAATTATTTATTGTTTTATTTAAGATGATTAACAGCAAGGCTAAGTAGCACCTGCAAGACCACGCAGCTTCTAAAGTTCTAGACACAAAATTTTGCATTAGTTGAACGTTTGCGAGAGGAAAGCATTTGTTTGTGAGCAGGGGCTCCAAATGATCAAGGCACCAATATAACAAGGTGTCATCACAGGAGCACTGAATGATCTTAATTCAGGTTTTCCATACTGAAGGTATATTCACTGTAGATTTTAAAATCCCTTCAGTTGACAAAAGTACTTGCTTACAGATTTACACACTAAAAAGCATGGTCAGTCCTCTTCATACTATATTTTAGGTGAGCTTCCACTTTTCTACACACTTATCAGTGAGTGGATCCATTTCCATGCCCAGCTAATAGGCACAAGACCAACACTACATGATTTATTACCTTCAATGTATTTTTCAAGTAGGGGTGGTATCATCTATATACAGTATTAACCTGTGGCTGAATCTAAACAAACTCCTTGTATTATACCTGATGAAGTAATTTTAGGGCAATGCCAACTTTGTTAGAAAATGCATGCTTCCTCATATCACAAAGAACTGATTTTCTGAACAAAATAAAAAAATTCCTTCCAGTAGCACCTTAGAGACCAACTAAGTTTGTCATTGGTATGAGCTTTTGTGTACATGCACACTTCTTTAGATACACTGAAACAGAACTGAAGGTTCCCTAGATTTTAAAGCAGAGAGCGTGTGTCAGTCTCCCATAGCACATAACTCCCACCAGTTCATTCCTCTTTGGGTTCAGAGTGCATCCCACTTTGGGGTCACTGTAGCATTAGCCAACAGATTCAGTTTGCATATTTTAATATTTTCAGGTCAGGTAGAATGCAAAACAGCCAAAGCTCAGAATTCATCCAATTCACACAAACCACAACAAATTACATTATGCCAACCTCTGAGGAGTATCACACTTAAAAGTATCACACTTCTAGCCTATTCATCTACAAAGGAACAAAAATAAATAACTTTTGTCCTATTACCTACCCCCTTTAGTCATATACAACTTCACCTAAAATGTGAACAAAGTGGACTAGAGCCTTTGGAGTACTGTATATTCTGGCGTATAAGACGACTGGGCATATAAGACAACCCCCAACTTTTCCAGTTAAAATATAGAGTTTGGGATATATTCGCCGTATAAGAAATGCGACCCGGCGTATAAGACGACCCCTGACTTCTGAGAAGATTTTCCTGGGTTAAAAAGTAGTCTTATATGCAGGAATATACAGTGGTACCTCTACTTACGCATTTAATGCGTTCCGAACGCACATTCATAAGTCGAAAAAATTCGTAAGTCAAATCCCATAGGAATGCATTGGGAGAAAAAATTCGTAAGTCGAAGCAACCCTATCTAAAAATTTGTAAGTAGAAAAAATCCTATCTAAACCACATCCAAGATGGCGGACGGAGCTCCATTCGTAAGTAGAGGTACCACTGTACAGTACATGATTTTTGCAAGACCAAAATTCAAGTTTCGTCCATCCTGCAAGCCACCCCAACCTAATCTGACTGAAAGTGTTATATGCCTTAGGCAACTCCTTTAACAAAATGAACACCGCATCCTCAACCCTGCAGAACTCAAGACCTACTGAGCTACCAACGTTTTAAAAGGACTGTCTAGAATTTTTCTGAATTTTATTGTTTCATCTTCTTGAGGTTCCTTCTCAAGGAAGTCTTATTCAACATCTTTATCAATGACTTGGATGATGGGCTTGAGGGCATCCTGAGCAAGTTTGCAGATGACACCAAATTGGGAGGGGTGGCTAATACCCCAGAGGACAGGATCACACTTCAAAATGACCTTAACAGATTAGACAACTGGGCCAAAGCAAACAAGATGAATTTTAACAAGGAGAAATGTAAAGTACTACACTTGGGCAAAAAAAATGAAAGGCACAAATACAGGATGGGTGACACCTGGCTTGAGAGTAGTACATGTGAAAAGGATCTAGGAGTCTTGGTAGACCACAAACTTGACATGAGTCAGCAATGTGATGCAGCAGCTAAAAAAGCCAATGCAATTCTGGGCTGCATCAATAGGAGTATAACATCTAGATCAAGGGAAGTAATAGTACCACTGTATTCTGCTCTGGTCAGACCTCACCTGGAGTACTGTGTCCAGTTCTGGGCACCACAGTTCAGGAAGGATACTGACAAGCTGGAACGTGTCCAAAAAAGGGCAAACAAAATGGTCAAAGGCCTGGAAACGATGCCTTATGAGGAACGGCTTAGGGAGCTGGGTATGTTTAACCTGGAGAAGAGAAGGTTAAGGGGTGATATGATAGCCATGTTCAAATATATCAAAGGATGTCATATAGAGGAGGGAGAAAGGTTGTTTTCTGCTGCTTCTGAGAAGCAGACACGGAGCAATGGATTCAAACTACAAGAAAGAAGATTCCACCTAAACATTAGGAAGAACTTCCTGACAGTAAGAGCTGTTCAGCAGTGGAATTTGCTACCAAGGAGTGTGGTGGAGTCTCCTTCTTTGGAGGTCTTTAAGCAGAGGCTTGACAGGCATATGTCAAGAATGCTTTGATGGTGTTTCCTGCTCAGCAGGGGGTTGGACTGGATGGCCCTCGTGGTCTCTTCCAACTCTACGATTCTATGATTCCTTCTTACAATCAAGCGGTGTGCAGATTTTATTAAACAAAGTGAAAAAATGAATAAATAAAACAGCAAAAACATAACATAACAAGACATACTAAGGTACCAGATCCTTGCCATGACAAAGAGAAAAGAGAACACTATTATACTTTGCCTGTGATTCTCTCCTCAGAGCATTTCAACAACCGGTGCTTGCAAACCAAAAGTTCAGCCAGTTCAAGCATGGAGATAACCTGTTGCCCTCCAGCATCGGGAGAGCCACAGGTCCCGTCCCCGCACGGCTGTTCTGGCGACAGTTTAACCTCGTATCATGTGGCCATTAACACAACCAGACCCCGCCAAATAGAAGCGCTAAATAACGTCATTGGTCCGGCTATTAGGTTGGTGGTTCGAGCCCACCTAGGGACAGCTGCGGGCAGGATGCCTGCTTTGCAAGGGGGTTGGACTAGATGACCCTCGGGGATCACTTCCCACTCTACGATCCCCGCCCCCCGGGGAAAACCAAACAAACTGTGCCCGTCCTTCTTGCTACTCTGGGGAAGATGCTACTCGAGTTTGACCGACTTCCTCCCCCGAGCTGCCCGCGGTGCCCTCACCAGGAAAGCGCGCACACCCTCAGCGAAGCATATTTAACCGCTCACATCTCTCAGCACCCCCCCCCTTCCCCATTAAGGGCAGCTCCCTCCATCAGGGCTTCCTTGACGACTCCCCCCACCGCCGCCGCCCTGACGTCAATACGTCGTCGACCTGACGCCCGCAGCTCCCCTCATAACGGCCACCGGCCGAGCTCCCTCACCCATCTTGGCGGTCGGTGGGGGAGGGGGCGGGGGAAGCGCCTGGGGCTGTGGGCGCCGTCAGTCGGTCGCCCCCCGAGGCCCGCTCTTCTTTCGCTCCGTCTTTCACCCCGCGCCGCTTCCTTCCTTTTCCTCCCCTCACAGCAGCCGCCTCCGCCTCCGCCTCCGCCGCCTCATTCCAAGGCTTGGGCCTCAGGTGCCCACTCCGGCCAAGTCCTTCCGAAGGCCGCGGGCGGACGGGCAGGCAGGCAGCGGCTCCTCCTCCTCCCGCGCCCGCCTTCCGTCAGTTTGTTCGACTTCTTCCTTCGGCGACGCAAAGACTCCCCTCTCGGCGCGGAGGTTCTGGGGCAAAGCCTCGTAACCGCTCACGCATGCGCGGTCCCTTTGCTTAAAACGCGCGCGCGCACTCACAAAACCATCCACCCAGAAACGGTTCCCCCCTCCCTCAGAGAAGGCAGGAAGCGCGCGCGCGCGCGCATTCGCGGAATAGGCGGAGCCTCTGCCGCAACTGTCAATTGTAACGAGAGAAGCGGGTAAAAGGAGGAAGATCTTGGCCAATCAGGCTGTTTTCTTTACACCCCACCCACCTCCACTTTCACCCTCCCAAACGCACGTGGGCAGTCTGGACCAAGTCCCGAAAGGGGCATTTATCCTACAAGATGACTGAGATCAGCATAGCCAGGCTTTTTGTGGGGGGGGGGGAGCAGGACTTGGTTGGAGGGGACAGGGCTTTTGTTGGGGGAAGGCAGAACCGATGTGATTGATCAGTTAGTTATTTCTATTGTTTTACTAGATACTAGGGGGACAACTGCCCCCCAGCCAGTGAATATCAGTACATATTTGAAGATGCAGCCCCCTTCCCCACCAATAAAATTCATAGTGAGACCTCCACACCCTATACAAATACAACCAGTTTGTTAAGTTTGGTTTGTGAGTTGTTTGGGGTTGCCTTGGGCAAGACCCAGCGACTAATAATTATTATTAATCTATTTGGTAGAACTAGTTACCTTGCAATCCTCCTAACCACGCCAACTCAGCGTCAGCCCTATTGAATTCAGTAAGGCTTATTCCTAAATATGTAAACTATTATACATTTCTTCAAAAGCATTGGGTGGCGCTGTGGATTAAACCAGAGAGCTTAGGGCTTGCCGATCAGAAGGTTGGCGGTTCGAATCCCTGCAATGGGGTGAGCTCCCGTTGCTCGGTCCCAGCTTCTGCCAACCTAGCAGTTCAAAAGCACGTCAAAGTGCAAATAGATAAATAGGTACCACTACAGCGGGAAGGTAGAGTGTTTCCGTGTGCTGCTCTGGTTCGCCAGAAACGGTTTTGTCATGCTGGCCACATGACCTGGAAGCTGTACGCTGGCTCCCTTAGCCAATAATGCGAGATGAGCGCTGCAATCCCAGAGTCGGTCACGACTGGACCTAATGGTCAGGGGTCCCTTTACCTTTAAGACTCTTGTAGAACAGTTTGTATATTAAGATCCAGTAGTTAACTGATAGCATTTATGGAATATTTTCATGTTACCAACTTTTTCATCTTTTCAGTGACAGCAAAGCCTTTTTTCTCCAGATCATTTGTTCATCCTCATGCTGGAAGCTGGTGGATATTTCATGTGTGTCTTTTTTTTAATTACCATTTTTTACTCTGTATTTGTCTTGTTTTAATGAACTTCCCATTGCATATTGTATCTTTGCATTTTAAGGTACCGTACTGTAAATTCCTGTAGGACTCCTTTTGGGTGTGCAAGAGATGTAATACTGCATACTAGCTGAATTATAATAAACTTACTAGTACGTTTTTGTGTTTTAAAAAGTTTTTAACAATGCCAAAGAGACCTTGTTTTCTAACCTCACACAAACTTATTCATCCAATGATCCTGCTCCTTTCTACATCAGCATTTCAAGTTGGTGGAAAGTTCAGAATGGCTTCTACCAGAGGTCACACCATAAACAACCCTTATGAATCTCTTTCTGGTTTGGCAATGTCCTTGCAAGACAGGAACAGAAAATGCAATTCCTGCATATTAGCATTCATTTGCAAGGCTAGATTTTTTTTCCAAAATAAAAGCTTCTGGCCAGTTTCATTTATAGACTTGTATGATGGATTATTTTATAAGTGGCACACTATTTCATATTTCTGGAACCATGGAAAAATGATTTCTCTTGTTCTCTTGTTAAGTGAATGTTTAACAAGATAAAAAGAACTGTCTGGGTTTTATTCATGCCTTCCCCCTTACATCACCATGCATTTTAGAAATGCTCCATTTTATTAAAACGTAAGAAAGGCAGAATACACACAAAAACTAGGAATGGAACAAACAAAAGTATACAGAAAAAGGAAGATCAGTATCTTTAAAATTCCAGCATTCTACTTCAAACCTTTTAAAAAACTGTCTTAAATTTTTACAGTGTTTAATATAATTCCAGAAAGCAGGTGTTCAAAGATCAAGATAAGTCCATCTCATTATAATTTCTCCATAAAAATCAACTGGGAATATTGCAACAAGTTAACAATTGTCTGCCACATAAGGTAAGATTAAGTCTAGTTCAGTAACAATTTCCCCCAATAACATAAGAATATATATATGTAACACTCTAGACCAAAGTGGGGTGGAAGAAAGAAAAAGAGTAACACAAGTAGAGTCAGTGCTATTGCTTATTTGAAAAGAACAAAACAAAGCAAAAAATGAGTCTGGAACTTTATATAGTCATGCTACAAAGTTGACATCTTTAGGAAATCACACTGGGGAGTACAGTACATAAGCTAACATCTTACCGTTTAGTATTGATTAGTAAAAAAATTCAGCTCATATTCATATTCTGTACACTAAAAACATCTTTGTTCCTTTCAAAAAAACAGATACCACGAGTTCATACTCCATCACATAACCAATAACCCAGCCCCTCCCAGCACCAGTCTGCTAGTGAATTGCAGACCTGTGTTTCTTTACTGAGCACATCCTTAAGTTTCCTATGTGCCCATGTTTGAAGTGCCTTAGGACCAGTGCTATGCAGCCCATGGTCAAGTGCCTTTAACCAGTACTGTCCAACTCCTATTAACAGATGAAAATTAACATTTGGATTTAATCTAGTCCCTTGATTTCCATGGGACTAAAAAAAACTACCACCACAAGAATCTACTTTCTATGTACTAGCTAGTTAAGTTGGCTGAGGGAGGGAAGAGGAGAAAAGATGAGAAAGTCAGGCAGTTAATTCTCTCTCATACTTCATGTTCGTCTTCGGGCAAGAACAACCAGTATTGTTGAAACAAAGACATTTATACACCAGTTACCACATTTCCCCACTAATGTACTCCAGTACTATAAAACAAATAACCAATAGGTTTGTCACATTTCATTTCATTTCATTATGTACATCACTGGTGGTTAACATCTGAAAGTCTTCTCAACACACTTCCCCTCCTCCAGTGCCTCATGTAACTCTGGAAAAATGGTTTGATACACCATTTTGGGGCTCCCCTCTGAATTCTGCAGGAGCCAGCTTGGCCAGCCTACAAGAGCTTCTGAGAAGGGGGTGGAAACAATCACATATACATTCTTTTTTAATGTGTCAGAGAAGACCTACCATAAGCCTCAGTGTGCCTTGATATGGGAATAAGAGGCAACATCCCACCATAGCTATTTAAGAGAAGTGTGTGTATTTCATAATGAATTACACGTGTCTGGTCATAGTAATGTTCCAAGAAAAACAATGCCATCCCATATTAACATCATATACAAGTTAAAGCTTCACTCCAGAAAGTTTCTGCAAGAGCCAGATGTATCCTATCACTGCTCCTGAAACATCACATTTTCCACACTACCTTAAGAAGGATTTTTGCATTTTCCTGGATAGTGGGAAGCAACACTACTCTTAGGAAAAGGCTTGTTGCCTCTTGGAGTCAAGTAAGATCACCAGTGGCTGAAGTCCTTACGTTTTTTGAGGGGCAGGCAACACAGTGCAAAACTAGGAACTGTACTTATCCAACTAGATGCTATCACCACTGTATACTGCTTTATTTTAGAGGCCTTTGTCATACAGAGGAGAGAGAGAGAGAGAAACAAATCTAATAACCAGTGGTTCACAAAGTTAAAGCTTCGCTTCAGGAAGTTTCTGCAAGAGCCAGCTAGGCTTTGTGACTGCTCCTGCTCCCTTATAGTTGAAGAACATTTTTAATAGTAATAGACTTTTAGTTGCAGAGACCTTACAAGATTCAGCACTAGTATCAAGAGAAATTAGACTTGCCATAGGCTGGGGAAGGGGTAGAGAAGATATGTGTGAAAAATTTACTTAACACAAAGTTAACTTCACATCCCGTTACTATAACTTTGCACAGTTTTTAGGCATCTGCAGCAGTAACATATTTCTGCTAGGGTGTCATTCTGCCCGTTGGTGTCATTACTCATTCAATACAAATACTCAACACAAATGGCTGACATATATACATAACTTTAATTGAAAGTAATAATAAATTCCCAGAGAGTCTGAAAGGCTCAGCATATCCCTGCATTTAAGTCACAGGATGGGGGTGGGGAAAGAGGGAGACGACAGCAACATATACCCATCAATGCCAGTTCTGAGTCTTTCTAGAATAGACAGTGGCACTTTCTAGATGGAGTTTTGTTCTTAAAAATTTATAGGAGAGCAAAGACCACCATCCAGTTCCATTTTTTCCCTCAGTGCCCAACTGTTTTTACACTCTCAAGATTTCCAGGCAGTTGTTGTAACAGATTGCTATCCAGTCCGGCTGGGTTGATGCCCACTGTACATTGTTGATTTCACCTTCTGCTGTGTAGGCCAATATTGGATCCTCAATGGCACGAGGCATTTGCTGGATATCCCAGATAAGTGCTTGATGGTCATCCGCTGACAAAGATGAAATGTAGAATTAGAGGTAAAAGAAACCATCTTTCACACAAATATTCAGTGGTCCATGTACTCAGGAATGAAATGGACACAAAACCACATAAACTAAAGTTTAAAGAGTATAATTTGAATTTTTTCTATTACTAGCTGGCTCTGCACGCGTTGCTGTGCGTTAGTCTGTGAAATGGAGGGTAATAGCCCCCCTTCAGATCCCCCTGAGCCTCAGAGTCCCCCTGAGTCGAGGCGAGATACTGTGGAGAGGGCAGGTTTCATCCCTGTGTCTCCCCCCACCCTGTTCTGACCCATTACGTATCCGTGCCCTCTATTTGGACACCCCATCCCCCCCCAGGCAGGCCCCTACCTCCACTTGGCCTAGTCTGGAAAGCGGCCTAGTCTGCAAAGCTGAGGTGAGATACTGTAGAGAGGGCAGGTGGCCTAGGGGTCTGATAATGGCCGCCTTGGTGGTTTCAGTTGCTTGGTTGATGATGTCATTTGGTTTGTGGGTGTGGCTTAGATTTCACAGGAAGGGAGGGGGTGGAGGAGGGTATTACACCACTTGAGGGCGCTGTTTGACTTGGTGGAAAACCAGGTCTATACCTGCCCAGGTGTGTGATTTGAGGGATTTTGGTCCCCAACAACGCTTGGGGAGTGGCATGGATCGTTGTGTCAAAATTTCAGGACGATCGGTCAAGCGGTTACGGAAAAAAGTGGAAAACGCAGTTTCACGATTTTTACATTTTTATATATATATATAGATTGGGCTTTGACTCCTGACAAGTTTTACATATATCATAGTTTCTCAAATGCGAGCCATCTGTTATCTAAAAAAATTTGTTACTTAATTCTTGTAATGGATAGTAAGACTGAACTGCTAAGGGAAAGTAATCAAAAAGGGGTTTTTTAAAATCCAAAAATTCTTACACCTTTCCTTATGGAAATGTTTCAAAACCTAGAAATTTGCTAATCTTTTTGCTGCGTAAGGATTTATATTCATTAGTAGATTAAATTCAGAGCAAGAAGAGTCATATAAGCCACTCCTTCCTGATTTGTAAACATTTGCAATGTATGGCTGGTACCCAATATGTTTTTTTAAAAAATTAATGAAAGCAAGTGAATTAACTTGCTTCATAATATTTCGTTTCTACCACTTACATTTTAGGGTTGTTTTAAAGCTCCCTTAACTCGAGGTAAGCCTGAGTATAATGGACTTTACTTTTCATGAAAACTATTCATAAAAAGTAGCTGGATTGGTTAAGACAAAGTATACTAACAAGATACTCTGAATTAGAGAAGAGCACAAACGTCAACCATTATGAGTGAACAGAGAAAGAATAAACCAGCTAAACCAGCTATAGCAAACAAAGCAGACTTACTACTATTTTAAGTTCATACGCATACTTTGAAGGGAACTTGAAACACCCATATGAAAAGAAGGGGTGACAAGAATCATTCATCCTTACCAGCTGTGCAGATATGACATGACGAGTGTGGTGCCCAAGCAATGCCATTGACACATGCTCTGTGGTTGTTCAGTCTGGCAACAGGTGTACAAGGAACTCTGACATCTAAAATCACCACCTTAGTGGAGAAAACAAATACAAAGAATAGTGAAGTTTTATACTACCTCTGATGAAGCCACAAAGACTTTTTATAAATGGTATTTCATTACCTACTATACTATCTTCAGAGCACAATACATATATGGTGTACCCCTTTCTTGTCAAGTATACCATTTTCATTGCAAATGAATAGAATGTTTTTATACCTCCTCTAATAGTGAGAGAAATATATATATATAGTAGTAGTGCCTGATGAGCCACATGTTACAAAGGGGCACTGAGATTATCAATCAGCATTTTATGTATTGTTATGTCCAGTTCACATATTAGAACTACACATCAATCTAATTCCTTTAAAAACAACAACAAACTAACACAAAAGCTATTTCCAATAGACTCCTATTTTCTGCAGTGTACCTGCCCAGGACACTATGCCCCATTACCTTAGCTAAATCAGCCTGTCCACCCCACGAAAGAATTGTGTGGCCAAGAACAGGACACCTCATCCTGACATGTCAACATGGGGATCATTACTTCTTCTAGAGACTCAAGTTGTTCATGGTAGCTACCAGCATCTCAGTACGGCTGCTATCTCCTATATAACATAAGGACACGTGCCTGACTGCTTTTCTTCATGCTACTATGCGCCAAGGCTGCAAGGAATCCCAGAAACAAAAATGTCCCATGGCTTTATACAGGTATCCAGAAAACATGCCTATCAAGACCAAGAGTCTAAGTAGTGTTGAGTGTCAATACCATCCAGGTGCAATTCCAAGAAGTGTACTGGCCACCCTCACAGAACACTGGCTCACCTCCATGCCATCCATTGCCATTGTTGCAAGATAATTAGGGTCCTGTTTATTCCAGCAAAGGCGAAGCAAAGGATGGTGTTGAGGATCCTCATATATAATTGTGCTATGTTCCAGGTGCCGCAGATCAAACATTCTCACTGAGCCATCAGCACCAACAGAGGCAAACATGTCTCTCCCACCTCCTGCACGGCTGAATGCAATATCATAGACCTGCTCATACACCAAAGGCAGAGAAAAATAACAAAATACAATGATATTGTCTCCAATACAAAGATTTTTGCTTCACACCGAAGTTTTATCATGCAAACCCAGATGTACAGCAGCCATGTCATAGAAATGCCTAAAAGTAGATAAAAATGGGGTTGCTACCTCTCTTCCCGTGAAAGTCAGCTTTGCCTACTTCTTATGCAAAATACTTAATTTTGTTGTATACATCCCCCTGAACTGCTGAATTACAGTGGTATCTCTAATTATGAACTTAATTTGTTCTGGAGGTCCATTCTTAACCTGAAACTGTTCTTAACTAGAGGTATGCTTTCACTAATGGGGAACTCTTGCTGCCGCTGCACCGCTGGCACACGATTTCCATTCTCATCCTGGGGCAAAGTTTTCAACTCGAGGTAACTCTTCCAGGTTAGCGGAGTTTGTAACCTGAAGCATTTGTAACTCGAGGTACCACTTTACTTTGTGGGAAAAGTAAGAATTTAGTTCTGCCGAACTAATAGCATACACACAGATACAAATACATTCACTTGTCAGGTAAGCCACTATTCCCATTTTATAGACTGGAACAAATGTTTACTATTTGCACAAGTCTGAAATCCCAAAATGGAGAAACCAAGAGAAAAAGTGCACCATCACCTCTTTATCATGGGCAATCAACTGGGTCTTGACATGGCCTGACACCAAATTCACTCTTCCCAAGACCTGGCCAGTCTCCAAACCCCAGATAGTGCAAGTTGTGTCAATACTAGAGGTACCTGGGGTGGGGATGAAAAACACCTATGTTAATAACTCTTCTTTGGTGCAACGAATAAACAACAATACACAACATCTTATGCTGTTCATAATGGTTGACCTAAAAGATGACTCGCCTTCTTTGTTCTCCTTTTATACACAAAGCAAACTAACTGGATGTGTTTGATATAGTTAATATATTCCCTTTTAAGATACAGGTGTAATCTTCAGTTATTTTTCAAGTGTTAATTAAGAAATATGTTTTAAAGTCAAATCATCCAGTGTTTAAATTGGAAATTAAATTGTCAGCTTGGGACACTGACTAACCACTTAAAGCATGGTGTTAAGGCTCATCACCTAACAAAGCAAATCTATTTTACTGATCAGTCATATATCAAATAAAAGGTCAAACACGGTTAAATACTGCAACAAAGATATATGTTGATTATAAACTAACTACTATGAATCAATGAGATCAAGTTCTTACCAACTACAGTCGTACCTTGGTTTTCAAGCAGCTCAAATGTTTAGTTCTCAGAAGCCGTGCTTTGATTTCTGAACGTTTTGGAAGTCGAATGGACTTCCGGAATGGATTCCGTTCGACTTCCATGGCACGACTGTATGGTCTATTATAACAATATGTAAATTCAACATGAACAAAATTCACCAAACTGAACAGTTGTACTTTTACTCTAGACTCCAGGATAGTCAAAACTTACATTAAAAATTGAGGGGGTGGGGAGATGAAAACTACAGCTAAGAGATGCAGCAGATTTAACTGTGGTTATAGTGACAACAAGCAAGGGGTATTTTCTCCTAAACTGAGTGTGTTGGGGGGTGGGGTGGGCTGCCGCAATTCATGAAAGGTTAAATAGTAAGAGGTCTTCACCACTTAAGCTATGAAATCAAACCATTATACAAGAAAAAGTACGGTACCTTCAAGGCCCATATCAAAATGAGCTACCTGAAAGAGATCCACCAACAGCCATTACCCAAACTAAATTCTGTCTGGCAGTGTTATCCATTTTACTACCAAAGCTCTGCCAAATTAAGTGTTTCAGTCTTACCCAGCAGATAAGGATCCACTTCATTCCAGTCAAAGGATGTCAATGGAGCACAGAAATCTGAATTCTTGTTGTTGTTCAGCAAACACTCTAGCCTGGTCTCTGTTTCACCCACCTGCACAAAAATTACAAATATTGGTCATCATTCCAAATATTTATAGTACTTCATTGCCACAAAAATGCAAGAGAAGAGAGTGCAGCTTTTCATTGTGATTAAATGGGTTTTGCATTATGTTCAAATAATGGATTCTATTAGTTTTGTTAAGACACATGTAAATCAAATTAGGTTTTACCAAGACCTACTTCTTGGCTACAGAACATTACACCTAAAAGGGAAGCCTAAGTACTGTTTTGTTCTGAACTACAGTCAGCTCCCATTCCTTCTAAGTGTGATAAATACCATGGCTATATGCGAAAATTTCCATTGTTGGGACGACATTGTTATAACTCATGCCACACTGGCAACGCAATATCATATGACATAGTTTTAAAGTTCTCTATCTCATAAAACATGGCATACAGAACAAGAACAATGTCAAATGTCATGTTTTCAAGGTTAAGGAAACCAACAGACGTGTTATCATGATTGTCATATTATAATTAAGTCATCAGGCATTGAGGTTCCTTCCAACTCTATAATTCTGTAATATGGAGCTTTATTTTTCATTTTCATTTTCCATACACAAGGAGTGGGAAGACTTCAAGCTTGTGGAATCTACTTTGGGTGTTGTTTTTTTGTAGCAGCAAAGTTCACCAATGACAGGTAGGTGAAAAATTGTAACCAGAGGGGCAGATATAAATTTAGAATTAAGCAATAGTCTGTCTTCAAGCATATTCCCATGAATTTGTTTGCAGTACCAGAAATGAGCTCACAGTCTTTTCACATAAAATACTACAATAAGGTTTCCCTTCTCAGCTTTCTTAATTCCAGTAGTCTAATTTAGATCTGGGGTAAGATGGGACAAAGAGAAGAGAAAGCCTCGTGGGTTTTGCTATTTTTAAAACAACTGAGTCAGACACTTTTGCCAATCTACAGCTAATCACCCAGCAATTTACCACTAGATCCCAATTTATTTTCTGCCCATCTGCATAATATATTAGAGTAGACTGCAGCTCCAGTTGTAGAACACTGAATTTAGAAGTTGTTAATAAACATTTACAAATTTAGAAGTTGTTAATAAACATTTACAAATAGAAGAAAGCAGTATGCTTGTTTACTACTCATAGCAGCTGGTCAGACTACTCACACATTCTCAGGGCCCACTGGTTATCCTAGCCCCAGGAAAACACCTTCTAAAAACAAGTCAACTTACTCTCCAGACACGCAAGTAGTCACCACTTGTTGCCAAAAGGTCTGGATATACCCCTTTGGTATCTGGGATCCACATGAGCTTGGTAGTAGGATATGGGTGATCAAAGGTATTCCGGCAAATGAACTCAGAGCTTTCCTCATCCAACCCAACAAGCTGGACCTATAAGAAAAAGTATTTCAAGCAAGCTATCAACCAAACTATAACATTAAGCTCAGGGTAGATAACTGGTGGCCTCTAGAAGTTATTAGACTACAAGTCTCATCAGCCCCAGCCTGCATGGTCAAGGATGATGCGGAGTTGCAGTTCAGCAATATCTGGAGGGCCACAGATGCCCAACCCTTCATACTCTGCTACAATACCTCAAGGACCACCTCTCCCTGTATGAACCTACAGGGAACCTACGGTCATCATCTGATGCCCTTCTTTGTATGCCTCCTCCATGAGAGGCCCAAAGGGTGGCAACATGAGAACGGGCCTTTTCTGCAGTGGCTTCCCGCTTGTGGAATGCTCTCCTGAGGGGACACTCACCTGGCATATTCATTACCTATCTTAAGGTGTCAGGCAAAAGCTTTCCTCTATAACCAGGCCTTTCACCTTTAACTTTAAGAAGGAGGTGGGATGTTTTAAACATATTAATTCCCCCCTTGGTTTTAATGTAAATCTGTGGAAAGGGTTGTTTCTGTTTTTTAGTCTGTTTTTTTTTTTTGTAAATTGGTTTGAGTTGCCTAGGGCAGGATAAAGCTCTCCCCCTTGACAAATTCAATAAAGGTAAAGGGACCCCTGACCATTGGGTCCAGTCGTGACTGACGCTGGGGTTGCAGCGCTCATCTCGCATTATTGGCCGAGGGAGCCGGCGTACAGCTTCCAGGTCATGTGGCCAGCATGACAAAGCCACTTCTGGCGAATCAGAGCAGCACACGGAAACGCCGTTTACCTTCCCGCTGTATTTATCTACTATTTATCTACTTGCACTTTGACGTGCTTTCAAACTGCTAGGTTGGCAGGAGCTGGGACCAAGCAATGGGAGCTCACCCCGTTACAGGGATCCGAACCGCCGACCTTCTGATCAGCAAGCCCTAGGCTCTGTGGTTTAACCCACAGCGCCACCTGCGTCCCCCCCATATATTTTATAATATAAATAATAATTCAGGAGTGTCCATACCTGCCTTGGGCTTTTTCTCCCCGAGGACAAAAGTAAAATAGCTAACTTCTACCACTATTGAGATGCAGGTGGCCTAGCCTATTCTCTTTCCCACACTCAAATCTACCCACCTCCCCAAATGGACAGAGTCCCTACACCAAGCCTTTCACAGGGGGTTAGAGAAGGCATCCCCAAACTTTGGCCCTTCAGATGTTTTGGACTACAATTCCCATCTTCCCCGACCACTGGTCCTGTTAGCTAGGGATCATGGGAGTTGTAGGCCAAAACATCTGGAGGGTCACAGTTTGGGGGTGCCTGGGTTAGAGTGTGGTGCCGATGATAACACCAAGGTCTCAAAGCCTTTCACACTTGGTTAGAGTGTGCACAGAGGTCGCAGGTTCGATCCCCCTACAGGACAGCTACATATTGCTGCAATGCAGGGGTGTGGGATTGATGACCCTCACAGGGTCCCTTTCTAACTCTCCTATGAATTATATCTATGAACCTTGGAGTCCCTCGATGCTGCAACTTTCACCCTCTTTAGCCAGCATGGCCAGTAGTCAGGGATTGGGGGTGGGGGATGTAGCTCAAGAACACAGAACCCTAGAACAGGCATAGGCAAACTCGGCCCTCGAGATTTTTGAGACTACAATTCCCATCATCCCTGACTACTGGTCGTGTTACCTAGGGATGATGGGAGTTGTAGTCCCAAAACATCTGGAGGGCCGAGTTTGCCTATGCCTGCCCTAGAAGAACGGAAGGGACCCTGAGGCCTAACCCCTCCCCAACCCGAATAACTTCGGGGACCCCAAGGCCGCCCTATACCTTCCTCGAAACATCTGCAGGTGAAGCAGAAGGCGCGCAGGTGCTGCTCCGCCCCGCAACTCCTTCGGGAGACAACCAAACCGCCTCTTGAGTTACCTCAGCCGGCCCCTGGCAACGGAGAGCGCGGCCAAGCACGCGAGGGAGTGCCGGGCGCCCCTCGAAGCAAGACCCTTGCCGAGGGGGTGCGGGCAACTTCCCTAGGCGGTTCTTGGCCTCTTCGCAAGCCTGCTGCGGAGCAGGGAAGGGCCGCCGGGGTCCGAATGAGGTGCGAAGGCCCGAGGCGGCCCCGAACCCCCGACCACACGAGGCCTCCTCGCCCGCCGGACCCCCCCTCACCGGCCCACCTTGTTGTTGTATTCCTCCACGAAGCTGCCGAGCGCCAGCCTGAAGCGCTTGTCGGGCCTGACGCTCCAGTTCATGGCGTAGACGGTCCATGGCGCCTCGTACTTGTAGATCTCCTTGCGCTTCCCGTGCAGCGACATGGCGGGAGGACGGGCGGCGGGCGGGCGAGGCTCGCTCCGTCAGCCCCTCACGGCAACCAGCGACCTCCCCCGACAGTCGTTCTTCACCTCACACAAACGACTACCGCGAAGCCGCCCCCACCGCGCTCCTCCATCGGGGGGGTCTATTCAAACTCCGGACTCTCGTTGGCTGCCCGCGACGCCACTCCGCCGCCTCCCCGCTCCTCATTGGCTCCCCCGTAAGCGTCAGCTTGCTCAAACATCCTCCTCCCTTCCAAGCCCCCCGCCCAATGAGATTTCTTTCCCCGCCCCATACTGGCCACGATGAAAGATGCCCATTAGCGAGGAGAGGTGTCGCTCTGCAGTTTCCTAAACCCGCCTCTCCGGCAAAAATTTCAGCCTGTGCGAGGGGGACGGTTTAGCAGCAGCCAGATCGGGAGAAAAGCAATAGACGTGGAAAATGTAGAGTCGCATCTCGGGTGTCTGGAATGGGAGCTTTCGGCGTCGTTTTTGTTTCCCCAGCTGCCCATATGAAGAAAAGGAGGAAATGCAGAATCTAGGGGTTTTGTATACCTGTGATTGAGCAGGAGCCTATCCGGCAAAAACAAAAAGTAGCATCAAAGGTGGAAGTTCAGCAGTAGGAATGCCTCGTTTCTTGTGGAAAAATTGAGTTTTTATTTGATAATTCTCTTGGTTTTAAATTATCTTTAAAAAAATGCTTTGCATATGTAAATAAATACCAATGCAGCTCCTTGTCAGCTCCGCATACTGCAGTTTAGGCGGCTAGGACTGAGAAAAGAGTCTTAACAATAGCACTGCAGTGTTGCAACAGCCCTTGTCCCCACATTGCAAACTGAGGCTAGGAGTGATTTATGACAGCACTTAAATGCGGTCTACTATTACAGTAATTTTGCAAGTTAGAAGTAGGGTCTGGGGCTGAGAAGTATAGTTCAGTAGTATTATTTAGTCTCTTGATTGCTTTTTAAAAAATGTGAAATGTTGTTTAGGAAGAGTATTGAATAGCTGATTGCAGCCTTTACCTTGCAGGCAGATTTCTCTCCATCTGCTTTCCCACCTATGGGGTCTCTGCTTTCCACCTCTGGAAGAAAATGACTGTAAGACCATAAAAATGGTCCATCTGGAAAACGTTAATCACCCCCTTTCCCAGAACTACTGCTATCAAACTTATAGCCCTTCCCCCCACCCAGATACTGTACCCCACCTCCAAATACATTTTATCGTGTTGATGTTTTATTGTGTTTTTACCGTAATATTCTACTGGGAGCCACCCAGATGGGCAGGGTATAAATACTTATAATTATATGCACACACCTGTGGTTTGAGCCTTAATGGTTAACAGTGCTTTAAAATCCTGCAGAAAAAGTTATAAAGCTTTGTGATATAAACACTTTGTGTTTTAGTTGGTTTGGTCTGATCTTCAGGCATATACAGGGTGAGTCTTTTAAAAGAGGCCCCGTAGAACACGTGTACTCTGTATCCACGGGGCCTCTTTTAAGGGACTCTCCCTGTATGTATGAATGAATTTATATTCACAATAAAAGTCAAACTACAGTGGTACCTTGGTTTTTGAACGTCTCCATTGACGAACATTTCTATTTTTGAATGCCGTAAATGCTTCGGTTTTTGAACATGCCTCAGAAGTCGAACATGCCACGCGGCTTCCGTATTGAGTTTTCCGTATTGAGTTTTTGGTTTTCGAACATTTCAGAACTCGGAACGGTCTTCAGGAGCGGATTACATTCAAAAACCGAGGTACCACTGTATTTAAATTGTCTGAGCCAAAGCCCACTACCCAAACACTTGCAGAAGCATCATGCTCCACTAACTAGGGTTTTTAATGGTTGTGTTCTGCCGCATGTCACTGATGCAATAACAGCGCATCAGTGGTGGATTTATACTGGAGCACAACAAAAGTGAGACAAAAACCACCACCCTGGGACGTTTGTGGTGTGAAAAACTACAGGATTTCAGCAGGAAAAAACACCAATTCTTCTCAGTGTTTGCCCCCACCCACAGAGCCGAGATGTAGGGAGCCATCAGGCCAGAGTAGGTGTCAAAATAATCTTTATTAACAAAGTGTACACTAACACTCCTGAGAAATAAAAAGAAAATGCTCACAGTTATTATTTTTCCTGCTACTCTCACTGGGAGATTAATATGTTATTTTGGATAGGTGGCCTAGGGCCATTGCAGCATCTAACTGAGGGGTGAAAATGGGGTGGGTTTGAGGAGTCAGTTACAATGATTCTATGCAATGCTATAGTATGGGGATTCAATTGGGAAAGGCGAATACACACATACAAAAAGTGATCTGTTTGGTTTGTTTTCTTCTTTCCAGGGTTTTCTGAAATTGTGCTTAAACCAGCCTTGCAGATCTGTACAATAAATAAATACAGCTCACTTGCACATACCTCCATTTTGCATAGTGGCTCGCGCAAAGAACAGCAAGGTATTGTCCAGAATAACCTTTTACGCTAAGTTGATGAGCCAACCACAAAACTGGCTGTTCCTGGAATATTTTCCAAAGCCAGATAAATCTGGAATGTTGCAAAAGTATGGGAAATGTATTTTCAGAACAGGTTCCCTCCACCCCAGTTTGTTAGAATAGTGTCACTCAGCAGGCAATGCATGAGACAATTCCCCCCCTATTAACTCAGACCCAAATGTGTTTGTTGCGTGGCGCTAGGGGTTCTAGACCTGACTTTACCAGCTCATTTCATACAATGAAGATGCAGTTTTATGCATGCTTTTCTGGGAGTAAGCCCCACCAGACTCTGCAAAACATAGCTCTGAGCAAACAAATACAATCAGAGCTACAGACAGCATACATATTAATCTGTTGGGGTTGGCTGTAGAACTTGGGGCAGGGCTCAGAGGGGCTGTCAGAAGGCCAGGGATTGCATCCTTCAGAAGTGAGCCTGAGTACAAACAGCAAGCCAAAAATCTCGTTAGTAGCCCCGTACGAAATTGTGCTACACATTTCCCCCTTTTATCCTGCACTTCATCTGTCAAGGTGTACACTTTCTTTTTCTCAACAGAGATTTATGTCCATGCAAGAAAAATGTAATATATGAAGTTGCCCTCAATATTCACTAGGGCAGATCATTAAATGGTTCGTTATATTCCCATGTACAAAGTTGTAGCATCATTTTACTCTTCCCTCCTTACTTCACAGGGTCCTCCTGCACAATGACTAGAATCTTCAGACATGAGTTGTAAGTATCAAAGAAAGACACAATCATTCTTGGTCTCCTACAACCGAAGAAAAGGTTAAGTTCTTAGCAGTCTCCTCGTCTTCCTCCAGACAAAATTTCCTATTATTACTTTATTACATTATGGAAGTGCTCCAATGTCCTGCCATACTAGTTACCATTCAAACACTGACAGAGGCAGACCCCAACATTTAACAGATGCAAGACTGGGGATGTGGAGGAAAAAGTCAACCAGCCATTCTTCTTGGAGTCGGGTGGGGTGGGAGAAATATGCACCCGAAGTCTACTCTATGGAGTACCATTTCTGAAATCAACCATCTTGGAAGCCAACCCACTATTAAACTGCCCTTGTTTCAGAGAGGACAGGAAATGGCAACAAGTATCATCACCTTAAGCCATGAGTATTGTCCTCCAAGTGCAACAATTAAAAACAGCTAAAGCAACTTCTCAGTTCAGGCTCCTCTTGACTTGGCTTTGGGCTCAACTGGATTCCTAACTCCCAGGAAGCAAAGGGTCAGAGAGGTGTCTCTGAATGTCCAAGTGCTCCGAATGTGCCTCAAGGTGCTCAGGAAGGGAAGGGAAACGGGATCCTTGGAAAAGTCCCTGGTTGCCCGGTGCCCTCCGGTGAGGCTCCAGGTTTGGCAGGGTCTGTGAGCAATGTTCTTGCTCAGAGCTGATTGTCATGGTCTCATCAGAAGCCACAGTCAGGTGTACACCACTTGACAACGAGTCCCTGGATTTCAGCTGCAGCTTCTCGATTTCCAAGTCACTCGGAGTCTGGTGAGGGAGGGGAAAGGGAACAAAGTTAAAACTCCTTCATGTGGCATGTGTTTAGGTTGGCTCAAAGTCCCCCTGTAGGAATCTGAGAATTTCAAGTTGCAGTTGGAAAAAGGGGGTGGGGTTTACATCCCTCATGAGTGACTTGGGAAGGGGGGAGAAAGTGGATTCAGTTCACATTTAGATACAAATTTGTCAAACACTGACTTTCCAAAACTATATGGGAACCAAAACACAGCCACCCTTAAAAATTCACACTCATCCAACTTATTCCAATGCAGTTTTCCCACCTGGTTTCAACAAAAATTCATATATTAGAGGAAAATGTGCCTTAAAATGCATATATTTGTGAGAATTATGTACAAAATGTATTAGGAGATACTGCTTGCAAAATGTGTACATTAGTTAAAAAATTGCATACAAAAATGAGAGACGTTTGCACTGAAATGCTTAAGAATTCCCATGAAAATTATTATCTTTGGGGGGGGGATTCGCAAATTGCTGCAGAAATGTGGGAATCTGAATTTAAGATTGGAAAAATGAGAAACTGTGAGAACTGAAACTGACAGATCTTTCTACCCCTACTCTTGACTGCAGAAATATGCATAGAAGCACAATACACAAGAAACACCAACTGCTTAGTAACAAGGAGGCAAGTTCAATACAAAGCTTTCACTATTCTATCAGATCTCCTTGTTTACACAGCAAGGTGTATATTTTGAAGAGCACATTTGTCCCTATTTTCTGTAGATAACTGAACACACATGCATACTTACAGTACTTTTCCATAAGTCCCACCCCCCTACAGAATTTAAAGTTCTTTGCTGCAGTATATGTAGTCCAGGGGTCAGCAAACATTTTCAGGAGGGAGCTGGTCCACTGTCCTTCAGACCTTGTGGCTTCCTGCAGCCAATCCGAAGCCGTGCCAGCATCACGGAAGTCAGTCCCCACACGCCAAGGCCTCCGCGCTACGCTGGTTTAGCGCAGGGACTGACCGGGTGGCAGGGTCCGTGGGCCGGATTTATGAGCCTGGTGGGCCGCATCCGGCCCCCGGGCCATAGTTTGCCAACCCCTGATGTAGTCCCTTAGTTTCATGCACACTGCTGTACTAGCTTGGTCCTTCCATCCCCCGTTAGGTAAAGCTAAAGGTAAAGGGACCCCTGACCATTAGGTCCAGTCGTGACCGACTCTGGGGTTGCACGCTCATCTCGCATTATTGGCCGAGGGAGCCGGCGTATAGCTTCCAGGTCATGTGGCCAGCATGACAAAGCCGCTTCTGGCAAACCAGAGCAGCGCACAGAAACGCCGTTTACCTTCCCGCTGTAGCGGTTCCTATTTATCTACTTGCACTCTGACGTGCTTTCGAACTGCTAGGTTGGCAGGAGCTGGGACCAAGCAACGGGAGCTCACCCCGTCACAGGGATTCGAACCGCCAACCTTCTGATCAGCAAGCCCTAGGCTCTGTGGTTTAACCACAGCGCCACCTGGGTCCCCCGTTATGTACATACCCCCAAATACTTTTCTGGCCTGGCTTTGAAGCCAGGCGCTTTCTCTCACCAGCCTCACTGCAAATGAAGGACTTTGATTCCTAGTGCCTGCAACTCACCTTTGTGGGAGTCAGTTCCTCTTCCCCTAGTGGAGTTTCAGGTTCTGTGCTCCGCAGGCTCATGCTATACAAAGCCAGGTTGTGGGAGGATGGCGAGATAGTGCTATACGCAGGCGGCACTTGAGACAGCTGTCGCTGCAGCAGCTGCAGGATGAGGTTCAGGTCAGAAGACATCCTGGACTCCAGCCTACAAGAGAGATCATGACATTTTAGCCTGAAGCACACTGAGTGAGTAAGGAAGGTGTGTGCAAGACTAGCCCAAAGACTGCCTAAGTCTAGTTTGAACAAAATGTTAGTCCCTGACATAACCAGCTGGGTGAATTTGTGCGACACCAAGCGCTCTTAAAAAAAAGGGGGGGTATTTCATATTTCCAGAATCTGGTTCCTCCAGTAACTTGGGCCACATACTGTTCATATAAGTATAGTCATCTTGGGTGAGTAGCATATAACACAGGTGCCAGAAACTTGTAGCATATAATAAAAATAAAACTCAAAGCAGTCTGCAAAAGATAAAACGGTAAAATCTAGAAAAATTCACAACCCTACTTTAAAACATACAAAAGTTAAAAGACTAAGAGATTAAGGTTTTTATCAGGCGCTGAACAGAGTGCCATGCAAGTGCCTGCTTGATCTCAATAGGCAGGGAGTTCCAAAGTGTAGGAGGCGCTGCCACACTAAATGATCAAGTTCTTAAAAATGTAGAATGAGTATTCTGTTGCACCTGGACCCAAGCTGTTAAGGGCTTTATGTATAAACACTCTGAACGTGGCCTAGTAGCAATTCAGCAACCAGTGTAGATCTCTGAGCACAGGTGACTATATCATGGATGCTTTAGGAACAGGTAACTGGTTTTATATAGGAGGTTGGAACACACCATCTACCTTGCAGTTTTATTTAAGTTCCTGCAACTTGGGGTTCTTCATAGAATTCATGCCCTATTGGAACCTCCAAGCAATGGAGTTTACCTGCTGAGCTGGGCCTGCAGGCACTCCAGCTTGGATTCAATCTGTCGCGGTCTGTCATCAGAGTTGGGAGGCATGTCCAAAGGGCTGTGAACCAAGGACATGTGCTGGAGAGGCTCTGTAAGGGAATTAGGCCTCTTGTCTTCCCAGAATGTGAACAGGTTGGAAACATCCAATGGCGTTGCTGAGGGACAGAAAAGGAGACAGATGAAATAAGACCCCTGTCTTAGACAGCTGGGTTTTCAGCCATCTACCATTAGAACACCTGATAAAAATTATTCTTACTGTTTATTAAATTGTTTTGTTTTGTTTTTTAAAAAAATTTAAGCAACTTACAAGTTAAAATACAAAGATACTGTAAAACAGACAGAAGCAATAAGACCATGCATTGCACATTATAAAACATTACACATTATTGTAAAATCAAGACAGTGTCCTATTGGTATGAACCTGGCAAAGAGAATTTATATAGTGAAGGCAACAGTTGGGGTCAAAGTGGGAATGACTGCCCAGACAACAGCTGATGATGGAAACAGTGGTAAGCAGGCCTCACACCAGCATCTGAGGTGGCACAATCACACTAAACAAATATTTTTCTTTAAAAATAGACCAGTGGAACTTATTCCCAAATTAATGTGCTTGGCCTCAGAAGCAAATGTCATTTCATTCCTGCAGTCACAACGGTGTTATGATTGAAGCAAGTAAAATGCAGAATTGCACACACGCGCGCACACACATACACATATATCAGATTTGAGGAAGCAATAGAAACAGTTGGAAAGCATGAAAGAGCAGTGAGTGAGGAAGAAGAAAAATGTGAATCGTGCGCTTTCCAGCTGAAGCAATATACATGGCCATCTAAAAGGGGTGAATCATGGGTAGGCAAACTAAGGCCCAGTGGCCGGATCTGGCCCAATCGCCTTCTAAATCCGGCCTGCAGACGGTCCGGGAATCAGCGTGTTTTTACATGAGTAGAATGTGTTCTTTTATTAAAAATGCATCTTTGGGTTATTTGTGGGGCATAGGAATTCATTCATCCCCCCCCCCTCAAAATACAGTCCGGTCCCACACAAGGTCTGAGGGACAGTGGACCGGCCCCCTGCTGAAAAAATTTGCTGACTCCTGCCTGAGACCATTAAGCCCAGTGTGTAAAATTACTTAGCTGCCCCACTGCCTCCAAAAGAGAATCGTGTAATTGAATTAATTTCCTTTTCAGAGAGTAGTTTAAGACCTATGTGTATTTACTTGGTCATAAATCTCATTAAACTCAGAGGGACTTAAATGAGAAGTCCACATGCATAGGCTCAGATTACATCAGCCACACAAGGCTGTCTCTCCTACTGTGCTCATCAAGAACTCAGCCTCCACATGTCCACACTTTCCATTGGTGGTTGAGCTCCGAAACTCTTCCTTTGCAGGTTGGAGGAATATTGAAACACAGGACCTTGTAGGGCAGCGTTTCTCAAACTTTCTTCTCTGGGCTACGCTTCCAAAATAAAAAATTGCTCATACCACACCACTTTTTTAAAAAATTGATAAGAAACATATCGGAAAACAAAATTGGAGCAACTCCTAGCAGTGCTTGATTTAGAACAGTGCTCCCCAACCTTTTTATCGCCGCGGACCAGTCAACGTTTGATCATTTTACCGTGGCCCGCTGAGGGGGGACGTTGATTGTTTATATTTTATTTAGAGTGTTTTGATTTAATAATTTTAATTTAAATGTTCCTTGGGCAGCCCGGTACCAATTGATCCACGGACCGGTACCGGTCCGTGGCCCGGGGGTTGAGGACCACTGATTTAGAACACAGAACACAACTACTTTGTAATTTAACCATGGGACATCCAAAGGCAGCTACATAAGAACATGAATCATTCCCACAATATAATGATAAACGAGCCTCTTACATATGTACCTCATATGTACAATGAGAGGTGTGAGCTTGCTTTCGCTAGGTAATCTCATTTATATTAGGTCTAATTTGAAACAAGCAAACTCTCATCGCCTCATCATCTCAAAGAAGCCTTTCTCTTTTCTGATCTTTCGTATTTGTCATGAGTTGAAAATCCCTGTTCACAACAATATGCTGTGGAGAACTGTAGAATAGCCAATGAAAAGAGCCACGTGTACTGTTTATGGTTGTATATCCTAACTACACTAGGGAGCGGGTGGCGATGTGGTCTAAACCTCTGAGCCTCTTGGGCTTGCTGATCAGAAGGTCAGCGGTTCGAATCCACACAGAACGGTGAGCTCCTGTTACTCTGCCCCATCTCCTGCCAACCTAGCAGTTCAAAAAAAACACCAGTGTGAGTAGATAAATAGGTACCGCTGCAGTGGGAAGGTAAATGGCGTTTCTGTATGCTCTGGTTTCCGTCACAGTGTCCCATTGTGCCAGAAGCGGTTTAGTCATGTTGGCCACATGAGCCGGAAAGCTGTCTGCGGACAAACACCGGCTGAAGTGAGATGAGCACTGCACCCCATAGTCGCCTTTGACTGGACTTAACTGTCCAGGGGTCCTTTGCCTTTACTACACTGAAATGTTTAAATGTTTCTTTGATTGCCCTTGAATCTTCCTGCTGCATTGCTGCCCTCTCCTGCCACACCCTTTGAGAACCACTGCTGTAGGGCAATCGAGCTGCATCAACAGAGGGCACCTTAAATGACAATTTCCAGGATTTTTGGCCTATCAGTGAATCAGTAAGCTCCTTAACCCTTCTCTTAAGCTTAATGTTTTTGAGCCTAAAATTATATTTCATCAGCCTCTCACAGATGGAAAGCAGCAGGAATGTCTAATTAACACTCAGCGGGACAACGGTAATCCTCTGTGGCATCGTGCCCTGCTGGCACGATCCCCTATCCATCCCCGCAGGGCAGGACTTTTGAGGCAGAGTATCAGATAATCATGTAATTCAGGCCAAGCGGATTATCTTACTATAATTTACCCAACCGGAGCCCCCAGTTACCCATACCTGCATAGGACAGGCTGTCATCAGTCACCAGTTTGTCAACGTCAATGGCATCTGGGACCAGGTTTACCACAGCTGGGCCGTATCTGGCGTTTTCACCGTTTGTGAAAGGTTCATTCTTCGTGGGGCTAGGCATCTTGGCCTCCTCTTCACTGGTCTGGGAGCAGGGTGTCGTAGTGCTGCACATATCATCCCAATGGTCCTTGCTGTGCGGACGCTGCAATTGTGTGAGCTCCGAGTACGCGTGGTACTGCTCAGGATCTGAGATGCCTGCATCCAAGTTATCCGAGTCTGCAGAAGCAGCAAAGAATGCGGGTAAGGTTAATATGGGGAGCCAGTGGCTGTGACCTAGCTGCTTGCAGGATCTATACAGCAACAAAATGCTCATGTCAAGTCCACTTCCTCATTTCCCCTGTATTAAATACAGTTCTCCACATTTTACAGCAAAAAAGAAAGAAAAAGAAAAACACCTCATGAAAATCCATTAGCGCTTTAGTGCTAATTTCTCCTAACAGGACACCTTGGGCTAAAGTGCACATTTCTGTAAGCGATTTCCTCTAATATAAAGCATCTGTGTATGTTATTTTCACCAGTATCTTCATTTTCATGCACACTTCAACCTAATGTATGCATTTATTTATTTTTTGTAAATATTGTTTGGTTGAACAACAGGGTCACAAGGGTAAATATGAATTTTGAAAGGTAGCTGTGTCTCTCTTTGCACGTTGCTTCAGCAGGTGCGAATTTGATAGGTTCGGCTTTAACTGTGTGCTGAACTGTGTGCTGAACTGAATTATTATAATTATTATTATAATTCCCTCCCCTCCAAGAAAGAGCCACATTTTAAAAGGGCATAGGATGTCAATCAGATCAACCAAAGGCCTGGTTAAAAAGGAACATTTTTGCCTGGCTCCTAAAGGTGTGTATTTCTCCCCCTCCTCAACTTTCTCCTCCTCCTCCTCTAACCATCACATTTCAAAAAAAAAAAAAATCAACCTCACAAGGCCTGTGGAGAGAATTGCTGTGATGGGCACAGATATAAGAGACCTTTAAAGAGAGTTAGGTAAGGTTATATAGGTTTATCATCAGCCAAGAAAGCTGCATGGCTGTCCATGTTAAGAGGCACCATACATTTCATCTCTAGAGAGGAACGAACAGCAGAGGTAGAACCCAATTCCATCTTGACCTGCACTGTTAACTTTCCCAGAGCAACTGTCCTGCCACTATCAGAGGCGACAGCACTAGTCAAACCTTTGAACTGGCTCAGGACAACATCTGTTAAGTTTTAGTAATGGGAATGGTCAAGAGGTGGCAGCAATGGGCCTTCTATCTTCCTCACTCCATTGCTCCACTCTTAATGAAGCAATCCTGAAATGTTTCCTGAGAGGCTGACTCACCTATTTTGTTCGCTTTGCAGAGGGAATGCTTACGGCGCCGGGCTCGACGATAGTTGCATGCATATTCCTCACTGAGGGGGGACCGAGGAACACTGTCTGCCTGAGAGAGAAAAGTAACAGTCACATACCCTCCAGCATTTCTCCAATAAAAATAGGGGTGTCCTATTCCACTATTAAGGGACGCGGGTGGCGCTGTGGGTTAAACCACAGAGCCTAGGGCTTGCTGATCAGAATGTCAGCGGTTCGAATCCCCGTGACAGGGTGAGCTCCCGTTGCTCGGTCCTAGTTCCTGCCAACCTAGCAGTTTGAAAGCACGTCAAAGTGCAAGTAGATAAATAGGTACCGCTCCAAGTGGGAAGGTAAACGGTGTTTCCATGCGCTGCTCTGGTTCGCCAGAATGGCTTTGTCATGCTGGCCACATGACCTGGAAGGTGTACGCTGGCTCCCTCAGCTAATAACGTGAGATGAGTGCCGCAACCCCAGAGTCGGTCACGACTGGACCTAATGATCAGGGGTCCCTTTACCTTTATTCCAATATTAAGGAACACAGGTGGCGCTGTGGTCTAAACCACAGAACCTAGGGCTTGCCGATCAGAAGGTCAGCAATTCGAATCCCCGCGACGGGGTGAGCTCCCGTTGCTCAGTCCCAGCTCCTGCCAACCTAGCAGTTTGAAAGCACGTCAAAGTGCAAGTAAATAAATAGGTACCACTCCGGTGGGAAGGTAAACAGCGTTTCCGTGGGCTGCTCTGGTTCGCCACAAGCGGCTTAGTCATGCTAGCGAGATGAGTGCCGCAGCCCTAGAGTCGTTCGTGACTAGACCTAATGATCTGGGGGCCTTTTACCTTTATTCCATTATTATTATTATTATTATTATTATTATTATTATTATTATTATTATTATTTTACCCCACCTATCTGACGGAGTTGCCGTAGCCACTCTGGGTGGCTTCCAACATATATAAACCATAGTAAAACTATACAAGGCTGCCTCCAGATGTCTTCTAAAGGTTGCGTAATTACTTATCTCCTTGGGTCACATAACTCCATACCCTCCAGCATCTCTCAGATAAAAATACAGTGGTACCTCTACTTACGAATAACTCTACTTACGAATGTTTCTACTTACAAACGGAGCTCCGTCCGCCATCTTGGACATGGTTTAGATAGGATTTTTTTCTACTTACGAATTTTTAGATAGGGTTGCTTCGACTTACGAATTTTTTCTCCCAATGCATTCCTATGGGATTTGACTTACAATTTTTTTCGACTTACGAATGTGCGTTCAGAATGCATTAAATTCGTAAGTAGAAGTACCACTGTAGGGACATCCTAAGGAAAAGTGGGACATGCAGGGATCAATCAGAAACGGGGACGGCTTCTGTAAATCCAGGACTGTCCCTGGAAAATAGGGACACTTGGAGGGTCATGGTTTCCCTACACCTTGCTTCATACCACTCACTTCATTCTTCCTGCCTAAATATTCTGCTTCTTCTAAGCAATTTGAGGTGCAGAGACTTTTAGCTGTGTCCTGGCCTCAGTTAGCTCTTCTTTCCCTTCTGCCTTCTCCAGACCTTCCTCCCTCTCTTCCTGGCCAACCCCCCATCTTCTACCACCCCCAACCCCACCAGATACTCACATCTCTCAGGTTGAAAGTTATCTCCAGATTGCTCCAGAAATTATCTGAGAAGGCTGGATACATATCCAAGACTTCCAGGAGGTCCTCACGCTGGATTTTATGCAAGTCACAGTAGGTGAGGGCTCGGACATCTGCATTGGATTTCCCAGGCCTGGCGTAGAGGCTGATAGGTTCCCCAAATATGTCGTTCTTCCCTGCACAACGTAAGAAATCCTGTTAGAATGCAACAACTTTCCTGCTGTTCTGGGAGAGAGACCAACGGTCCACTCAACTTGCTGTGAGCAATGCTGGAAGTGTTACAAAAATGGGCTGTGGGGCTCATAGATTTTGGCTTTGAGGTCCAGCCCTAGCTGCACCTCTGGATTTTGCAGGGGGAGGAGACCCCCCCACAGCAGAGCTGTTCTTTCCTCTGGGTGGAAATGGGGATATACCAGCTGCCTCTTCTGGTTTTCAAGCCCTGCCAGGAAATACTCAGAGGTCCTGCATTGCATTGATCCCTTCCAATTCTACAGTTCTGAGTTTTTAACGTAATTTTTTCTTAAGAATACCTTAAAAATTACACGGACAATGTAAATCTCCTGACAGATATAGAATGAACCTTGAAAATAGAGAAAATGTATAGCAAAATTTGTTTATAAAAAAAAGGAAAAGTAGAATAACAAAAATGAAATGTGTACAGATTAACAAACTGTAATACAGCACAATGGGAAGAGTTGGAAGTCAAATATTTATGGTGTGTTTATATTGGGTATGGGGACGCAGGTGGCGCTGTGGGTTAAACCACAGAGCCTAGGGCATGCCGATCAGAAGGTCGGCGGTTCAAATCCCCGTGACGGGGTGAGCTCCTGTTGCTCGGTCCCAGCTCCTGCCCACCTAGCAGTTTGAAAGCACGTCAAAGTGCAAGTAGATAAATAGGTACCGCTCTGGCAGGAAGGTAAACGGCGTTTCTGTGTGCTGCTCTGGTTCGCCAGAAGCGGCTTTGTTATGCTGGCTACATCACCTGGAAGCTGTACGCCGGCTTCCTTGGCCAGTAAAGCGAGATGAGCGCTGCAACCCCAGAGTCTGTCACGACTGGACCTAATGGTCTGGGCTCCCTTTACCTTTACCTTATGTTGGGTATGTATGTATGTAGGTACGGTAGTGTATGTATTGTACGTATGGTATATTGAAGTGTATTGTTAAAGTTTTATGTAAATTGATGTATAATAAAGACTATTTACAAAACAATTCTACGGTTCTATGATTCTACGCAATTTGCCACGGCTCCCTGAGGGCAGCCTACAAATGAACAGGCCTTCCAGCCCACCATTCCCAGAGAGAATTCTTTTACCTAGGATGGCCACCACAATGTCCTCCTTGAGGATCTCAATGGAGCCGCGCGAGATGAAATAGAGAGTGGTGAGGACATCTCCGTAATGTACCAGTGTATCCCCGGGTGGCGCATGGGTTGTCTTGAACTTCATGGCCAGGGCCCGCAGGCAGCCTTTGCTAGCTCCTCGGAAGGCCTTGCAGTTTTGGAGCAGGGTGCGGTTGAGGTGGAGGCAGATATCAGCTTGCAGGCAGTCGGGGAAGCCTTTCAGCACCTGAGTGGGAATGAAAGCAGGCCTATGTGAGTGGGTAGGCTCTCTTTTCTCACTGCTCTATCTTATCCCACAACCATGCCCTGTGCAGGAATTGATTCAACTTGCAGTATATAGACGGATAAAATTAAGGTGGAAGCCAGTTTCTGACATGCTGATCTGTAATGAACTAAGGCAGAGGCTTTTCATGAGCTCACGGAGACGTTCCCAAACTGTTCTGCTGAGGCGCAGGCCAAATGTTCTTTGCTTGGCAATATCTGTCTTTTTATATTCTCTTCCTACACCCCTAGATTTCCAGCTTTTGATCAAAATGTTTCTTCAGAGAATAAATAAATGAAGCAAGGGTGGTTACTTGATAGCAATTATGAAGGAATTTGACTTTGCTGCTGTTATAAGAAAAAACTGCTCCTTTTCTCTTATGGGGTACCCAAGAGCCCATAGAGAGTCCTTATGCAGATTATCGGTAGGAGAAAATAACAGGGGCCAACCAGAGGAGCAAAACAGCTATTAAACATGATATTTATGCAACAGGGTGCTCACACGCAGGAGGGAGGAGGAACCCAGAACAATGGTGCACAAGCCCTGTTAATGGGTTTACCTGGACAGCCTGGCCATTCTTTTGTGATGATAAATACTTAATTCCTGAGTCCAGGTCACACGCTCACTCTATTCATACCCAAATGTGCCCTTAAGGCAGGATTTGTGAGCACAATGGAGAGGCTTTTCCCATTTCCACCAAACTGCAGAGGAAAGAGTTCCATCCAAACTGAAAGAGTCAAAATGGCTTTAGGACTGTTTTCCTGTACTGTTTCAGACATGTGGTTTATATATTTGTGTATGTGTTTGCCTGGTACATTTATGAACATTTATTTTATATCTTAGACCTTATAATTCTCATAACAGCTGCCCTGGAGTATTTGTACGGATCTTGCTTGCACGGATAGATGCATATTATATGGGAACACCAATTTTTATGGGCTGTTTTTTTATTGGTTATTATATATGGGCACACATATTTCCCTTGTCTGTTGCATATCTTTCTGGCTTGTCCAATGGGGGGGTTATAGGATTAGTTCAGCAGGTAGAGCATTGGACTATTAATAGGTAGGTAGCCGTGTTGGTCTGAGTCGAAGCAAAATAAGAAAATTCCTTCAGTAGCACCTTAAAGACCAACTAAGTTTATATTTTGGTATGAGCTTTCGTGTGCATGCACACTTCTTCAGATACACTAGAAACAGAAGTGTCAGACCCTATATATATACAGAGGGTGGTGGGGGTGGGTGGGAATGGGTGATGGGCTGATGGGAGTGGTAAACCTGTAGATGGGTGTTAATGGCTGCTGATGGCTGCAATTAGTCCTGGGCTGAGGTGCTAAAGAAAGCTTGATCATGCATAATGAGATAAGAATCCGATATCTCTATTCATCCCAGGTGCTTCCATGGTTTTAAGCTTGGTAATGATTTCCAATTCAGCAACTTCCCTTTCCAGTCTGTTCCTGAAATTTCTCTGTAATAAAACAGCTGCTTTGACTATTAATATTAGGGTTGTCGGTTCGAGCCCTACATTGGGCAAAGGATTCCTGCATTGCATGGTCTTTTCCAACTCTACAGATGTATGTTTCTAACTAGCACTGACTGCCAAGGCTCAAATATGCATTGTGGATGTTAGAAATGGCACATGTCTTGCCTAAGGGCTGGAAAACTAATAATAATAATAATAATAATAATAATAATAATAATAATAATAATAATGATGTAATAAAAATATGGTGGTAATAATGATAATGATAATAATAATATTTATTCCCCAAACCTGGCTGGGTTTCCCCAGACACTCTGGGCGGCTTCCAGCAGAATACGGTATAAAAACCTGAGGGCAGGAACATATAATTGAGGAAAGGAGTCTATATCAATGGGTAGCCATTCCAGAGTGTTTTATTATTATTATTAAGGTAGATCCAATATGATAAGGAAAAGCCTTATCACACAAAGAAAGGAGAAAGGGCTCACTGCCTAGGTTTTTTTTGTTAATAATTACTTTTGTCTTGTCCTCTTCTGAGCCAATTTATATTTCTTGCTCATTGCTATGTCTTGTTGCAATGAGTTCCCTCAGACCAAGAATGTACTGCATGAAATTCTTTTTTGTGGTTTCAATTTTAATTGTTGCAAACAAATTTCATGCACCTTCCAAATCGCTATTTCAGCAAACAAGTTTCTGCAGTGTATGGAAAGGGCCTGGCAGCTACAGTTTACCAGCTTATTTAATTCTGATAGAGATCTCCGAGCAATATTGACAATGATGGATGCATATGATTCATCTTGACAATCTGTGGATTGCAGGGGTAGGGGCATAAAAGAGTGGCAAACTGGAATTAAGGTTTTTGGTTTAGCCAGTTTTCCAAGAGTTTGCTTTAAAGCAGTCCTCCCCAACCTGGTGCCTTCTAGGTATGTGTACACACACACACACACACACCTGAAAACAACTGCAACAAACACACACAAAACAATCTAGATTAGTTCATTCAAAAAAAATGCTGCAAAATAAAGTGCTGCAGAGTTATTCTGGCAAATTTAAACATCGCTGCTTTCCCCCACTTAAATCATACATACATTCGGAAGTCATACCTCAAGGTTTATCCCACAGCTTTAAAAATGCAGTTGGCATTATTACAGGGGGTCTCCTTTGCTCCATATTGGTGATGAATGCACTCCTTGTTTCCTCTCCAGATGTCTTGGGCTACAATTCTAGACAGCCACCCCAACTAGCATGATCGTGGTATCTGGAGCTGCTGGGATTTGTAGCCCTAAACATTTGAAGAGGGGGCACCAAGTTGGGGGAAGCTGCTTTAGGTTGTAATGTGGAAAGTCAAGCGAGAACTGCTCTGCCTTCCTTCAAGGGATGTCTACTGAGGCCTTCCTCTTCAAATGCTACTTTGGGCTTCGCTATTGATCCCCTTCACTCCCTTTCCCAACAGACTAATTAAAATGGATTGAAGTTTATTTAGGCACCATCCTATTCAGTTTTTGCTTAGCAACCAGCCATGTGGAGGAAACGCTGAATCAATATGGCTTTGGAGCCTCTTCCTCACACCCAGGAAAAACCAGACCCAGCTTAGAATTATAGCCTTTAGGTTTCCACCTCAATGTCATTCCTTGCGAACTGGCTCAACAAGGCATGTCTGCTTGAACTGGAGACTCTTAACATCACTTTAAGGTCCCCTCAAATTATGTTTCTCTGGCTAGGATTTGCAGCCACAATGGGAGGATGAAGATGCCCACTTAGTCCTCAGCTCCGGTTTGCTTCCAGCACTATTTTGTTTGTTTGTTGCCAATATCCATCTTGTTACGTTTCAAGCCAATTCACACAATCAATGTGTACGTAGTTAGCATATAGACTGAATAGATCTGGGCTGAGTTCCACACATACTGAAACTATCTTGCATCTTACTTCACAGACCATTTCAGACATTACTACTATGCTGCTGCCAAACATGATGCTTGCACAATAAAGGCTGACCAGGTACCAAGGCAGTTTTGTAGGCAAACGGCCTCCGAATTCAGCCTCGATCCATACAAAACACATGCAAACTACATCATAGGCTTGTCCCTACAATGAGTACAAATAGAACCTTTTAAAGCTTTTAGGACACATGCAAATTCCATTGTTTCCGAACTTCCCATTTACATATGATAGAGAAACAGTTTAATAAGTCTTTCCTTTCTAACTTAATTTTTATTTTTTTAAAAAAAATTGGGAGAGTTGCAGTTCGATGAAATGATTTTTAATGGATTCAGCATGTGAGTTTTGGGTGATTAACTGATCTGCCAATTTTGCATACAAGATTTATGTTGTAAGACGCATACCTGCAGGAGGGAATGGTGAACACTTTCTAAGGTGGTGCTTGCCGTATGCTGTTTTTATAAACTTTTGTATTAAATAATATATGATAGGTAAAGGATAAAGGGACCCCTGACCATTAGGTCCAGTCGTGACCAACTCTGGGGTTGCAACGCTCATCTCGTGTTATTGGCCGAGGGAGCCGGCGTACAACTTCCAGGTCATGTTGCCAGCATGACAAAGTCGCTTCTGGCGAACCAGAGCAGTGCACAGAAACGCCATTTACCTTCCTATCTACTTGCACTTTGACATGCTTTCGAATTGCTACGTTGGCAGGAGCATGGAATGAGCAACGGGAGCTCACCCCGTTGCAGGGATTCGAATCGCCGAGCTTCTGACTGGCAAGCCCTAGGCTCTGTGGTTTAACCCACAGCGCCACCCGCGTCCCACCATAATATATAATATACAGTATTTTAAATCTTCTGCCCAGTCCTACAAAAGCTGGAAAGAATTCTAATCGAGTAGGCCATTGGATCAGTTTTCATCCCAACTGGCCATTGTAACAACTTTGGAACTTTAAAAACTAGTGTTGGAGTTTGCGTTTTTCCTCTTCTTTCCTCCTCTCTTTTTAAATTTTGTGCCATGCCTTTTTATTGTAGGCCTCAGAGTAAGGACTGTCTTTCTTTCATTTCCCTTCTTTTTTGTCCATTGGTCTGTAAGCTGCCCTGGGGGTCTTTTTTGATTGAAGAGCAGCATAAAAAATGCTTTAAGCAAATAAGCAAACACAACGTGGCTTACTTTTTAGTAGACACACGTAGGATTGTACTTTGGATATTGCTGCCAGACTTCGTCATCTGTCATGGGTCAACAAATGTATCTGGTTTGCGTGCATAAACGTACAATTTACAACACAGTCCTTCAAATGGCAATCTCTGAGACCAAGCATTTGCCCCTTAACTGCCTTGGGGTGCTTCCTCTGAAGTGAAAAAGCCGGGTAGAAATGTAAAAAATTCCTCTTCTCAACACCAAACCACAGAGGACACTCCACCATACACAGTCTTCTGTTTTTGACTGTTGAATAAATATTGCTTTTTTTTTTTTTGCTGTCAATCAAGTGAGGATTTTCTGCCCTGGCTGTCAAGTATTACACTTAATGAGATATACTTTATGAGATCTTTGGGAGGCAGATTGAACAGCCAAGGAGTTCTGGCCAATCTTGTGAAGGGAGGAACCTGGGTAAAATCCAGGTGTATTCTGCATTTGCAGAAACCTATCTACCTAGCTGTCTTAGGCTGTCTATCGAGCTGTCCAGTTACATAGCTAACCATCTCTCATCTCCAAGGTCAGGTCTTTGCTACACAACCTACATCATCTCTGACTCACCGCATTCATGTCGATTCCATTGGTGTAGGACCAAGCATGCTGGAAATACTCCTCAAGCCGCTGGCGCAGCGGGTTTGGGATTTGGTGGAAACGGATGAACTCCTTCACCCTCAGCATCTGGGTATGGTAGCGAGCCGTGCCCGAGTACAGGCGCTGTATGATGGCAGAGACATTGCCAAAAATGCTGGCATACATTAGAGCTGAAACGAGAGGACATGGGTAAGCATTACGGGGCAAAGGGGCCATTGTCTGGGATGGCGGTACCAGAATGTGAAATGTTTGAGCCCCAACTCATCATGCATTGTAGGCACAGATATTGCCTACACAATATCTTACTGATGACACTGTCCTGAGCACTCACAGATTCATCAGGAGGTGACTTGTGAACACTAAGAGAGATGGTGGATCATTTTTTTTAAAGATTGAAGTACTCAGTGTTCATGTTTGTTTGGGAGCTATGTTGCCTGATCTGGAAGCCTAAACCAAGGGCAACCAACTTCCACCATCTCAATTCAAACATGCCTACTATTAACATAAGGCAGAGTTGAAAAACCTGTCCCCCTCCAGATGTTGTCAAAGCCAGGTACTATCGGCCCCATCCAGCATAACCAATGGTCAGGGATGATAGACCCTGTAGTCCAATAACATCTGGAAAGTACAAGGCTGGCTACGTCTGCACCAAAGTTTCATCACAGATGTTTGGAGAGAGTTCTTGGTCCCTTGTTCATCACCAAAAGGGAAAGGGGAGGGAAAAGGGGGCACAGATTTGCAGAACAATTGCTATGTGTAGATATATGCATATTGCTAATTCAGAAATCTTTTTTGCCTAGCTGGAATAAGTCATTAACTTCTTACAGGTGACTCTTGCTTTCCCAGATGGAAAGTCTACTGGGAGCAGGTAAAATTTATATACTCCGTCACCCCTGGGTCAAGGGGAGCACTCAGGAGCACTTACAACCAATCAGCATGACACAGATGGAGAAGATCTTCTCGGAGTTGGTGTTGGGGGAGACGTTGCCAAAGCCCACGCTGGTGAGGCTACTGAAGGTGAAGTAAAGGGCTGTCACATATTTGTCCTTGATGGAGGGGCCAGAAGAGAGGTCGCTGTCGTTGTAGCGCTTGCCAATCTGGTCGCCGAGGTTGTCCAGCCACCCAATCTTATGCTCCATGTAGGGCCGCTCTACGTTGCCAATGGCATACCAGATGCAGGCCAGCCAGTGAGCAATGAGGGCAAAAGTGCACATGAGCAGGAAGAGCACAGCGGCCCCGTACTCGGAATAGCGGTCCAGCTTGCGGGCAACTCGCACCAGGCGCAAGAGTCGCGCTGTCTTCAGCAACCCTATCAGGGTGGTTGTCTGGAGAGGGGATGAAGAAAGAAAAAAAAGGAAGGAAGGAAGGGAGGGAGGGAGGGAGGGAGGGAGGACGGTAACAAGACATTTGAATATTATTTGCATTTTTTTAAAAAAAGTGTGAGAGTGACAGGAAGGTGCTGAATCTGAAAACTGTAATGCAGGAAACACCATGACTACACCAAAACAGAAAACATTACACAACAGTCACTGTGGCGTTTTATTTCTCCTAAAGTGAAGTGTATTATAAGCCCCACTTTATTTCTTTCCCCTCCATTTCTTAATGCATCTGTGTGCAGACTTTATTATGATACTCCTGCAACCACTTCTTGAGCCCCAAATCTACACTTTAGGGAGTTTTAGGGCTCTTTCCAACGGGGGGGGGGGGGGGGAAACACACAGCAGCCATGGATAAACTTACATTTTAAAAAAATGGTGCCAGATTTTCACGGAATTCTGATCTTACTTGGCACATTCTGCCTGAAACCATTTACAGGTTCCATAGGTCCCCAAAGGCTTTGCTACTCCTATCCATAGACCATAGGACCGCACTCCTGACCTCCTGCCGGACACACTGCCGTGTTTAGCTGGAGGGGGATGGGGAAGGGCAAAGCAGGGGTGGGGCCCATCCACCACTCCTGCTGTGCCCACACCATGCTGACCTCCCTGCATTTTTGTCCCTTCCCCTCTTCCTCCAGGTAAGCACAGCAGTGTGGCTGATCGGAAGCCGCTTTGTTCTACTGATATAACTGGCATGTAACTTTGGGAACAGGATACCTGAAAAATTGCATTCTGCTGCATATATGACTGCCCAAACCTTGCAACTCTTTTCAGAGGGTCTGTGTTGGATCCCACCCACCAAAGTGAAGTGAAGTAGGTGGCTAACAGGGTATGCACCTTCTTTCTCAGTGGGGTCCCCCACCCACCCACTTGTGGAATGCCTCTCTGGCCATTCTGGCACCAGGGGGAAACTTCTGTCATTCTCTCAGGCCTTTAAAAACAGACATACCTGATTTTGCCATTTTGTAATTATTTTCCCATCTGGTTTTGCTTTGCAAATGTTTAGGCTACAAGTTATGGTGTTGATATTCAACTACTAAACCTGCCTTTTAATTTTATCATGTCATTTTATGTTTTTGAGCCCCTTAGAGAAAAATGCCGTTGGATGGCCTTATATAAATATAGCTCAGGGGTTGGGCAAGGCTTACCGGCCATGGGCTGGATCACTCCCGCGGAGATCATCCATGGGCCGGAGCGGCACAGTGCAACGCTAAAAATCGTGCCTGTGCAGAAGCTATTTTCAGCGTCTGGGCATGCGCAGAAGCAATTTCTGGTATCTGTGTGTGCGCAGATGTGATTTCTGGTGAAACTTGGTGAGTCCTCGTACCACGCTGTGCCGGTTTAACGCAGTGCGCGGGGGACTCGCTGAGCGGGCCACTCAGTTCGGGGGTGGCTTGTGGGCTGGTAAAACAGTCTTTGTGGGCCGCATCCGACCCATGGTCCGCACATTGCCGACCCCTGATATAGCTAGATGGCAGCAGAGCAATCCTCAGCATGGTGACAGCGGCAAGTGAAATTGTGCATGGCCCATCACTTCCAAAGCCCTATTTTCCCATGCTGACCAGGGCAGGAAATGGGGATCTGTCAATTTTTTTGTTCCAGTGGATCTCTGCTTTGTAAAAAATTTTCCCCTTGAAACCACTGGGGGAATGAGGGATTAACTCTACCAGCTCCAAGCTGGAATTGCTGGTGATGAGACCAACCTGGGGCCACTCAGATGAATGGAGGCAGCTTGGTCCTGCCTCTGCTCCACCCCCAGAGTGCCTTGTTCCAGGGTCTAATGCCAGCTCTTGCTGATAAAGACACAGTATGTGGTGGCTGCACACACAATATTATTTCTGTGAGGATGTCAGGAACCTCCACGTGTCTCCTCACTTGTGAAGCTCTTCTCCACTGGAAGAGAGGAACTCCCGCCACATCCTATTCCCCTCCAGCCAATGGATCTGAGAATTTGGATTGCTGTACAATATGTGATGAGGGATACGGGTGGCGCTGTGGCCTAAACCACAGAGCCTAGGGCTTGCCGATCAGAAGGTCGACAGTTCAAATCCCCACCACGGGGTGAGATCCTGTTGCTCGGTCCCAGCTCCTGCCAACCTAGCAGTTCTAAAGTACGTCAAAGTGCAAGTAGATAAATAGGTACTGCTCCAGTGGGGAGGTAAATGGCGTTTCTGTGCACTGCTCTGGTTCGCCAGAAGCGGCTTAGTCATGCTGTCCACATGACCCGGAAGCTGTACGCCGGCTCCCTCAGCTAGTAAAGCAAGATGAGCGCCACAACCCTAGAGTGTCCGCGACTGGGCCTAACAGTCAGGGGTCCCTTTACCTTTTCCTTTACAATATGTGATTACGGTGGTGAGAGTTTTATATGAACAAAGATAGAAAGACTCATCATTACCAACCATGGAGGAATGGTTATTGAAATTATTAGGCTTAGCTGAGATGGCAAAAATGGCATGTTTAATCAGAGAAAAGTCATTGTCAACGTTTACTAAAGATTGGAAACCTCTCATAGACTTTTTGCGTGAAAAAGAAAAAAGAAATGATGGCATTTGGGTTTGAAAGTTGAAGATAATGTTGGTTTATTATAGAAAGTAGTCTTGCTAAGTGTTATATTGGAGTGGATACGTTGAATAATGTTTATATACAGCTGACAGACAAAGAATCTTTAGTTTCTCTCTCTCTCTAAAATCCTTCTTCTATCTCTATCTCTTTCTCTCTCTCTCCCCCTTCTTCTTTCTTTCCTTTCCTCTGGATCTATGTTTTATCTACATTAATGCTTTAGTCGGGACAAAAAATATATTTGATAATAATCTTTGTAAACAGTAATATTTTTTACAAAATCTAATAAAATTTAGGGACCCAGGTGCCGCTGTGGGTTAAACCACTGAGCCTAGGGCTTGCTGATCAGAAGGTCGGCGGTTCGAATCCCTGTGACGGGGTGAGCTCCCGTTGCTTGGTCCCAGCTCCTGCCAACCTAGCAGTTCAAAAGCACGTCAAAATGCAAGTAGATAAATAGGAACCGCTATAGAGGGAAGGTAAACGGCGTTTCCGTGTGCTGCTCTGGTTTGCCAGAAGCGGCTTTGTCATGCTGGCCACATGACCTGGAAGCTATACACCGGCTCCCTTGGCCAATAATGCGAAATGAGCGCGCAATCCCAGAGTTGGTCACAACTGGACCTAATGGTCAGGGGTCCCTTTACCTTTACTAATAACATTTATTTCAAAAAGTAAAGTAAGTGACCTTCACGCTGAAGCCTAGAGAACTCTTGACAACAAGAGCTCCTTTCCTCACAAGATTTCTGTGATTCCCCTAAAGATCCACGGGGGATATGTGTACAGCCAGCTCTGTCCCACCCCCATCCCCACCCCCTCTAAGTATAGGGACACCTCTCTCAGAACAACACTCCTTCACTGTTCCAGTGTGTGCTCCCAACTTTTCTCCAAAATGTGAAGGCAAAAAAGTGCGGACAAATAAAACCACTGTCCACCTTACCTCATCTGATCCAGAGCGGAAGATGAGCAAGTCGAAGGGGATGGCAGCTACCATGTCGATGAGAAACCAGCCCTTGAAGTAGTGGATGGCGATCTTTGCTGGGTGGCTTACTACCTCATCGTTGAGATTGACATAAGTGGTGCGGAAGTTGATGATGATGTCAACGATAAACATGATGTCTACAATGAGGTCAATGATGTAGAGCGGGTCGCATGCGTAGCCGCAGTCCGAGCTATTCTCCTCCTGCTCTTCGTTCAGCAGGAAGGCAGCAGAGTAGGGTGTGAAAACAGCCGTGTAGATGACCAGCAGGAGGATCAGCCAGTCCCACACGGCCTTGAAGGGGCTGTAGTGCAGGATGGTCCATCGGTGGATGCGGGGTGCCTGCAGCTTGTACTCAGGGAGGACATCGGCTCCCAGGGACAGGACCTGCCAGAAAAACAGACATCACAGAATCATAGAATTGTAGGATTGGAAGGGACCCCGAGGGTCATCGATTCCAACCTCCTGCAATGCAGGAATCTCAGCTAAGGCATGTAGGACAGGTGGCCATCCAACCTCTGCTTAAAAACCTCCAAGGAAGGAGAGCCCACAACCTCCCGAGGGAGATTGGTCCACTGTTGAACACTCATCAGTGAGTGATGTGAACTATAGATGGCAGCTGTGAGGATCCATATAAAACAGGCACATTTGCACCGTAGTACAGTTTGTGTGTCCTGCACTGGGTGTGTGGGTGTGTTCCAGTCTTTGGAATCTGACATACACTTGTAGATCAAGAGTAAATACTGGGGGGGGGGGGGAAAGCGAAATATGTGTCTGTGTGTAGAAAAGGGCCATAAGAATGTCTGAGGGCCATAAGAATGGATTGCTTCTTCACCTTTTTTAAAAATCTTATTTTCCTTGCTAAACTTATGGACACAACCTAGTCTCACCCTGGAAAGCATGAGGTAAAACATAACGCAAAGAAAGAAAAGAAGTCCTCATTCCCATCCCTCTTGAAGTCCTGCCAATAGCCTTTCCAGCTTCTAAAACTTGCCTACCGAATACCGACTCCTTTATTTCAATGTACCGTATATTAAAAGAACTTAAGGGGAGCGGGTGGCACTGTGGTCTAAACCACTGAGCCTCTGGGGCTTGCTGTTTGGAAGGTTGGCAGTTCGAATCCCCACAACGGGGTGAGCTCCCCTTGCTCTGTCCCAGCTCCTGCCAACCTAGCAGTTCAAAAGCACGCCAGTGAGAGTAGATAAATACTGTAGGTACCACTGCGACGGGAAGGTAAACAGCATTTCCCTGCACTCTGGTTTCCGCTATGGCGTTCCGTTGTGCCAGAAGCAGTTTAGTCATGCTGGCCACATGACCCGGAAAGCTTTCTGTGGACGAACGCGGCTCCCTCGGTCTGAAAGCGAGATGAGCGCCGCAACCCCATAGTCGCCTTTGCCGGGACTTAACCGTCCAGGGGTCCTTTACCTTTTTCTTTTTACCTATTAGAAGAACAGCCGCCCAGAAATGTATTTTTGCCCCCCTTAGCCTGCGCCTTTGTTAGGGGTCAACCGAGCCAACCCCTAGGTATGTTCCTGCAGCCACCCACCCCACGTCAGATTAGTAGATTCATCTTTTGGTCCCAGCTCCACAGCTGCTTCTACAACCACATGGTGGTTGTGATCTGATCTAATTTCTTCCAGTAACAAACTCAAAGACACAAAGACGTCATTAGTCACGAAAACTAACACAGCGACACCAACAGTCATCCCTGCAGCTTCCCCAGCAACTTTCTGCCATATACCAGTCATCAGGACCCCAAATATTACTGCTCAGGAAATTCACCTGAATGGAACTATGGAAGCCAGTCTGCACCCTCTGCTAGGGATGGGTGGCTCTGTTGGTTTCTCTTTTTTCCAATCTCTGGTTCAGTTTGCTACATTTCTACATCAGTTTGCAATTAAAAGCAACAACAAGAACTCCTCTTGAAAATCCACAACATGTGAGCGCACAGTTTTGTACACAAATTTGCCAGGTATGCACATGTCTGCAAACCATTTCCCCTAACAACACGCACTTTTGTATGTTCATATTTTATAAACAAAATATGCACATTTTTTTGCACGTGGTTGGAGAACTGGGTACCGAAATTTGGAAAAGGGTGAATATTGAAAGACAGATGCATTTTGGTTCCATCTTGTTTCAGGAAGTGGGATTTAGTTAGCCTCTTCCTATTTCCCACCCCCTGCACAAGCACACACCCAAGTATCTGTGTGAAGGGAATAAACCATTTGCAAGGAAAAGAGATGGGAGTTTTGGTGAACAAAGTGGGAAAGGATAGTCCATGGGTAGGCAAACCAAGGCCAGGGGGCCGGATCCAGCCCAATCGCCTTCCACGGACAGTCTGGGAATCAGTGTGTTTTTACATGAATAGAATGTGCCCTTTTATTTAAAATGCATCTCTGGGCTATTTGTGGGGCATAGGAATTCATTCCATCCCCCCCCAAATATAGTCCAGCCCCCCACAAGGTCTGACAGACAGTGGACCGGCCCCCTGCTGAAAAGGTTTGCTGAATAAAACTTGAATAAAACATTGGTGGGGCCCAGGTAAACCCTGCCCAACATAATCAATCACAAGATGCAGCACACACACACAACATTTGAATGTCAATTCTCATCAACTTTGGGGAGCGGCCCCCTCAAATATTTTATGGCAGGGTGCCAAAGGGACCTTGGCCCCTAGGAGTTGGCTCCAAAGACCAACCCAATCTGCTTTAAAATCTCACTCGTGGAAGATGGGAATATGCTCTCTGGATGTAACTGACAAATTGACATGTTTTTGTTTTGTTTTGTTTGTGTTTACTGTTTTACTGTGGGGAAACCAATAAAATACTTTTTTTAAAAAGTCCTCTCTGGAAAGCAAAACCTCCCCTAGATGGAAAAATGGAATGATAATCAGAAATAGAACCCAGATCTCTCTCCCGTGACAAGCACCCTGACCATATACAGCCTCAAGAGCCTACAGTCAAGATAGCAGGCAGAAGAAAAACACACCATGGGTTATTTGTGTCCTAGCCACCAATGTCTCCCTTCTTATTTAACTTATATGCAGAATTCATCATGAGAAAGGCTGGGCTGGATGAATCCCAAACTGGAATTAAGATTGCTGGAAGAAATATCAACAACCTCAGATATGCTGATGACACAACCTTGATGGCAGAAAGTGAGGAGGAATTAAAGAACCTTTTAATGAGGGTGAAAGAGGAGAGCGCAAAATATGGCCTGAAGGTCAACAAAAAAAAAAACCAAGATCATGGCCACTGGTCGCATCACCTCCTGGCAAATAGAAGGGGAAGAAATGGAGGCAGTGAGAGATTTTACTTTCTTGGGCTCCATGATCACTGCAGATGGTGACAGCAGTCACAAAATTAAAAGACGCCTGCTTCTTGGGAGAAAAACAATGAAAAACCTAGATAGCATCTTAAAAAGCAGAGACATCACCTTGCCAACAAAGGTCCGTATAGTTAAAGCTATGGTTTTCCCAGTAGTGATGTATGGAAGTGAGAGCTGGACCATAAAAAAGGCTGATCGCTGAAGAATTGATGCTTTTGAATTATGGTGCTGGAGGAGACTCTTGAGAGTCCCATGGACTGCAAGAAGATCAAACCTATCCATTCTTAAGGAAATCAGCCCTGAGTGCTCACTGGAAGGACAGATCCTGAAGCTGAGGCTCCAATACTTTGGCCACCTCATGAGAAGAGAAGACTCCCTAGAAAAGACCCTGATGTTGGGAAAGATTGAGGGCACAAGGAGAAGGGGACGACAGAGGATGAGATGGTTGGACAGTGTTCTTGAAGCTACGAACATGAGTTTGACCAAACTGTGGGAGGCAGTGGAAGACAGGAGTGCCTGGTGTGCTCTGGTCCATGAGGTCACGAAGAGACGGACACGACTAAACAACTAGATAGCAGCAACAACTGTTTTACTGTGGGGAAACCAATAAAATACATTTTAAAAAATCCTCTCTGGAAAGCAAAACCTCCCCTAGATGAAAAAAGGGAATGATAATCAGAAACAGAACCCAGATCTCTCTCCCGTGACAAGCACCCTGACAATATACAGCCTCAAGAGCCAACAGTAAAGATAGGAAGCAGAAGAAAAACACACCATGGGTTATTTGTGTCCTAGCCACCAATATGAACTCTTCTGTACTGTACTGTTGTTGTTGTTGTTGTTTAGTCGTTTAGTCGTGTCCGACTCTTCGTGACCCCATGGACCATAGCACGCCAGGCACTCCTGTCTTGCACTGCCTCCCGCAGTTTGGTCAAACTCATGTACTGTACTGTACACAGAACCAAAGCTTAGCAACGTGGAACAACAAAGATGCAGCACACAAAAGGTAGCCATTGTCTCTCATGAGACAAAGTTGGGGGGAAACATGCAAACACGCCTGAGGCATTGTAGGTCTGTAGCCTGGACCAACAGCCAGGTGACTGACGGAGGCATGCCTCAAGATGGCTTCCATTTTACCACATCTCCCTGACGGGCGTTTGATTGATTGCAAGTCCGTTTGCCCCTCCTTAGGTAGGTGGCCTTGCAGGTGGGCCCTGGGCCTTCATCGTGAACAGGTCTATTGCAGGCAATATCATCCTCCTGCCGCCAAATCAGCCAATGGCGGCATGAATTTGGGGGCGTTGGTCTGGGCACAGGAACAACTGACCAATAACAGCGCTTGGCTCTGCACCCAGGGCAAGGATAAATCCCCGGCCTGTGGGGCCTTTCGCCCTCTCTCTTGCCATGCCAGTGCTTCCACCCACCCTCCCTCAGATTAGGGTTTTGTTTTTGTTTTTGTGTGTGGATGGTACGACCTTGCTATGGACAATGTTGGTCACCTCTTTTAGGGGCCAGGCAGGATTTTCCCCATCTGGCAAATTGGCACTGCCATTTGGGTTTTCACCTACCTCAAAGCAATCATCACAACTTTGTAAGGTGGATAGGCATTGGGTAAGCCTAGTCTTGGTTGGAAGGGAGGTTGTAGCCCCTGCCCCTCCATGGTTAATAATAATAATAATAATAATAATAATAATAATAATAATTTATTATTTATACCCCGCCCATCTGGCTGGGTTTCTCCAGCCACTCTGGGCGGCTTCCAACAAAAAAATGAAATAAAATAATCACTTAAACATTAAAAGCCTCCCTAAACAGGGCTGACCAGGTGAGACCAGGTGGCGCTGTGGTTAAACCACTGAGCCTAGGGCTTGCTGATCAGAAGGTTGGCGGTTCGAATCCCTGTGACGGGGTGAGCTCCCGTTGCTTGGTCCCAGCTCCTGCCAACCTAGCAGTTCGAAAGCACGTCAAAATGCAAGTAGATAAATAGGAACCGCTACAGCGGGAAGGTAAACGGCGTTTCCATGTGCTGCTCTGGTTTGCCAGAAGCAGCTTTGTCATGCTGGCCACGTGACCTGGAAGCTATACGCCGGCTCCCTCGGCCAATAATGTGAGATGAGCGCGCAACCCCAGAGTCGGTCACGACTGGACCTAAAGGTCAGGGGTCCCTTTACCTTTACCTTTAAACAGGGCTGCCTTCAGATGTCTTCTAAAAATCTGGTAGCTGTTTTTCTCTTTGACATCTGATGGGAGGGCGTTCCACAGGGTGGGCGCCACCACCAAGAAGGCCCTCTGCCTGGTTCCCTGCAACTTGGCTTCTCACAACGAGGGAACCGCCAGAAGGCCCTCAGTACTGGACCTCAGTACGATGGGGGTGGAGACACTCCTTCAGGTATACTGGACTGAGGCCATTTAGGGCTTTAAAGGTCAGCCTAAGGGTATCCTGTTGAAAGGATCCAGGAGAAGTAGCTCCTGTCCGATGTCCATGTCTGATGTCCAGATGGGGGCTACGGGAGGCAATGGGTTTTCCCACAAGTGCCAATGGAAAGTTCCTTTCCAGGACTAGTAAGTCACATGGGGACCACGACAGGAAGAGAAAGTATTCAATCCTCTCACCATGCACCGTGGTCCTGATCCTGATCGTCTTCTCTTGCACTGCAAAAATCTAGACTTATCAAATGCAATCATGCCTTTAACTTAACATCTAATAGTTTTGCACTCACTGTATATTTTCTGTCAAAAAAGTACGTTCAAAGGTTGCAGAACACAGAACTTCTCCAGGTATTTGGTGTAGGAGTGCAATCTGGGGGTTTGACAAGCTTGGAAATAAAGAGGGTGCGGACTTTGTTTGCCAACTCTTGAAAGCATATTTATTTACCTAGGCCACAGGGAGTTATTGATACCTGGCCTTGAGAACTGTTCTGCTTACTGACTTCATGGCTGCATTTTAATTTGCCCTTCTTGTAATTTGTTTTTATTGGTTCTGCATTGTGTTTATTGATGGTCTTTTAAGGCGGCAAGCTGCCTTGGAATCGGTACAGAAGGCAGTTTATAAATGTTTAAAAATCAATAACGTAACTGAAAGGATCACGCTCCTTTTGCAGCGCAGCCATTGGCTCTCCCTTTCTCCTCACTTGCCCGTATTTCTCCTGCATCCCTGTCAAGTGAAATAAACTGATGAATGATTGAAGACACACAAGAGTGAGGTCAAGGAGCAAACTAACTTTGTGAAAACGTTCCATTTTCTTATCCAGGAAGTTCAAAGTGCTTGCTTGGGTGGATGCTGCTGCTGTGTCAATCATTCCGGGGGGCTGTACCATTGAGGGTACGCATAGGCAGGTGCCACATGGTGGGAGCCAGTGAACTCATGATGGGGGCACACAGTCCCAGTATACTCAACCTGCATCACCGAGCAGTCCAAAGTCAGGCCAGGCACAGACAGAGCTAATACACAGCCATCACTTCCGCAGCTTGTCCAGCCCTGGGGTTTCTAAACTGGAGCTGCTGCAGCCACATCCCCACCAAGATGTCTCCTTGAGAGAAGGGCCTTACTCCCTGAATGGGTCCTTGCCTGTAATTGGGTACATCTCCAGATGGGCCTGGTTTCCATCTGGTGCCTAACACATGACCTGTCCCCTCGGGCTGGGCACCCATTCAGCCTCAAAGTCAGAGGCAGAACTCACCTTGGGTGTGAACAGCCCCTCCTAGGTCTTGTTGCAGGACCCTTGTCCCGCTGTGTAGCCTGATCCAGGCTTGATGTAAGGCATGGCCCTCCTGGTCCTCTTCTGGTGAGGAATCCCTTGGCTGAGGTAGGCAGTGGACTTTGTACACACATCCACACGGTGGCATAGCATGGGTTGCCAATGCCCAGGGCCGTGCAAAGTGAGGTGTGTGGGAGGGAGGGAGGGAGGAAAACAGTAGGAGTATGCCTAACGGCATCTGAGTCACCCAGGAGATCACAGCCACAGAGATAAAAATAAGATTTTCATTGTTTGGATAGGTTACTTCCTGATTCACATGGAGAAGCCGTATTAAGGCAGCACTGGGTGTTGAAATTCTGCACCCCTAACAATTTTGCATCCAGGGCAACCGCCCTTTTGCCCCTCCTCAAGCTACACCACTGCCTCCACATCCTATACAGCTGCCACTACCTATCGGGTTCCTTGCCTTGCAAGTCCATCTCCGCTCTGACAAGTGGGGGTGTCAAGACAGAACATTCCAATCAAGTAAAAAAAGACTAATTTTAATAACTTAAATGTGCTTTTATAGTGTATGCACCCATGTAAGTAATTATGCAGGTTCTTACTGTGCCATAGGCCTATAATGCCTGCATCAACGCTCTATAGAGTGTTAAACGTTTGTGGGTGCCGAACCCCTCAGATCCCTGGATCCAGTAAGTGTTTGAAGCTAACCAAGCCAAGCTAGCTTCCTGAACCCCAGGATCAAGCAAGTGTTAATATATAAGCCAGGCTAGCTTCCTGTTGAAGCGATTGCTTGGGTGATGGACCATTCGGAGAACAAAAGGAAAGAGGGCTCTGTGCTCACTTAGTTAGTGGGCAGGGTAAAAGCTTAGTTTAGAGCAGAGTTTACAGTTATGAGAGCTAGAAACTGGAGGAAAAAAGCAGCAAGCTGGAAAGGCAGAGAGCAAGCCATGGCTGATCTCTGCTTGAATCCAAGGCTGTGGCTATGGAAGAAACAAGACCATTTTTTTGGGGGGGGGGTTTGATGCTGCAAATCCCATCTATCATAGGCACAGGTTGTGTGTGTGTAAATAAACCATATATCATAAAGACATCACAGTCTCTGCTCTGCCTCATTTCCAAAAGGAAACATGAACCCTGGGTAAGTACCTGGAACCCAGGACTCTCGCACCATTCGAACACTGAGGCAGCATGCAACAGTATTTTATAAGCTGCTGTTAGATTTCTACTGAACTGCCCTCAAATAATCCGCTAAGTGTAATATGAACCAATGGCAAATGGCCTGAACATGGAGTTAATGTGCATCCCAGAACAGAACATGCTGCTGGGAAGCAACAGGCAATGCTAGCTTAATCCCAAAGTGTGGTATTCCAACACTGCAAAATGAAGTTGGCCAAGGATGTCCAGCCAGGTAGGTCCCTGCAAAGTGTGATCTCAGCCTGGAAGATCATGGGTTTTACAGGACACTCTGACCATCTGCTGACAGCCTATGGTCATGAGAACAAAGTGTGTGAAAGAAGGAGGCTTCAAGCAGCAGACCTCCTGATAGCTGAATCATAGAATTGTAGAGCTGGAAGGGACCATGAGGGTCATCTAGCCCAACCGCCTGTGATGCAAGAATCCTTTGAACCCACGACCCTCAGATTACAGTCTCAAACTCTACCGACTGAGCTATCCACAGGAAAAGAGTATAAGAGAAGCAGGGTCTGGTATGGTTTCAAATTGGATGGGGGACCACATATTGAGTTTCCTGCATTGCAGGGGGTTGGACGAGATGACCCCCGGGGTCCCTTCCAACTCTATAATTCTTTGAGTATTTAAGAGCCCAAACAGAAGACAGGATGTTTTCTCAGGGGAGCTCTGCATCCAACCAGGAGCAGCATAATGCATCTGATGTCACAGCACCACCCCTTCCTCCTCCTCCTCCTCCTCCTCCTCCTCCTCCTCCTCCTCCTCCTCCTCCTCCTCCTCCTCCTCCTCCTCCTCCTCCCCTTCCGGGAGACCGAACAGTTCTGGAACAAGGCGTCCTTTTGAGCCAATGCCTACTTGCAAGCAGGGCCAGCTCAAACACATCTTGCTGCCGAAGATGGACAAGACGGTGCCGCTCCAATTCCTTGCACAAAAACCAACGGGACTAACAGCTGAATTTTAAGAAGAGGCGACAAAGCATCACCTTCTACTGAATCTAGGAGCAACAGGCTAGGTAAGGAGATGCAAGGCATGCGCAGTGCTAACTTCCCAAATCTCGCTGCTGCTCCATGCTTCCCAGCACCTGCTGCCTGAGTCAACGGCCTTCCTCTGCCTAATGGGAGGGCTGGCGCTTCTTGTAAGCAAGGCAGGGAATGGACAGGGCTTCACCCTCATCCAAAAGTGCCAGGGACTGGCAGGGCTCTGTGGAGTCAGTGGAAGAGGTAGCAATTTATGGGGTTTTGTGCCTCCCATGAGCCAGGAACTGGATCTGGAGGATGGGGAGGGGTCTGAGCAGTCGGAGATAGTGGAGGGAGAAAAGGGTGCACTAGAAGGAAGAGATAGTGCCTGGAGGACGGGGCAGCGGAATCCCCATCATCCCCACCCCCATTGTCCCCCAGGACCAGGAGAGACTTGAACATGCAGGCACAGCAACAACTGTGTTGAAGGAGTAGCAGCTTGTGTGCGTGTCAGGGACTAGACTGAGGAGGAATGGTGGGGAACCCCCCCCCCCGAAGGGGGACAATATTGATTTAGAACAGTGGTTTGCAGAGGGGCATAGTCCAGAGGGGAAAAGCTGGGAAATACTGGTTGAGGAGCAGCTAGAAGAGAAAACACCTGGAGAGAGACAGCTGGCAGATTCAGTGTCCTTGGAAAGCATTCCTGACCCCCCCTTCACCTAAGACTAGAGGGGCTTTGAGAGTGATAGAACAGAGAGCCCAGTGACAACAAGCTCAGATTACCCGACGTAGGAGTGACATAGATTAATGGGGAAAGACGGGGTGAACCTTTACTGGGAGCAACGCCATTTCTAGAGGGATATGCATTCCTTTGTCTCTCTCGCTGTGATTGTTAAAGAAACTAACTGGTAAGAACACTCCTTTTGTTTGATCTGCTTATTTACTGCCACCAGGAGAGGGATCCGATTCCCAGAAGCCTGACAATGCACTTATGCTGTTGGAAGAAGGTACGTAGGTTTTGGGTGGAGGCGTGGCCACCCGTTGCTCCAACAGTCCAGCTCGGTGCATAAGCCCAGGAAGGACTTAGCAAAGAGTGGGTCTTCTTTTAACACCACAACATGCCTGGCAGTATAGATTTATCATTCCCGTTAGAATCCCAGCAAACCCAACTTAAGTCTCCCATGTGAAAACAAAACTTTCATCTAAGGGGACATCCACCCTTATGTTTGCTCTGCCAAATTTCCCCCGGGAAAACCTGGGGTTCAGCGCTGAACTGGAACAAACAGCAATCGGTTTTTCCGCAGATGGCAATTTGTTCCAATTTAGCAATAATCCATGGGTTTTCCAGGGTGGGGCAAAGACAAAACTACTTGGACCCACTCCTAGGAAGCATGTGATGAGAGGAAAACCACTTGGATGGGCCCTCTGTCACCAGGTTCCTAAAATGTAAGCATTCTCCTTAGTTTAAGAGATTGCACCTACCTTCCTGCAACAGCAAGCAAGTTTATAAGCTCTGCCTATTGTCTCAAGGCTCCAAATTTTCAAGAGCTCAAAAGTGAGTTTCACATACCCTTTGCAAAATTCCTGCTAACCTTTAAAAGCAGCCCTAATTTTAGATACATTTCTCGTGCCAATTGCATTATTTTTTAAGGTGCTAACAACAGCTGGGGCAGTGAATCATACAGTGGTCTAAGGTGGATTTGTGAAATAATATTTGTTTTCCATTTATTTTTGTTTAATAATTTTTAATTAATTTTCATTTATAACAATCCAATAAAAGCCACATTAATACAATACCAAATTATAATACTATTTAAAAAGCCATGTTTTCCATTTATTTTTAAGGCTTAATTTGTGGCCTCTTATTGCTCAGGAGATGCGGCAGAGGGGAAACGCCAAGCCCCAAGAAAATGGTGTATAGCAAACATCATTTAACCTAGCTATTGCTGCTATTTGAGCACATATGGCAAAGCTTTCTGAAATATCCCACAGGTTTGCCCATAGACGTATGCACATAGTTCCTGGGTCCAGGGAAGTACTTGGAGAAGGAACTTTCCGTAGAGGTGAGTGAGAGGAGGAAGGCAGTGTGGACCTAAATAAAGTTATTCCTGATTGAATTTACTTGAAGTGCTAGGAGTCTGAAAAGCAACCTGCTCGGGAACAACACAGGAAGTTCACAAGGAACACACAACAGTGTTCTCCATCTCCAGCTGTTAAAACCCAAGTCTGTTCTGATCATGAATACTGTTACAAAAGTTGGGTGCTTCCCCCTCTGTCCCAGGCGCTCACCCAGGGTCTGTGTTCCTTTGGAGGATTGAGACACGGCAGAGACTGCCGTAGCTTTAAGACATATGGTTTATTCGCCTATTTACACCTTCAGTCTGCCTGGAGGGAGTCCAGCATCTTATCTTACAGCATGGTCATTTCAAGAGGGGGCCTGACTGGTATCATAATGCCAAGAGTCTGCCTCTTGTAAGAGTCGTAAGGCAGAAGGCAAGAGGAGGTAGCAGACAATCAGGCGAGGCTCCTTTAGTGCTATGCAGTTATTGAATTGGACAAAGGCCTGCTGGGAAGAAGAAACATAACTATGTCTGATTCCCCATCACTGGGGGAATACCAGTTGCTACCCAGGTTTGCCTGCATCCCTAGATGAAACAGAGGTACCTTGCCTTCATACAGATTTTTCTTAAGGGCCAACACAGAGAACCTTTACTTTTTAATACTGCCTTCCTCTTATTTCAGAATGAAAGAACTTACATTCATGCATGAGTACAAGAGGGGTGGTCTGCTTACTATTAGTTACACAAAAATACAAAAAACTTATAACATCCTCTATGACTACCTCTACCCCCCAATCCTGACCTATTTTTGCACAAATCTTACTTGTGCAAGGCCATCTTGATTTGTTGCACATGTTGGGTATTTTGATATGCTGGTGCAACACTACAACTCATGGGTGAGTGACCCCTGCAGTGACGTAGTGTAGTGGGCCTGCGTGCAAAATTCTGAGGGGGTACAACCAGGCGCCCCAATGCAGGCCCCAGCTTCCAAAGGGAGCCCCGCCCTGGCAAAGGTGGTAGCTCAGGCCACAGTGAATGGGCATAGATGGAAGTAGGCAGGCAAGAGTTGATCCCAGTGTGGCTTGGCCCATAACTCCTCTTTGCAGGCATCGGGGAGATTTGCCTGCCAAGGGCCACGTCGGCCAGCCGAGCTCCCCCCTGTTCGGGCAGGCAGGCAGGCAGGCAGTGCACCATAGCCCCCTTTGCTTTGGTGGAGATCCTCCAGCAGCATCTTACTCACTATGGGTATCGGCAACCCACACTATGCCACTGGACCCCTGTACCTAATTAGACCCATTTTGCTCAACATATGCAACAAACAAGCTTGGTGCCGAGCACTAGGAAAAATCCTATCCTTCTCAACATGAACATGAGCCCTCCTTGCAGTGGCAACATGCTCAGATGAGAAGCCTAAGTACTAATTTAAGAAAACACAAAAATACTGAGTGACAAAGCTTGCTGGATGTTAAGAAACTGGTTGTGTCACTGCAATGGCTGAAGCAACAGCATTGCACTGCATTTTGCAGGTACCGGTAGATTATTCCTCCGGTATACAGCAAGAATAAAATAACTTCTCCCTGTTGGGTTTGCAGTCAAGTTCAGATCCCATCCATGGAAATGAGATGGCTCCTCTCTCAAGCATACACGCATATGCAGGAGACATCGGACTGCAAAGGGCATTTGGTAGCCTGGTAGAGATTAATCAAAACCAATCAATCACTGGTCTCTGGATTGAGAGGAAAGCACCAATCAAGAGACAAGAGGCCAACTACGTGGCTCTTGAGGGAGGGGCCAGGGAATAGGAAAAAGTGACCAAAATCCAATTGTTCCAAGAGGCAGTGGGGAGGTTGAGTGCGCAAGTGCTGTGACAAACCCTGGAGATGGGAGTCATGGAGGTCTGGGAAGCCGGGCAACAGATCCAAGGTGTTCATAACAAGTCAGCCAAATTTTGAACACAAAAACCTCACTGAAGCAGGCTGAAAGGCTCATATTGATTTCAGCGAGGTTTGCCTCGTGCCCTGTATATTTGCGGTGCCCGGGAAATTACATCATGACACACTGTAACAGAGACAGACACTGACTGTTTCACCCATGAATTGGAATACACGCACCTGATCTTGATATGGGACCGCACGGGTGAAGCACTGTGGTACAGTTTAACCGCTGCAGAAGGACTGCAAAAGCACACATGCACCAATGAAGCAGCCTGCCAGATTTAGGCCACATTTACCCTGCACTATGATACCATGATGTTTTGGAAGATTGTCTCTCTCTCTCTTAATTACAATTCTGTAATTGATGTGCAAGACTAATGCAGCAGGAAGAGAGACTTATAAACCCTTTACCCGTTGGGACGTAAAAGTAACTTTGGGATTCAGGAGAAGAATGGTGCAAGAGAGATGGGCTAGTCTTCCACTTCAAACTGTAGCTATATATATAAAAAAGGCATAAAAGAACCACGGCACAACATCTGAAATGTACTGCCATCACAAAGGGTCCCTGCTGCCCATTAAACTGCCTGCCAACTCTATGGCTTCCTTTTCCCCACATTGACTTGGGGAAAAATAAAATAATGACTGGTTTTGCATTTTCCTTTAAAACAAACTCTATTCTTTACTGACATTTTTCTTTTCTTTAGTACAGGTATATATCGGTCAGATGTCATTAACCAGCATGTTCAACATCTCCAGTAGTAAGTGAACACCCAGGCGGCATAATTCCATTCTCTTAATGTTTTCATATTGCATTATTTCATCAATGGTTTGTCTTTGCTTTTTGACTTCCTTCTTGCCCCACTTCTTTGCAAATGCACACAGTTTCACCGAAGTGCTCAGCTTGCCTTGTCCTCTTAGCAAATGCTCTTTTTTTTCATTTATGGAGTACTATTCCTAAAATTCTTAACAGGTTAAATCTTTCAGAAACATAAAGAACATGTGCATCTTCTCAATGCCCCTTTACTGCCTAATATTAACCTTCTAGAAGCACATGAAAAAGGCATTCCTGGGGTTTGTACGGCATTACCTACAGGGATACTATGAATAAGATGATTATATTCCACTCCCAAACCCTCTTCCTCAGTCACTTCTAGAAATAAGCAGAACTTCCTGATTGGTGTGTGTAGTTTCTAAAAAGGGATTCTTCTTTTTTTCTCAGTTTACCACTGATAAACTCTCTCTACACCCGAATAATGTTCACAGTGTTGACCCCGCAACAAGCAATTTCCTACGTAATCGGGGAAAACATGTGTTGCAATATAGGGATGAGTGAATGTGTCAATTTTGGTTTCTCTCAGCTTCTCATTTTTCCACCCTTAACTTCAGCTCCCCACATTTCCAAATCAGTTTGTAGATTTCTTTTTCTATCAAAGCCCTCATGAAAATTCACCAGCATGTAAGTGCAAATTTCTGCAAGCAATTTTGCCTGATATACACAATGTTGCAAAGCAATTGTCCCCCAAAACAAATCATCTCCATGTCTTATCTTTCACTGGTACATGTATATTTATGCACACTTTACCCAATTTATATGCATGTTTGTACACCTTACTTTGCTGGAGAATTGCCCTGCAAAATTCAGAGAAGTGCGAATTTTGAAGAATGGCTGTTTTGGCTCTCATATTGTTTCATGAGCAAATTTGCCTTTAGATGTGAACTGCCTCGAAGTTCTCCCTCATCCCTATCAGTATCCACACAGTGCTATAAAAATGAGTGAAACAGAGGAGTTTGCAGCAAATGCACCCAGTGCTATTTTGCCCACCAAGTGTCTTCCTTCAAATGCTCAAAGGTTTAGAAAAATGCAAGAGCCCCATGCAGCAGAAAAATAAGTAGTGGGGGTTTGAGAGGAGTCCCGCAAATCTAATAACTGTGGGTTTTGGCAAATAGTGGGGTAGGACTTTAGTCCCTTGTCCTTTTGCACTGAGTTTCACCCTGCAGGAAGGCATCATCACCAATGAATTCTTGATGATATTCTGATGCCTACCTGAGCTTTGGCATAGTGACAACTCATTATCCTACCTGTGCAGAAGGGGGCCCAGAACAGCAGTGAGGTTTGCATGGAAAATGAAGGATGCCTGCCCCCCTGAAAATCTGACTTATGACCAGCTTCCATTGTAAGTTTTTTTTGTCATCCCTATGTAAAGAAAAACGCTTAAGCCCCGACACATACGCACCCAACCCCTCCAAACCATTTTCTCTCATCACTCACCGGCTTCAGCTTGAGTTTCAGACTCATTTCTCTCTCTGTGTTGGAAGTAAGTGCTGCCTGTGTGAGCCGGGGAGCGAGACTCAGGGAGGGGAAAGGGGAGTGGTGCAGTGCTCCCTAGCCTAGACACCGGATTGCTTACATCACTCCCCCTGAATGGTGGGAAAGAGCTGTGATCACACTCAGAAATACACCACACAGGGACACAGGCACACACTCTTCCTGACTTGCATGCATGTGGTAAGCAGGGGTTAGTTAGTAGTACTTTTGGAAACTCTTCAAATACCACAACCCTTTCTCCTGTTTTCCATCACAGATAATTAACAACAACAACAACAACAACAACAACAACAACAACAACAACACTTGTACCCCCGCCCAATTGGCCGGGCCTCTCCAGCCACTCTAGGCAGCTCCCAACAGATTATTAAAAACATGATAAAGCATCAATATTAAAAACTTCCCTGAACAGGGCTGCCTTCAGATGTCTTCTAAAAGTCAGATACAGTAGTTGTTTATTTCCTTGACATCTGATGGGAGGGCATTCCACACAGCGGACGCCACTACTGAGAAGGCCCTCTGCCTGGTTCCCTGTAACCTCACTTCTCACAGTGAGGGAACCGCCAGAAGGCCCTTGGAGTTGGACCTCAGTGTCTGGGCTGAACGATGGGTGTGTAGACACTCCTTCAGGTATACTGGGCCGAGGCTGTTTAGGGCTTTAAAGGTCAGCACCAACACTTTGAATTGTGCTCGGAAACGTACCGGGAGCCAATGAAGGTCTTTCAGGACCGGTGTTATATGGTCTCAGTGGCCACTCCCAGACATACATTTACCCTAGATCCCAACTTTCCTCTTAAGAGGAATGCACCTGGTGAAACATGGCCAGGATGGAATGAAATACAAAACACACAGAACAAATGCCACACACATTTTGCAGGGAAGACCCACAGTTTGATCTACCAGCTGCCAACACCTCCTTGCAGGATCATCACAACGTTAAATGTGTTTTGCTCACGTGCTTTGGGAGGGCATGGCGAAAAGCCTCTTCAAACGGGGAACAAGTCAGGGCCACGTTCGAGGAAAGCGCTGCAAATACTACTCCTGTCTACACTCTTCAGCTCCATTTCAATATGAACCCACCTTCGTACTTTCTGTCAGTTACAATTGCAGACATTCTCAAACCTATCTCCGCATCCAAGAAGTCTAGTGCTTTGCCAGATTTATGAATCCACCAGCATGAGCAGAATTTGGCCTTTGGCATGCCAGCAGGAAAGTGTAGCAGAAGCATAATTGTATATCATGGTGTCTGATGAACCCAACATGGGTTGAGCACCAACATCCTATGATTGTGTGAACAGGCTCCTTCCTCCCACGCCCTTTAAAAAATAAAGACTGAGACACTGGTGAAATGGTGGGGACCCTACAGGGTTTCTATTATTTCCTGTTTCTTTCATAGAATCACATAATTGTACTGTTGGAAGGTACCCCTGAGGATCATCTAATCCAAACCACTGCAATGCAGGAATCTCAACTAATTCATCCATGGCAGGTGACCATCCAACCTCTTAAAAAAACTCCAATGGATAGTCCACCATTTCCCAAGGGAGTCCATTCCATAGTCAAACAGCTCTTTATGCTCCTTGCTAATCAGCAGACTGGTGAGCTACACACCATGATATCACAGCACCCCTCACAGCTTTGAGAAATGCTGTCTAGCAAAACTGCCTGTACAGTGGTACCTCGGGTTACAAACACCTTGGGTTACAAACACTTCGGGTTACAGACTCTGCTAACCCAGAAGTAGTACCTCGGGTTCAGAACTTTGCTCCAGGATGAGAACAGAAATCGTGCGCCAACGGCACAGCGGCAGTGGGAGTCCCTATTAGCTAAAGTGGTACCTCAGGTTAAGAATGGTTTCAGGTTAAGAACGGACCTCCAGAACAAATTAAGTTTGTAACCAGAGGTACCACTGTAAGCTTATTAGCCCACAAATGCTGGGGATGGGATCGATCTCTAAAACTCTCAATAAGAACTGAATATTAGTTTATGTGACCCACACACTATCAAGTTCCCGTGCCTTTACCTAAGGATCTTGGGGCATCTTCCTAGAACCTTTCTCGCCTGCAGAATTAATGGCTGATGTTTACTGGCAAGATGATGACTGCGGCAGATCCACGACGGCGGAGCGTTCATAGACTCTGCCCTTTCTGTCCAGCCTTCAGCAATGTCCTGTCAGCTCTAATCCTGTCACCTCCAGCCAGCTAATGACCCAGTATTGACAAGTTGGTGTCGCTACTGATCAGGCATCAATCCTGTTGCCTAGCAGCAGCTTCTGTGCTGCAACTGTTCCTGTCCTCCCTGCTCCCTGGCACCAACCCATACAAAGTCTAAGTCAATGCACTGAGAAAGCACCATGCCCTAGAGGTTGCTTTAAAGGGTTTAGGGGGAGCTATGTGCCCAGCAAAGCTTAAGACCAACCTTATGAGGTCAAATGGGTGAGAAGTCCACTAGGCTGCCACTGTTATTAAAAGGGTAAGATATGCCCTCCTGGACCAAACCAAAACTCAGTTGAGTCCTTTTCCCTACAGTAGCTGGCCGGGTGCCTCCAGGAAGAGCCAATGCAGGTTAGTATGAAGTTGGCCCTGCCCATGTTTTTGTACGTAGCATCTAGTACTCAGGGATACACTGCCCCTGAACATGGGAGTTTCTCTTGAGCAACTACGGCAGTAGAAAGATCCATGACTTTGTTTAATCCAGGGGTGGGGGTGGGGAAACCTTTGACCCTCCAGATGGTGTTGGAGTAAAACTGCCATCATCCCCGACCATGCATGGTGGAGCTGATGGGAGTTGTAATCCAACAATGCCTGGAGGGTCAAAGGTTTCCTCACCCACCCCTGGATTAAACAAAGTCATGGATCTTTCTACTGCTGTCTAATCCATTAATAATAATAATAATAATAATAATAATAATGATAATAATAATAATAAAATGCACCCAACACCATCTAAGCTTGTGGCCCTCATGTGCTCTCACATTTCCTTCCTATGTTCCTGTACATCCAAGTAGGTGATAATCCAGATATTTAAAGACTAAGGATAGATCTTCTCCATTCTTCCTTGTTCCATTTTATTTTGTATCATTTTGGCCTACTTCTGGCATCAATTCACCTTTGGCTCCCGCACTCTAAACCTGGTGGTTGGAACGTTGACGGATCCACATACCTGAGTGACCTTTTCGGTGACGTTCTGCGTGCGCTCTGTCACCTTGTGGGGTGCGATGATTTCAATCTCCGTGGTAGAGCCTGAACGATGTTTCTCTAGGTTGAACTCCACAAAGTTGAGGGTGAACTGGGGGATCTGACTGATTGTCCTGTATTTCATAAGGTCGGAGTCTGACGTGGAATTCTGGTTGGGCTTGACATGGGACGCCTCTGATGGGGGAAAAAGGGAGGAAGGGAATTAAAATTTCATCGCCAGCTTGTCAATAAAATTCACAACTGATGGCATCAGTGCCCAGAACTCCACATATGCAGGAAGTCAGAACAACTCACTTTCTACTGCCAAGGAGATACAGTAGGAGAACAGCATCATGAGATCATTCTTGCCCCCCAACATATGGGACACTGTGGTTTTGCTTTGGTGGTATTTACCAGAAATATAATGTTTTGAAATAAGGGACCTATATTCTATTCTGTGAGGTGGGGATACTTTGAATTAGGGAAACAGCACTGTGAAACGAGCGACAATATATCAAAATTCAACTCTGGTCTAGGGCGGTGGGATGTCTAATCAAACATCCAGAGGGTCGCATTGGCCCCATTCCTGTTGTAAAGCCCTACCTATCTAGGTAAAGTTAAAGGGACCCCTGACCATTAGGTCTAGTTGTGACAGACTCTGGGGTGGCGGCACTCATCTTGCTTTATTGGCCGAGGAAGCCGGCGTACAGCTTCCGGGTCATGTGGCCAGCATGACTAAGCCACTTCTGGTGAACCAGAGCAGCACATGGAAAACCGTTTACCTTTCTGCCAGAGCAGTACCTATTTATCTACTTGCACTTTGACGTGCTTTCGAACTGCTAGGTTGGCAGGAGCTGGGACCGAGCAATGGGAGCTCACCCCGTCGTGGGGATTCGAATGCCAACCTTCTGATCGGCAAGCCCTAGGCTTCGTGGTTTAGACCACAGTGCCACCCGCATCTATTTATACTAGTTTAGTATAAATAGATGGTAGTGAGCATCTTGCTCAAATCCCTAACAGATACAAGAAGAGTTGAAAATATTTTACACAACTGATAAGGGTCATAAAATACATAATTTTGTGGAATCAACCCAGGAGCAGATCTTCTGTCCCTTTCCGCTCCCTCCCAGTTTAATGCGGTCTGCTGTACTGTTAATGTCAAGGGGTTGGTCACTTCCCCTTCTAAATTAAATAATTCTGGCTTCACCACAAGCTGCAGAATATTATGGTACCAGCTATAATCACAGAGGTTATTTGGTCCATCACTTTTGGCAGTGGCGGGGTAGCTGCTCATTGAATATTTTTTATGAATATTAAAAAGAGACCTGTGAGGTGCCAGATTAAAAATAAGGGCCTATCCAAGATGCAGATCTGGTCTGGATAATTTGCAGTGTCTTGAAATCATGAGTTGGGCTATGGCATCTGTTTAACATTTCCTGGCTGTTGTTTAGGCTCTCCAACCAAGTACAGTGGTACCTCGGGTTACAGACACTTCAGGATACAGACGCTTCAGGTTACAGACTCCGCTAACCTAGAAATAGTACCTCGGGTTAAGAACTTTGCTTCAGGATGAGAACAGAAATCGTGCGGCGGCAGCGGGAGGCCCCATTAGCTAAAGTGGTATCTCAGGTTAAGAACAGTTTCAGGTTAAGAATGGACCTCCAGTACAAATTAAGTTCTTAACCCAAGGTACCACTGTATATGTTTGGGGGCATGGAGCAATCGGAGGAGAGCCAGGAGCTTTGCCACGGTGCTGTTTCCCATTTGCTCCTGCCCTCCCACAGGAATGAATGTGCCTTTGCCCTCTCCATTTCTTGTCTTATTCTGTATGTAGGGCACAGGGAGAAGGGGGTGGGAAACTGAACTCCAGTTTGCTTCAGAACTCCCAACATTCAATTGAGAGATCTACCGATACAACGAACTGGATCCTTGATACGCAAGAACGTCTTTTAGTGGGTTTGTTTCCCTATAAAAAAGGGCTTTCTAAAAGCCAAGGAAGAAATGTTTAGACATTGTCATGTGTGCAGATAACAATGCTGTCGTAAGTTTACTAAATTGGGGAGTCCCATGCCTAACCGCCTTCTGCAAGGATTATCAGGCCCAAAAAGTGAACACAATCAACAGCAGCCCAATGGCACATAGTAGTGAGAATGAGTACTGGGCATGCAGGCTTTCCCCCTACCTGAGTTTGCCCTCCTTTCCCTGAATTTTCTCTGGAACTCAGACCTTGCAGCCTCCAAACTCTCCAAGGAGGAGACCTGGCGGAGGCTATGGAAGCTGCCCCCAAGATGGAACCGGCCCAAACCCCTGGCAGGGCGCGGCCCTCGAAGCCCTAGAGAAGGTAGCTCTTGCGCTGGGGCGGAGTGTCGCACTTCAGTGTCAGATGCCGTCTCCAGGCTCGATCTCCTCTCCTTCCCCAGCAGTGCTTCGGTCTCAGATTGGACACAGTTCTCCATGGGCACAGTCTTCAACTCCCTCAGCTTTAAGGAGTCCCCTCCAGGCTTTAAGACAGCCAGGAAGAAAGCGTTTCATTAAGAGGAGCTCTTGAATGTTTAAAAGCAACAGAGAAGAGGGAAGGAACAAAGGAAGGAGAAAGTAATGGGAGGTCCTGGGCAATGGGCTGATCTCCACATTGGAGTATCTTCTCAGTGCAAGTCATTCCAAGACTACTGCCTGGTTGCAAATAGCTTGGGTTATATTTGGATGGGTGACTGACTGCCTAGGAGCTTCATGCATGGCCATGCCTTTGGTTCCATGATGGAAGAAAGGCAGGATAGAAATGCAAGGCAATATATACATAAATTTGCATCGTTCCATGTGATACTGGTGCTTCACATTTACACATACTCAAAGCATTTCACATGCATTATCTCAGTAATCTCCTCCCAACAGCTCTCTAGGTAGGTCAGTCCCCATATTACAGATAGGGACAATAAGACAGTGAGACCAGTGCTTTACCTAAAGCCTACCTAATGATTTAGTGTCAGAGGTGATTTGAACCAGGATCGACTTAGTTTTTTAGCTCAAGGCTCATCCACACTTTCGCTTGACCCACATTTTGAGTAATTCATCCTAGTCCAATGTCTTTTTTTGTTGTTCCACAACTGTGGCCTGGGAAAATCTGATATTACCTGATGAACTGAAGCTTGATTAAATAAAATCTATCTTTGGGTTTTCTGTACATCTGATGAGATCTGATCTCTGTACATCTGATACCTCTAGTTCTTATTCACTTTTCATGAATGGTGAATTTATATAACCAGGTCCCCCCCACCCCACTGAGAAAATGTCAGTAGAAGCCAATATTTCCTGCAATTCTCTTACAGTTACCTGTTCTTTAAGACATATTCCCATAGGTGAAATCATGATATGACCACAGGTAATGCAATGATTGAAACTAGAACGGCATTTTCTATGGCTAAGTTTCAATTTTATCCTGGCAACATGCAAGTATTTCAAGAAGATGGCTTTTTTATGTTCATGGTGTCTGCCTGTATGTGGCCACATTTCTCCGTAAACACTAGTCATATGCAGTCTCTCCAAGAGTTTTTTTTTTAAAGGGGGGGGGCTGGAATAAGGGTGAAAAAAGGTGTCTACCTCCTACTAAAATGCTGTTCATTTATGAGATCACTACTACCAGGGCATCTTTGCACTGCTTATAGTGCCTTCATTACCGTAAAGAAAGCAACTCTCTAGCAGTTGTTGCTAATGTACAGGTGGTGTGATTAATATTGGCTTGTTGCAAGGAATGCTACAGAGGGCATCAATTCATTATCATTATAGGGAGGGGGGGAGAAAATGTGTGCTTGCTCCTAATGAATGTGTTTGCAGCTAGCACAGATTCTTTAGGAAGTAAAAGCCAATAGCCTCCCCTACTAATTCTGAGTCAGTTAAGCAGATGAGTCAGGTGGGAGAAAGACCTGGCTCACGGAGGGTTCAGTTCTGGGGCTTATGCAAAAGCCCGTGCCTTGACATGAGCCAAGGGATTTGCTTTAAATAAATTGAGACATCTGGGTCCCCCCCCCCAGACTGCAATATCTTTGCATGACAAAAGCCAAGAGAATCTCCACCCCTACCCCAAGATCTTTGGGGTGTGTGTGTCTGTGGTGGACAGACAGAATGCACAGAGATCTCCAGACAATGGAAGCACCACCTGTTCCCAAACAGTTATGCATCACAAGACATGTTGCAACTTTTGCTATCAGGTTGTCCTGGCAGCAGAATGGAACCTTTCCAAAGAGAGCCCATTTATCTGGAGCTGCAGTCGCTTGCAGCAGGAACATGGCGACATATGGGGGCAGTCATGGTGGTAGCAATCTGCTCACAACTTGGGTAGAGTCCACAATCAGGTTTCTGGGCTTGAAGAGATGCACCGTGGACAATTTTAATGCAGAAAATGATAATCTGCTTCCACTCATACACACTCCCCCTTGGAATATCACTGGAGGAACTTGTGGGAGATTAGCAGTCAAACCTAACAAATGCATCTTCTTACTAGTTAGCATGAGAAGGGGATTTGTCCACAGAGCTGTACTGCCGATAGGCAGATACCGAGACCATAGAAATACAATTGGTAGAGAGCGCTCTGTGTGATGTCATTTCCCCTCTGCTCCTGGAGAGGAAGGAGCATGTAGTATTTACCTGCTTCTTCCTCCCTCCCTCCTTTTCATTTGGCCAGTGTTGGATGCAGACATACGTCTGCTTGCTCCAGCTTTTGGCACATGCCTGAAGCTGGCAATACAGTAAATATAAATATTTTGCCTGCATCGTTTTTACTGCTACTGTTGCTGTGAACCAATCCGTCTTATTTTTAAACTTTACAAGTTGTTGCCTGATTCTTTGCAAAGCAGGGTAGGAAAGAGAAGCCAGCTTACTTCATAGCTGGAGTTGCCCAAAACAGCCCAATTCCCATGCATTTAATTTTTGCTGCCAAAGATGAGATTGTTAAACTGTATTCAACCCACACACATGGGCACCTGGAGGGATAAACTACAACTAATATATCCTCTTCCTACCGTCACTGGGCTCTCCCTGTCTCTTTTCCTGGTCCTGAAAAGATGTGTAAACTCAGATCATTCCTCCACATTAGAATTGCTGTTCTCCAGAGAAGTACTGCCACTGTTCATGCCATACACAAATTCCATATGTTTGTTTTTGTGTTCAGTGGGGCTGTCAGGGCAGGGCTTGGGGCCAGAGATCTAGCGTCACACTCTGCAAAAGGATCAGAAAGGTTCCCCCAAACAGAGCAGGGCACGCGGAACATTACCACCTAAAGAGGGGTTCCTGATGCAAGACCATTAAAATCTAAAACAGGCATCCCCAAACTGCGGCCCTCCTGATGTTTTGGCCTACAACTCCCATGATTCCTAGCTAAGAGGGCCAGTGATCGGGGAAGATGGGAATTGTAGTCTAAAACATCTGGAGGGCCGAAGTTTGGGGGTGTCTGATCTAAAATTACCGCACTGCTGGCTGAAGTTAAATGATTACCTGCGACCATCTCTTTAACCAAACAATATATCTATCCAAATTATGTCATCACATAAGCAAGCCAATGAGGTGGAGTGGTTATCACAGTGTCAGACCAGGGCAACCTGGATTCAGATCCCCACTCAGCCATAATGCTTACAGGGAGACGTTGGGCCTAATCGACCTCACAGGGTTGTTGTAAATATAAAATAGGGGCGGCGGCGGCAAAGAACCATGTATGCCATTCTCATCCCATTGGAGGATGGGCTGGATAAAATGAAATGAAATAAGTCTGTCTGCAAAAACGGACACCTTGCTGAGTTTATGAAAATACTGATACCAAGTACCTTTATTGATATTTTCAATATGAATGCCTTTAAAAAAACAAACACACCCAGCAACAACAGCCTAACCTCCCTATTTCTCCAATACTGTGCAGTTCTCTACTATCCCAGGTAAGGTGAAAAGCCTGCTAGGCTCCCTACTTCCCATGGAATTCTCCTTTCCTAATTCCGTGGAGTGGTTGAATTAAGTATACTGGATGGGAAGTTTCTGGTTTTGTTAGTTTCAAGCCTAAGGAACCTTTTAAAAAGACAAGAAAAGATTCTTAAATATGCACTAAAAATAATGTTAAAACAGGTAGTTGGGGGAATTGACACCAGCCAATACGTTCCTGCGGCAGTCACACCAAACCTACACAAATCTATCACAGCAGTGCTGGTAACAATACTGGGGACTAGTTTTGGTGGTGACTTAGCATGACCTGAATCCATAAGAAAACCTGCAAAATTTGTTTGACCCCCGTACTGTGGCAAGCCAAAAGGAAAGAAGAAGGTACGTAGAAGGGAGGAGGAGGAGGAGGAGGAGGAGGAGGAGGAGGAGGAGGAGGAGGAGGAGGAGGAGAAGAAGAAGAAGAAGAAGAAGAAGAAGAAGAAGAAGAAGAAGAAGAAGAAGAAGAAGAAGAAGAAGAAGAAGAAGAAGAAGAAGAAGAAGAAGACATGTACTATTAGCACTGGGCAGGGGTAGAGAATATGTGGCCCTCTAGGTGCTGTTGGACTCCAACTCCCATAAGCCTTAGCCAGCATGGCCAATGGTCAGGAATAATGGGAGCTGCAGTCCAGCAGCATTTGCAAGGCCACAGGCTCCCCACCCCTGACATGGGATCTTCGCAGCTCAGTATAATGTCATGCAATCTGCCAGCCTCTCCCTTGGTGTGTTGTTCGTAATACCATGTGCTTTTGTTTTCAACATGCCTTGAACATTTAATGGCAGGGAGTAGCCTTCTACCCATGTCCAGAACACTTGAGATGCAGAGATAAGGACTTCTACATACCTATGGGAAATCTACATCCTAGATACCTTGAGAACATAGTATTCCAAATTGCCGAAGCTAATGTCTCAAGCAATGCCAGAGCTGCCCGTTACTCTCTAGAAAATGTAGCGATCCTGTGCGTTGCTTTATACTGGTTAAAAAACAAAACCTAAAACCCTTGGCAGTGCAGCTGAAACCTCCTGTCTGGTGTTACCTGGAACGTTTTCAGCCGGGAGGATCAGAAGAACAGCATTCTCTCAACAAGCAACTGATGACGAGTTAAAAAGAGGCTTGCTTCTTTCTCTAGCAACTATTCTAGGCACAATTGTTTTCACTTCTAATGCACCATTAATTTTTAATTAATTAATATTTTTACTCAGAGTGCAGAGAAGAGTAACAAGACGCCACATGAGCCTCGTTGCTGCCATGCAGACATTTGCCCATAGGTTCGCCAGCATTTGGATTCTAGTTCTTTTTGTGCGTGCTTAAATGTTATTATAATAAGTTACCTGGGTAAAAGGGATGTAATTTTATCACCACAACTCCTTTCTAATCAACCAGCACAATTTGTCCCCCACTTCACTCCATTTACACGGTTCTCTTTGTCTTTTAAGATTCTGTGACTGCTGTGCTTTGGGGTATATCCTCAGGAAATCTATGATTCAGATTGCCCTTGTTTTTTCTTTTTCCTAAACAGAGATAACAGCAGCCAGCTGGGAGCCCAAATTAGATCAAGATCACAGTGCTAGGAGAGGTTCTTCCCCCCCCCCTTTCTAAATCCTCTCCCCTCACAGACCATTTTCTCAATTAAAATCACATACACACACACACACACACACACACACGCCAAAGCTGTTATTTTACCCCAGCTGTGTGTGTGTGTGTGTTTTAACTGTGAAAATGGCACAGAGAGAATGAGAAAGCCTCTTCCCACAGTTCCATGTTCCAAATTCCCATCCACTATTAGATATATATTTTAAAAATGCAGGAGAACCCGATCACAGATCTAGAGTGGCCAGATACAAATTTGATTCCTGCATTGCAGGGGGTTGGACTAGATGACCCCCGGGGTCCCTTCCAGCTCTACATTTCTATGATTCTATGAAAAGGGGACTGGGCTCCTGGTTCTTTAATAGTTGTGCAGACTAGGGAATTTTGGCAGGTGCAGCTTGACAATTCCTTCCTCTGCACAGAAATTAAAGGTTCAAGAGTCCATTGTGCCCCATGCCTCCTTGCATCTCCCCCCCCCCCCCGGCCGCCCCGATTTCCCATCTAGCACGGCTCTGGCGACATTCTTGGCAGTAGCCTTGTGCGTCATGCCCTGCCCTCTAATGGCCTGATTTAGAATGGCTTGAAAGCAGATCAACCTCAATGCCTGCGCTTGCTTAGGCTCAAACCAGACATCTTTAGTATTATTAATTCTAAACACATCTGGTTGTTGGAAAGCATTAAATACTAGGTACCAGTGGGCAAGGGAAAGGGCTGGTTTTCAGATTGTCGCTCTTGAGAAGGGGAGGTCTAACTCTTCCCTACAGCCTCCAAGGGTCCCTATTTTCCAGGGACAGCCCCAGATTTACAGAAGCTTTCCTGCTTTCTAACTTGATCCCAGAATGTCCCGCTTTTCCTTAGGATATCCCTGTTTTCATTGGAGAAATGTTGGGGGGGGTATGGAGTTATGTGACCCCTGAGGCGATAGGTAACTATATAACCTTTAGAAGACATCTGAAGGCAGCCTTGTATGGGGATTTTTAATGTTTAAATTTTTTAAAAAAATGTTTTTATATCTGTTGGAAACCACCCCACCCAGCTGGGGCATCCCAGTCAGATGGGCAGGGTATTATTATTATTATTATTATTATTATTATTATTATTATTATTAGGAGATTCCTATTTTCATCAGAGAAATGTTGGAGGGTATGTCTTCCCTCCTCAGCTGCAGCCACAATGAAAACTGCGCTGCCACAAGGCAAGGAGCCTTAGGGGAGAAGCTCCTACAGATTCCCTTTGCGCAGTAACAGCAAGAGCATGCCCAAAAGACTGGGAGCTTCAGGGATCACAACATGCCTCAGCTTCCACAGGCCAGAGACTGAGGGCTCATCCATGCGTCCCCCCTGGTTCCGCTGCTTTCCCCCGGGGAAAACCGCTCCTCAGAGCTCAGTCAGAGCAAACGGCAATTCGAGTTCTCTGCGGACTGCCTTTTGTATTGATTTATCGCCAAAGAGCAGGTTTTCCCTGGGAAAGGAGCAGAGCAGGGGGGGGGGGGAACTGCTCAGATCCGTAATTTCTACGCATGAGACAAGCAGTAGTGTGGACGAGTCCTGAGAGTGCTGCTACACTAGATATTTAGTGAGGAATTGCCACCAGCCAATCTTTGTCATCCCCGTGCTTCTTCCAGCTTTTCTCAGACGCCTAAAACGCCAGCTTTCCCCCTAGAAGAATGAAAAAACAGTGCAATCTCCACAGGAAATACACTGGGGAAATCTGGGACTATGATGTTCAAAATTTCCGTACTTTAGTGCTACTCTCCTGTCCTTTTGACATGGGCAGGGACCTTATCAGGAAAGGGAATCTGCTCTTCCCACATTCACTATAATCTTCGCAGTGGGTGCCATTCGATAGCTCCATTTTTATTTTTTCAAAACATTTTTTAAAATTAGCCCTCAATTACTAATTTTTATTTGCAGGTTTAAATTCCAGAGGACGCTTGCTGAGTTTCAAATGGGCCCGCCCGCAGCGCCTATGCCATGCCCAGTGGTGTGGATGGAACATGTGTCAACACTGAGAAAGCACAATAGTCTCATAGGGAGGAAAGTCAACTGCAATTTTGCCTGAGGTTTGCCAGAGGAGAGCAATGAATGGCTAGCACTAGAAGCCACACGTCTGGATGCAGCCTGGTATGGTACAAGTGGTGTCATGCCCTTGTGAGATGTTCCGGACAGGATCAAATGGTTTCAAGCCCTATCCTGCCGGGATTTTGACTGCTCCTGTCGCATTGTCCTGGCCTAGCCGCAGGGAGATCTTGGCTCTTTTTCCTAATTTGCAGATGGAAGGTGTAGCAGGAGAGCCGAGGAACAGGGTTGGGGGGGTGGAGGCTAACCAAATAGGTGGGCTTATCATTATCATACAAAGTCTACGGTGAATGATTACCTTTCCATAGTCAATGGCTACTCCATCAAACTCAGTGGCAGTCAGAGATTTCCGCCGCAGTGTGAGACGTTGTAGGGGCGGGAGACTAAACTTCAAGCTCGTATTTTGACCTTGTTAAGAAAAGAAAAAGAAAAACACACACACACACACGAAACAAAAACACACAAAAAAACCCAAATATAACCTATCTGCAACATGCAACAGGCAAGGCAGTGGGGGCTGGGGGAGGACAGTCAGGTTCAAAGACTGAAAATCACAGACATGCGCAGCTGGCACAGTTGCATTGTGTTCTACCAGCTAGTTTTGCCGCATCTGGCAAAAAGCTTAGGAAAGTCTCGGAAGACGTCACGACGGTCCCAAGTCTCTGGGCAACAACACAAATTCTAGAGAGGAAGTGTTGCTGCCCACATAGAGACTTTTCCTTCCAAGCCTACATGTAGACTTCGTATTCCTTCGCTGGATTCTCAAGGCAACTGAATCCATAGACATGCCAAACTAAAGAGGCGTCCAGAATTGGCAGCTAAAAATACTTCCTGTGTAGCTCTGGAAGACAGAAGAGCACCTAATGACAGAATATGCAGGACAGAATCTCTAGCTATGGCTTAATTTTATCTGGCGCCTTGCTTGTACAAGGAGAATAGTGGCTTCATGTATGGAAGGGGATCTTTAGATCCAAGTTATGGTAACCATTTCTTGAGGAAATTCCCGTCCTTCCGCTACAGCTTTCAGACAATGTCTTTCTCTGGTGATCACTGCATTTTTCTGGGTGATGAGCATGCTGGCTTGCCAGGCAGCTGCTATCTAGACATCAACTGTGCCAGTTCCTTTAAAGGCAGCGGCTAGTCCAAACAAATTAACAGGATTGATAGGAGAAGGAGGAGGAGTTGGAGGAGGGAAATGGGTGGACAGCAACAGTCCTGCAAATCCAGCAACAATACCTTAATAACTTTAATATACGTATAACACAATTACCTCTTCTGGATACTGGGTGAATACAAGCAAACAAGCTATCCGGTGGGAATTTGCCTTTTACCATGTGGTTGCTTGGTTATGCATTTATGAAAATGTGGCATGATTTCCTAACTCTTGCCTTGAGAGACAACCGAGTGTGTCTCAGGGGGTAAAGTAAAAACACTGGAGAATCGCAGTGCCTGCTGTGGCTGCAGAGATGCGTAACTTGTAGCTCCTGCCTCCTCCATTGTTTTTGCTGCGTTAGAGGCACCAAAGTGACCTCTGCAGGGTGCAAGCCTGGGCAGCGTATATGGAGGTCCTGGTCTGCCCAGGACTACGACTACTACTAAATAGCAGCAGCTTTGAGGACAGTGGTCTTGGCTGCATTGGAAGTGATGGTGGGGGAACTCAAAGTCTCCCCTAGCACTCCCAACAAAGTCCAAATTGCCTTTCCTGTGCTGCTTAATGGCATGAGAGCAATAAATGTTTCCCCACCATTCAGCTCATGGCGAAAATCTAGACTGTGGGGAACAGTGGGCAGAGCTCTTCAGGGCTTGGCGGCCCACACCTAGAGCAGCAGAAGATGACATGCGGCTCAAGATGGGAGATCAATTCAGTTCTCGCTGAACTTACCTAATTCATATTTTTCTAAAACCACATGAGAAATGAAACACAGCCATCCTTCAAAACTGGCAGTGCACTTCTTCAGCCAACTAATACACGTACTAGTGTAAAGTGTGCATAGAAGGGCATATATTTTGGTGAAAATAATGCACCAAAATGCCTTATAGTAGGGAAAGTTGCTTGGCAACGTTGTGTATTAAAAAAAATGTGTTCTGCACAACAATGCTGGTGAATTTTCACAATAATTTTTTAAAAAAGAAAAGCAAAACAAAACAAAATGCAAACTGATTTAGAAATGTGGATTTACTGAATTTAAGACTGAAAAATTAAAAGCTGAGAGAACGTGGGACTGGCATATTTACCTATCCGTACATGCACCTCATAGGTTGCAGGATTTCCCATCTGTGCTATGGAATCTCATGGTTTGAGCTGCCTTTTAAGGAACAGCTGGTCTTCCCTGCTTTTCCTCAGTGGTTTACAGATTGTAGGTTCCAGATATAAAATGAATTGGGACCACAGTGTGGGGGAAAGCAAGGTTAATCCTGCCCCACCCTGTGCTGTTTTCCTACTGAAAATCCTCCCCAGATGCTAAGTGCAGCAAATAGCATTTTCTGGTGAAATATTCATGGGGGAGAGGAGGATTGGGGAGGGGGGTTAACCCAGGGCCAGCCTATGACATTTTAGTGCCTAGGGGCAAAGGACAAGATGGCTCCTCCTCTTCATTCTGTGCACAGTCGCAGTGGCAGCTAGGAACAACCACTGCTTCCTCCAAGCAGAGGCAGATTTAGGGGAGGACAGCTGGCTTGGTCGCACTAGGCAAGGAACCTTGGGGGTGTCGCAGGGGAAACCTCAACTGTTATTCAGAATGGAGCGTGAGAGGCAGGGGGCACAAGGCTCTACTGAAATTTGAGGCGCCAAGGCCCGCCACGGCTCCAGGCTGCTGTCACTTGAGGCGGTCGCCTCATTCTCCCTAACAGCTATTTTAATAAAACATCAGAACATTATTTAATAAAAATAAAAATGTTCTGACTACAAGGTGAGGAGGGCGTAGAGAGACCAAGGATATGAATTCTGTGATTATGCCTTCCTTCTGTTGTAGGGTCTTGGGATATCTGTCTTGCTGCTGTCAGTAGACAGGATCCCCAACCAGTGTGGCCACCGGGCTGACCAAATCTTGTGATTTTGTACTTATTGGCATAACAGGATCCTCACCTTTCCTCTGCATTCACCCACAAAATACTAGAGTAGGTAAAGTTATACTTTTTTAAAAATCATTTTTATTAATTTTCCAGTAATAACAGCCAATCAACCTATAATCATAATCATATTCCAATTAGAAAAACAAACTAAAACAAAAAAATCAAATTATATTCCCAATTATTTCTTATTAATTTTTTTTATTAAAAAATAAAAATTAATAATTGATAAAGTTATACTTTTAAATTGGAACAATTGCTGTATTATACCTTGGGTTTCTTTTTAAAAAATAATTAAGTACAAACAATACAAATAAACAATGACAAAGAAGAAGAGGTCATTACAGAAAGTTGTGTTAGCACAAGCAAGGATCAAAACACGTAAGGTATCCAAGACAACAACAAAAAAGTCACAAATATTATCCCAAGAAGACTCTTCCCAAGTGATCTATGTGAAAAGGGCCGTTTTATGCACGAGTTTCTGCTGTTGGCATACAAAGCACAATGCTATTTCAGGTAGTACACGGAGTCTGCTTCGTGGTTTGACTAAGCCTTTGGAGAAATGGGTCTGAGGTGTAATTTTTCTTCCAAACTGAGATGCCAAACTCACTGCTACCAAATTTCTTCAGAATCATTTCCTGGAGCCAGGGGTGCCAACTCGAATAAAATATTTGGGGGGTGGGAGGCTGGTAAGCCCTGCCCCCCATAATTGATCACATGATGTAGCACACGCACACACACACGCGCACACACACACACCATTTGAATGGCAATGCCCATCAACTCCCTCAAATATTTTATTGGGGCAGGCGGCGAAGGGACATGGGCCCCTAAGAGTTGGCTCCTATGCCTGGAGTTTTCCATTGCTGGGCTATTTCAAACCTGGTGGTTATTATCAAGAAAAATAACCCAGTTCCTTATGTGAAAGGTCCTTTTGCACCCCATGAAAAATGGATAAAAGTAATAGCCTGTGGTGTGCAGTCATCATTTGTATTGTGATTCTGGGTAGCTCAGCTCTCCACCCCATCATTCTGCCCAGACACTAAGGTCCAGTGCCGAGGGCCTTCTGGCAGTTCCCTCGTTGCGAGAAGCCAAGTTGCAGGGAACCAGGCAGAGGGCCTTCTCGGTGGTGGCGCCCGCCCTGTGGAACACCCTCCCATCAGATGTCAAAGTGGAAAACAGCTACCAGATTTTTAGAAGACATCTGAAGGCAGCCCTGTTCAGGGAGGCTTTTAATCTTTAATTGATTATTTTATTCTTCTGTTGGAAGCTGCCCAGAGTGGCTGGGGAAACCCAGCCAGATGGGCGGGGTATAAATAATAAATTATTATTATTATTATTATTTGCACCCCATGAAAAATGGATAAAAGTAATAGTCTGTGGTGTGCAGTCATCATTTGTATTGTGATTCTGGGTAGCTCAACATAAACACACCTGGCAACCTTGCAGTCCCAACCACATGTGGCCAATGTGTTTTTCCTTCCACATCCCTGCCAACACCATGGTGCAGACTATGGATGGGGAACTGGTAGCAGCAGATGTTGTTGACATCCGGTTCCCATCATCCTTGAACATTGGCCAGGCCAGCTGGGGATCTAATGGGAGTCAGGGGTCCAAAACATTGGGGAGACCACAGGTTCTCTTACCTGTGGCCTAGGGTTTGTAAGCACTAAGTTGGGGACTTCACCCTCATCTGCAAATATTACACTTGCTAGTAGTGGCAAAGGTGCTCTAAAATATGGTGTTAAGCTGCACTCGTCCTGCAGGGGAGGTCCTCGAGGCATCAGACACCAAATATAAATTAATATTTTGGTTGCCAAATTATACGCGTTAAGTAGCTGGCCCAATATTTGGTGGAGGGGCATAGAGCTCTCATCTTCGCACAGTAACATCCCCATTCCTGTTATGCTTAGCTTTGATTTATTCTTATAGTGTAAGTTAAACAATATATTCGAATAGCTCTCTTCACTGAAATTAGGATGGACGCTGAGTTGCACCTATTTGGGTGGATCATAGAAACATTATAGTTAATGTATACCTGCTTTACCACCTTGTGATCTGTTGCTAAGTGTAACCTAGAAGTAGGGTGGTGGTGGTCTGTGATTCACATACCCTTGAGGGGAAAGCCCTCTCCTCCCATTACCCACATGGGAGTGTCACTGTTCATGCACCATTGCTCTGCACTACATGGAACAGGTTTATTGATGGTGCCTAGTAGCCAGCATAAGACAAGGGGTTGTACTAGATGACTCTTGAGCGGAACTCTTGAGCAGAACTTCGGCCCTCTAGATGTTTTGGACTACAATTCCCATCATCCCTGACCACTGGTCCTGTTAGCTAGGGATCATGGGAGTTGTAGGCCAAAACATCTGGAGGGCCGCAGTTTGGGGATGCCTGCTCTTGCGGTGCCTTCCAGCTCTACAATTCTATCATTCTATGATCTTGCTTCATTTGGAATGCTTCAGCATTGTGGTTCCTAGTTGCAAAGCACCACTTGCATTCATTGCACCAACGCAATTTTCTTGCAACACTGACATTAAGCCAGTGCTTTGTAAGATTGACCTAGTGCAGCAGTTAGTTCCCACTGGCCTCAATTTTTTTGGCCATGGATGCAGCAAGGCTTCTGGGCTGCAAGTATATGAGCAGCACTTCTGTACAAATGCATGCTCTAAAACAGGGACATTGGAATCTGCCTTATGTCGAGTCAGACCATTGACTCATCTAGTTCAGTGTTGTCTACACTGAATGGCAGCATCATTCCAGACTTCAGACGGGAGACATCACCAGCCCTCCCTGGAGATGATGGGGATTGAACCTTGGAACATCTGCATCCACAGCTGTTGCTCCACCACTGAGCTCTGGCCATTAGAGGACTGTGGAGTCAATTCATTAATCTATTTCCCTTTATTCTGACTGATGTATATATTAAGCAAAGTTGGGTTGCTTGCTGCAGTTATCAGTATGCGTTTAACCGTAACCTTTTGCAACAGACTGCAAAATTAAAACCGAAAGGATTCCATATTATATTTTAAATGTGATTCTTTTGAATTGTTTACCGCTTCTTTCAAGAATCGACAAGTTGTTTTCAGTTTATATCAATGCCTATGCTGTGTGCCCAGCTCCTCCTTATGTAAACTATTTTTTTGTTGTTGTATATTTTAGAGTGCAGGCTGTTATATTATTATCTTGAGTCCTGATGTAATAGTTTGTACTTTCCCTTTTATGAAAGCATGAACAAACAATTAAAAAATAAATAGTTTGTGAGAAACCCCAAACCTTTAAAATCTTTCAATTTGTTTAGAGTATATGTAATAGACACAGATGCCTAAAACGTTTCTACAACTTGACAGGCACAGTGAAAGGGAGCCTGCAAAGATCTCTGTAACTGTGCTAAACACAAGAAATACATGTCTACTCCAAAGTAAGTCCCATTGAATTCAGTGGGGCTTACTCCCAGGGAAGCATGCCTGGGAAATACAACCTTAGAAATTGACTTATAGTACAATTTCTAGCTTTTGACTGAATCAAGTTAGCTTTTCCCAGTGCTTTTTCTTTTCCTAAAAAATGCTTAGGGGTACTCTCATTTTGACTCAAGAAAACAACCATTTTATAGTTCAAATCGGGGGAAATAAATACAGTAAATGGACAAAAGTACAAAGATTCACAAAATGTTTAGGGGTATGCATACCCCTGCATCCCTCCAGAAAAAAGCACTGGCTTTTCCTAATCTTAACATCTGCTACATATTAGCTGAACATGTTTGGAAATTCACAGAGGTGGGAAATGCTTTTTCCACAGGTACAAACACTCATTAAGTCTACTGCTAATTTATACTGCAGCCTTCTCACAAATGCATCGGATCACACACTTCCTAACCTCAGAACAAGAACTTAAAGGCCAGCCTGCACAGCAAAATGGGATCACTATGTTCCATTCATTTCCTCAATTTACTGAGTTCTTTTGAAAACCCCAGGGGCTTGGAGTAATTTTACACATAATGCCTCCTAGTAGAATTCAAAGCTGCTGCCTGCTGAATTAATGCTGAGCTAAGGCAATTTATTACTTAGTCCCTGAATCTAAGGGTACATCTGCACTGGAAACCTGAACTGGTTTTATACTGGCTGCCATCTTCCTCTATGAGGAACCCTGGAAATTGTTTTGAGAAGGTGTGGGAAATTCTGTCAAATAATTCCTAGTTCTTTTACAGAGATACAATCCCACCCCCCTTCTACAAATGCTGTTGAGTTGCCCAATTCTCCAAGTTGCACACAACATCTGGAATCAACAGCAGTCTTGGCCTGGCTGAAAATAATTCTTATTCTTACTGGATTGCTGTAGACTGCCACCTGCTACTTCTTCCCATTTTACCAGTCATTCCTAGCATATGTGGAAAAACCTAGACTTACACGCACTGAGTAGATGAGACAATATTGTGAGCTCTCTGGAACTCACACTTCTAGGTTGAGAAGTAAGAGCTTGAGGACATGTCTAGTTATGGCTGCAGGGAGTTGCTAATAGAGTCCTCCTGACTACAGGCACCTTGGCAACCCATGCTTGAGGAAATTTGTATGGCCAGCTCAAAGAATTTTGATGTTCATGTTAAGAACCTTGTCCATGATTTGACAAACTATATCCTCTTGCTCTCTCTTTCTTCCTTTCTATGAAGGATTGGTTTTCTTGTTGCCTCCTCACCTAAGGACAACCTTCCTTCCCAATATACCATCTTAGAGAATTCACTTCCTATGGCCGTAGAGTTTTGAAGATCTTCCTCTGACAAAACATTCTTCCACAGTTGCCAGTGTGGTCGCAACTCATTCAACGTGGCCACATACAAAGAGGTATCTGCAAGCCATACTATCAGCCATGTTCATGCCAAGTTCCAGAGAAAATTCAGAGATTCCATTTTACCACCCACTTGCTGAAATGCCACCCCCTAACCTCCGTAGACCCCCCTGCCTCAAGGTAAAGGATTCTGAGCCACTTTGGACTTCTCACCTGTTCGCCAACCTTGGGACAAGCGCTGGTGTAGACTCTGCCGGGCACTTTTGGCTATGAGAGCTGCCAGGTCTTCAAAGTTCAAGATGAACATGATGACAACTCCTTCTTCATTCTTGACTGGGACCACATCCACCAAACAGCGTATACAGGATGCTGCCATGAAAAAAAAAACACGACACAACGAGTGAAGACGAGATGGAGAAGAAGCTCAGCCAGCAGGGAATGCATCACCCAGCCACCCCCAGTGGCTCAAATCTGATTTTTAATGACGTCATTGTATCATCACCATCTGTTTATTTGTATGCCACTTTCCCACAAAATTGTGCCCAAAGTGGCTCAAACATCTCATGTGATCAATTAAGTACAATGTTCTTTTTTATATAAAAAAAGCATATTATAAACAATGAGAAACAATAATATCAATAATAATAATAATCCATGCACATTTTATTTGAATGCATAAATCAATTCCACACTGTCCCCAGCTTCCCTCAGTGTTCAAGAAGCTGTATATGAGATAGGGTTGCTGTGTTCTGGTGAAATATCCCAGTGCCAATAGTTTGGAAATAGCACAAACTTGCAGCCTACAGAAAACAAGCTGCACTGATGTTACAAGAAACAAACACAGTATATTAGCTAAAGGGAGGAACTGGTGCTGTTTTGCATCACAGTCACAAGTTATATGTCCCTATGGATGGTGCTGTGACACTGGTACTGGAGGAAGTGCAGTGATGCTCTCTGAGAGGACGGGTATTGCAGCCAAGACCTCTTGGTAAATTGATCTTTATGTATGATCATGTATGATGATGTGTAGACAGGAGAAGGACAACAGAAGGATGACTCTCCCCTAGCATTCTCCTGCAAAGTCCCCACCATAGCTGCCAAGTTCTCCCGTTTTTTAAGGGAAATTCCATTATGCTGAATAGGCTTCCTCGCGAGAAAAGGGAAAACTTGGCAGCTATGGTCCCCACCCCAAAACGTATTATCATGTGGTGAATTCAGCAGAGCCTCACATTCTGAAAAGCACCACCTTATTTAAACGTCAGCCAGGGTTGGGGAACCTATGGCACTCTGGATGCCACTAGACTCCAACTCCTATCCATCCTGGATGGAGCAGACGATGACCAGGGATGACAGAAGCTGTAGGCATAGGCAAACTCCGGCCCTCCAGATGTTTGGGACTACATTTCCCATCATCCACTGGTCCTGTTAGCTGATGGGAATTGTAGTCTCAAACATCTGGAGGGCCGGAGTTTGCCTATGCCTGCTGTAGACCACAACTAGATGGCAGCATCCCTGCTCTATTAAGTGTTCTGTTGTGGCTGCTTCACGCAGTTCTTTGAACCCCATGACCAATGAGCTTTGCCATGAGAACATAGCCAGCTAATTACTCACTGGAGTTAATGAAAGTTATGTCTGATTAATTTTTTAAAAAAAATAACAAGGAGGCAATGAGAGCTACCTCTAATGCAGGGCTTAGATTTAAAAACCAAGTAAAGCAGCTTCTTGTTAGGGCTCTCAAGTAACCAAGGAAGCCTTTCTTTAAAAATAAAAGTAGAAGAGTAGTCATAGTAGCAGTATTTTGGCTCACAACTAAGCAGCTTGAATCACAACACAGCACAAAACAGCTCAATGATTACAGTCTCTCTCTGATGAACGAAGTAACATGTGAAATAGTCCTTGCTTTGGCATGTTATCTTTCCTACGTGACAATGATTTGCCTGTTCATTTGTGCCACTATGGCTGAGGTGATGGTAGTAACAGATGCTACACAACAGATGCTACACTATTACACACAACCGAACAAAACGCACTCTCAGGGCCAAACAACATGTGATGCTTAGATGTGTCCTTGTACCTAAGTGTGTGTGTTGTTCATATATATATATATATATATATATATATATATATATATATATATATATAATGCAGATTGTATTATATCGCATGACTGCATGAAAAATTCCAAAAGTTTCAGAGGCAAATATTATTTTGAACTACCATACCTACTATATGGAATTTGACAAGTGGACAATGTACAAAATGTATACATCTGTGCCCTTACTATGAACAAAAGACTGATATTGCTGCCTTGGAAAGATAAATGTACGGCTCCATTTATTCAATGGATTTATACGATCTGAAGAGAAACCAGAGTAAATTCAATGGATTGAAGACCTCACTACACTTGCCACCGAGGGGCGCCGACTTGCCCCCCACATTGAGGGGGCCCGGCGTCGTGTGACACAATGCACCCCTACACACATCACGTGAGTGGTTGGGCGGCAGTGGGGGGAGCGCAGAAGGTGATCTTAACCCTCTGCACATCCTGCCCCTGCCTGGCGCACCAGCACTGCCTGGAGGCAGCGGGCTGAGGGGGATAGCAGCCCCCTCAATATTGGGGAGGCTGAGCCCCCTACCCACAATTATTGAGAGGGCTTAACCCCCTTCCTCCCCCTGTAGTTGGCACCCCTGTTGCCACCTATGAGCGGATTGCTTATACACGTACTTTGCATGGACAAGCATATTGAAATTTGGAACTCATTGATACAAAATACAGGTTTCAAAAAATGTAATTGTTAACGGCAGTGGTACCTTGGTTGTCAAACTTAATCTGTGCCGGGAGTCCATTCGAGTTCCAGAACCGTTGGAAACCTAGGCGTGGCTTCCGATTGGCTGCAGAAGCTTCCTGCACTCAATAGGAAGCAGCGGAAGCCGTGTCGGATGTTTGGCTTCCGAAAAATGTTCGCAAACCAGAACACTCACTTCCAGATTTGCGGAGTTCAGGAGCCGATTTGTTCGGGAGCCAAGCCGATCGACAATCAAGGTACCACTGTGTTAAGAATTCTTACAGTGATATACTATATATGGGGTTCCACCCCCTTTCCCCCTTTTCTTTTTATTTTCCTCATTTTTAAAAAATACCACCTTATATGTAAAGCAAAAATAAATCAGTAACTTTTACTTATTTTACTTCAAATAAGTATCTGAAGATGTGTGCATCCATGTGAAAGCTTATACCCAGAACAAACTTAGTTGGTCTCTAAGGTGCTACTGGACAATTTTTTAATTTATTTTGACTGCGTCAGACCAACACGGCTACCTACCTACCTGAATTTTAAAAATGCAGATTGCATCAACTGATAATTAATCAGAGCTGGCATGGAAGAGGGGTGTTAACCTTTACAACGTCTTATGTGGCCCGGAGGAAAACACCAGTTCCATAGCTCTGTTTTTTGTTGCCACCATCCTCTCCTTTTAGTGCCACTGTCATCTGTAGTTTGGCCCTCAGCCTTAAGGTGCATCTAAAGCAGGAACTATTTGGGGGTGGGGTGGTGGCTCAATGGCAGAGCACCTGCTTTGTATGCAGAAGGTCCCAGGTTCAATCCCTGGCACCTCTAGGGAAGGCTGGGGGACACAGCAGCACTGTGTAAACCAGGGTTTCCCAAACTTGGGTCTCCAGCTGTTTTTGGACTACAGTTCCCATCATCCCTGACCACTGGTCCTGCGAGCTTTGGATGATGGGAGATGGGTCTCCAGCAGTTTTTGGATTGAAAGGTAAAGGACCCCTGACAGTTAAGTCCAGTGGCAGATGACTCTGGGATTGCGGCGCTCATCTCACTTTACTGGCCAAGGGAGCCGAAGTTTGTCCGCAGACAGTTTTTCTGGGTCATGTGGCCAGCATGACTAAGCTGCTTCTGGCGAAACCAGAGCAGCGCACGGAAACACCGTTTATCTTCCTGCCAGAGCAGTACCTATTTATCTGCTTGCACTTTAACATGCTTTCGAACTGCTAGGTACGCAGGAGCTAGGACACAGCAACGGGAGCTCACTCCGTTGCGGGGATTCGAACCGCCGACCTTCCGACTGGCAAGCCCTAGGCTCAGTGGTTTAGACCACACCGCCACCCGCGTCCCTGTTGCAGACAATGCTGAGCTACATGGGCCAATGGTCTGACTAACTGCACTGGCAGAGGACGACCTGCCCTTTGACCTGGCAAGAAAGAGCTGCTGGACCAAGTGGGGAGCAAATGAAGAAATCAAGACTAGACAGGATATTCCTTCTGCCCTTCTCCGCCCAGTCTTCCCCCCCGCAATGCATCTTCCATGGTCAATCTGGCTCCTACCAGTGACACAGTTAGTTGCCGGGTTGTGTAAGGCACATATTTCTTATCTCAACAGCTCAAGCAATTGCACAGGGGGCAAGGCTTAACACAGCACCCGACCCTATGTAGTGCTGATGCTATGCTTTCCCTGGCAGCGCTCTCTCTTCATCTGTCACCGCTGCAGCAGGAGGAGAGCGGATGAGATTGCTTTTGCCCATGCAGTTTTAAAGAGCTCAGGTTCTCATAGCCAGGAGCAGATGGCCAGCGTCTCAGAACTTCAAAATCTACAGTGACGTCAGCTACACACAATGCAAGTTGCTGCTGGAGGGGGGGAGGAAGGGGGGGTTGAATCCATTTAAATCCAGGCTCTGTGATTTTAAAATCTATTTAAGAACCAGGTGGTTTAAAAGCCGGGGGGGGGGGGGTTCAACGATGAAATTAAGTATTTAGGGAGCGGGCTTTAGCACATCATAAGCGAGAAGCACATAGCAGCCTCAATCACGGTGGCTTTCTTGTTTTGATTTATTGTTTTAGCTAAAGATTATAATGGGAAAAAATTAGCAGTCCACAAAAGGCTCAAAATATAGAGGTCCAAGTGACTTTTTACAGGCTTTATTAGGAAAAAAACATATGCTGCCAGCAGAGGGCACTGTCTCCAGGGAAAAAATGGTGGAACTAGTCATAGGAAAGGTTTTATCAGTAGTTGTTAATATCTGCAGCATTGCTCAGTACCTGGGTGCACAAGTCAGCAGTAGCGCTCTGTTTAAAGCACCCCAAAAACTAGGGGTGAAGGCAAAAGGGCTTTGGGTGGCACAGATATCTCAGCTGGAACTTTTTCCGGTTTCCTTCTCTGACCATCCACTGGCTCAGGCAAGGTCTGATTTACGTACGGTTGCCATACGTTCAAAATTTCCAGGTCATACCTGTAATACTGCAGTCGAAAGCAGTGTTCAGGCGGAAATCTGGATGTATGGCAACCCATGTCAGCAGTGTTGTTTTTGCCAATTTCTCTGAAAAATAGCTCAAAAACGTCATTTTATTAAAAGCAATTTTTCCAAAAAAGCTCAACAACTTTTGTGTCTGGATTTTCATTTTTTGAAATATGGCAACTCTAGATTTATGGAGCCCCTGTTCTGATTCTGAGTGATGCCTGATAAGTGATGGTAGGGATTAATAAAAAAAAACCTGGCACCTAAATTTAGGGAATGGAACTAGATCTCAAAACAAAACAAAACACAAAACAACCAGAGGTCCCAGGGTTGACAGAAAGTTAGAGAAAGGGGCAAGAAGGCTAAGTCATCTCTCTTGTGTTCTGCTTCCCCATCTACTTCCACCCCTGAGAAACTGAAAATGCAGTCCTTGGGGGGCTATTTTCCTTAGGACGAGAGAGCAAAAGATTGTAATGATGGCTTGGAAAGGAGCACAGCAGGCAACAGCATGCAGAAATTGGTGCAGGGTCCAAGTACAGCACACTAGATGGCTTTTTCGTCATCCTCAGTTTCCAGCATTGCAAAGTCTCCTTCAGACACCAGTGCTTCTTCCAGCTGCAGCTGTGCCTTCTGAGAAAGCCTTGCTATGTAGCCGAGTAGCCAAAACAAATTGTAAGGCTTCCTTGCTTAAGTGACACAGGCATGTAATCAACCTTGATTTACTCCCACTATTAGGTTCCATCCCGAATGAACAAGAGCTCCAGGGAGAAAGTGAAGCCCCTACACACAACGAAATGCCTTTTCCCATCAGGATATTTTTAAAAAGTGTAAGGGGCAGCCAAGGATCCATATTTTGTTGCACTAGAAAAACCCAGATGAGCGAGAGATAGGATGCAAGGGAAGAATATAAAGGTGTTTTATTCTGATTCAGAGAGAGCAGCCCAGTAGATTGATAAGCCATTTTCTGGCTCAGTTCCTGTGATGTTAATGAAGCAATCCCCATAGGATGGCACACTGAGAAATGCTGGGAAAACTTAACTTACATAGGAAGAGTGTGCAGTGCACGGCAGGCTGTTTACAGGAAGGTTATCAAGACTAGAGAATGGGATGGAAAGAAGAGGATAACCAAAACAGCAATTAAAGCAGGAAATAGATGGAGGAAAACTAATTGATGTCGTCAGGAAAGGTTTGGCTTCTTGGATCATGGTCTCCACTTCCTGGAGGAAGGACTTCGAGAAGAGATGGGCTGCACCTTACAGCAGCTGGCAAGAATGTGTTTGTTAAGAGTCTCGTGAAACTGATCAGGAGAGTTTTAAACTAAGTCCTACAGGGGAGGGAGAAAACATTAACAAAGGACAGGGGACCACCTGGATGGAACTGGGGATAATAGTTTCATTGATGCACAGGAATCTGAAGTGAGCCTACATAAATCTGCTAAAGGACAGGAAGCGACAATAAGGAAGCAGCTGGAGAAGAAATTTGATTCAGTTCACCTACTGTTAGGCAAAGTGAGGCAACAGCTTCAGGCAGCAGATGCTAGGGGACCCGCGGCAGCCCCCTGGCTGTACCTCCCAAGGCTCCCCAGACCACTCCACACTTTTGGCATGGAGAAAGTAGATAGAGAAAAGTTATTCTCTCTCTCCCATAACTCTAGAACTCACAGACGTACAATGAACCTGAATGTTGGAGAAGAGGATTTTGGAAAGATAAAAAGATCCAGCAGGACTTTCTTAAGTTCTTAAAAAACGTCCTCCAAATGACAACCAAAGCAAGATTGTTTTTTGCTCTTGCCACATTCAGACCCAGGAGGAAACCATAAGAGACAGAGTAGGAATCTCAGGGCTCATTCAGACTTCTGTTTGCACAGCGATTTCTAAGCATAGGTCCATGATTTCCAGAGTGCATGTGATTTGTTCCACCGCTTTCCCCAGGAAAACTCACTGTTTCCTGCTGAATTGGAACTAATGTCAACCCGATTGACGTTTGTTCCAATTCAGTGATAAACAGTAGGTATTCCTGGGGAAAGCAGCGGGATGAAAAAAAAATAAACCTCTGAAACACAGAACTAGAAATCTGTGCCTAGAAATCGGGGCTCAAATGAAAGTCTGGATAGGGCAAAGGAAAAGAGGTATTCCTTTGGGCAAGTATGTAGGCTCCAAAACTAGTCAGTTCAAAATAATAATAATAATAATATATTATTTGTACCCCGCCCATCTGGCGGGGTTTCCCCAGCCACTCTGGGAGGCTTCCAACTGAATATTAAAAACAGTACAGCATCAAACATTAAAAACTTCCCTAAACAGTCACCCATTTCCACCACCCTTCTGAGTGATACCCCCTCCCCACCCTTTCCCTACATAAGCACCTGGGGACTTCTGCTTCAGTGTATCTGAAGAAGTGTGCATGCACACGAAAGCTCATATCAAAATAAAAACTTGGTTGGTTTTTAAGGTGCTGTTGGAAGGAATTTTTTTATTTTGTTTCGACTACGTCAGACCAACACGGCTACCTACCTGTAACTTCCCTAAACAGGGCTGCCTTCAGTTGTCTTCTAAAAGTAAAATAGTTGCTTATTGCCTTGACATCTGCTGGGAGGGCGTGCCACAGGGCGGGTGCCACTACCGAGAAGGCCCTCTGTCTGGTTCCCTGTAACCTCACTTCTCGCAATGAGGGAACCACCAGAAGGCCCTCGGTGCTGGATCTCAGTCCCGGGCTGAATGATGGGGGTGGAGACGCTCCTTCAGGTATACAGGACCAAGGCATACTCAGATGAAATACAAGCCAGATGCTGGAGTTCTGATTGTTTCCAACGGCCTCACATCGTAGGAGGTGAAATGACACACAGTCTTGTGTACCAGCCACAGCTTCTAAAAAGGTTATTCAGGGGCACATTAGAGTACACAATCTGCAGGTTTCTTTAAGTACAAACACATCTACAAACACTTGCTGGGAGCTCATTCGCATCTTCTCTTTTCCATTTTTGGACGGTATTTGCATTGTTTTTGATGTTCCCAACACCGGAGTTTTCTGCCCACACCATCAAGCCTCCCTGGTGTCTGGCATATCACACCACCAGGGAGCAAAGGTGCTAGATCTCTCCTTCACTGCAATTAAAAAAGTTATTCCTGTTTTTATCATTTTTGACTTACAGCCAAAAGACAAATGCAAATTGTTTCATGTAGGGACTCCATTGGGTTGATCATCTTTGGCAAGTAGGTCGTCCTTATAGAATAGGCAGCACATGCACACACAATTCCCACAACAGACTGGAGATTCAGGAGGAATCATACAATTTGGTATTTGATGTTCTGAACCTTATGAAATAGAAGAGAGACTATGGTGTCCAATCACATGTTTTGGAGGTTGAATGTACTGTTATCAAGAATGCCAGATAAATTGCAATTAATCGGTAGGCACAGATTCTTTCCACACCAGGGTTCTTTATGCTGTGGAGTCATTGCTATTCCACAGTCAGCTTGAAGTAGAATTAAAACGGTGGTTCCATAAGCACTTAATTATAGCAGTACATTACCTATACTACATTGTCCCCCTGTGTCTGTAATGGACGGACTTCTGTTGTCTGCATGAAAACATAGACACACACAAGACATCTGGCTCAGGATTTACTTTTACTTTTTAGTGTGTTATATAATTCTTCAAGACAGAATTCACTTATGTTCAGCTAATGTAGGAATGTCAAAATACTAAATTCTGTGCTAGAGCCATAAAAATTCGGTCCAATCTAATTAGCAGTGTCCAAATATCCTCAGAACATCTTCAGGACTAGCTAAAGAGGATCCAGTGATATTAACTGCTGTAGTCTACCTCCCTAAGTAGTAATACTCCTTTTAATTAGTTTTCTTTTAACCAATTGTTAAAACTTATACTTATTGTCTATTTTTAGATATTCTTGTCTTCTTTTATTGTTTTTATGTATTGCATATTTATGTGTGCTGGTCAAGAACCGTAACAATAAATCAAATCAAATCAAAATCTATGCCGCCCTATACCCGCAGGTCTCAAGGCAGTTCACAACATAAACTCACAATATAAAAAGACAAAATACAACTGTTCTGGGGCACAATCATTTGTTATTGTTTAATTGTTTAGTCGTGTCCAACTCTTCGTGACCCCATGGACCACAGCACACCAGGTACTGCTGTCTTCCACTGCCTCCCACAGTTTGGTCAAACTCATGTTCATAGCTTCGAGAACACTGTCCAACCATCTCGTCCTCTGTCATCCCCTTCTCCTTGTGCCCTCCATCTTTCCCAACATCAGGGTCTTTTCTAAGGAGTCTTCTCTTCTCATGAGGTGGCCAAAGTATTGGAGCCTCGGATTCAGGATCTCTCCTTCCAGTGAGCACTCAGGGCTGATTTCCTTCAGAATGGTTAGGTTTGATCTTCTTGCAGTCCACAGGACTCTCAAGATTCTCCTCCAGCACCATAATTCAAAAGCATCAATTCTTCAGCGATCAGCCTTCTTTATGGTCCAGCTCTCACTTCCATACATCACTACTGGGAAAACCATAGCTCCCAAGAAGCAGGCATCTTTTAATTCTGTGACTGCTGTCACCATCTGCAGTGATCATGGAACCCAAGAAAGTAAAATCTCTCACTGCCTCCATTTCTTCCCCTTCTATTTGCCAGGAGGTGATGGGACCAGTGGCCATTATCTTAGTTTTTTTGATATTGAGCTGTGGACCACATTTTGCGTTCTCTTCTTTCACCCTTATTAAAAGGTTCTTTAATTCCTCCTCACTTTCTGCCATCAAGGTTGTGTCATCAGCATATCTGAGGTTGTTGATATTTCTTCCAGCAATCTTAATTCTAGAAATTTTACCATGTATATAGCCAGTCTATGTGAAGTTAGTTAAAGTCATAGAATCGTAGAGTTGGAAGAGACCACAACCCCCTGCCAAGCAGGAAACACCATCAAAGCATTCTTGAAATATGGCTGTCAAGCCTCTGCTTAAAGATCTCCAAAGGAGGAGACTCCACCACACTTCTTGGCAGCAAATTCCACTGCTGAACAGCTCTTACTGTCAGGAAGTTCTTCGTAATGTTTTAGGTGGAAGCTTCTTTCTTGTAGTTTGAATCCATTGCTTCGTGTCCGCTTCTCTGGAGCAGCAGAAAACAATCTTTCACCCTCCTCTATATGACATCCTTTTATATATTTGAACATGGCTATCATATCACCCCTTAACCTTCTCTTCTCCAGGCTAAACATACCCAGCTCCCTAAGCCGTTCCTCATAAGGCATTGTTTCCAGGCCTTTGACCATTTTGGTTGCCCTCCTCTGGACACGTTCCAGCTTGTCAGTATCCTCCTTGAACTGTGGTGCCCAGAACTGGACACAGTTCTCCAGGTGAGGTCTGACCAGAGCAGAATACAGTGGTACTATTACTTCCCTTGATCTAGACGCTATACTCCTATTGATGCAGCCCAGAATTGCATTGGCTTTTTTAGCTGCTGCATCACACTGTTTACTCATGTCAAGTTTGTGGTCTACCAGGACTCATCCATTACTACATTTTCTCTTTTGGTTGCTTTCTTGCTTTCATCTCAAGATCTCCTTGAGCATTTTGTTCAGGGGAACATTAGAATATCCCCAATACTAAATTACCTTTGGAGCCCAGTACCACCACCCAGAGTGATTCTGTGGAGGAATCTGCCCCTTTGGGGACTTCTAACTTGTGCTCTCTTTGAGTGACACCACCTCATTCCCTGTCCTTTCATGTCTGCCTCAAGAGGCAATGGAGTGTGTATCCAGGAGTGAAGTCAAACTGCTATGTTCGCAGCACCAAAGTGACCTCCCTGGGGCACAAGCCTGGTTTGCAGAGGGTCACAGCTCAGAGATAGAAGAGGGACAAAGCTGGGAAACAATGGGAGAAGCAGAGCAGAAACAGCTGGCTGACACGTTATCACTAGAGAGCATTCCAGGCCCCCCTTCTCCCCATACCCAGTGAGCAATGAAAGTAGGAGAGCAGAGAGCTAAGAGACAATTGGCCCTAGGCAGCCACCATAAGGGGGGGGGGGTGGAGCTGTTGACGACTGAGAAGGGAAGGGGAGAGGCGATTACTCGGAGCAACGCCATTACCAAAGAGGCTGCATTTCTACTCCTCTCTCTGTGAGTATTGAATAAAGACATGGGTAAGAGCTTCTTGTCTTTCCATTACTGGCAGCCTGCTATGAGGGAGGGGGATCGGATTCTCTGAAGCCTGACAGCAGTGTGGCTGGAAGTCCTGGGCTGCCCAGATGACAAGACGCCGCTCTCGGCCTCACTGGTGTGTTCAAAGGAAAGTGGAGCAAAAGATCTGACAACAGTTTGGCTGTAGGAGATGCTGGAAGGAGGCACATGAGGTGCCACCCATCTTAGGGACTCCACTCTGGTGGGGATATCTTTGAGAGAAGAAAGGGCTAAGGAGTAAACTACTGTATACTCTTCCTATAGAGTTTATATTCAGAGATAACCATGTCCCGCCAGTTCTCTCCATTCTACTCCTCTGCATAGCAAAACCATCTGTCCCCTGTGCCCAACACCAGGTGTCAACACTAAAAACCAGCATCCGGCTGGACAGGAATCCTGGAGAGGGAGAGAGAGTTGGCCCACAGCTATTCCCTCTCCCCAACCCACAACCCTGTCTTGGTATTGGGCTGAGAGCCCAGGTGGACACAGCTGAGAGACGCCGGCTCTTCCAAACTCATTTACCCAGTTTTCAATAATGCAAATCAGGTTGGGCTCTTCATCCATGATTAAATGGATGGTAGATATTTTATTATGGACTGACCTAAATGTGTCAATTTAATCAGGTAGAGTGTTTTCCATGAACACTTAAACCCATCTTCTACATCCATTCCTAAATTGTTCTTCCACATATATGTTTTGCAATCCCAATTCATGCAGTTATAATTCAATTATTAATCACCTCCTTTTGTTTACTCGACACTAATCTGCTGCATAACTTCAGGGAGAACTTAAAGGTGGCATAATGCAAAAAGCAGAGTCATGACTAATGACCCTGAAATGTTTCCCCTTCTAATTTGTATCAACAATGTATTTAACCTCATTAAGGGGGGAAATAAGTGCACCTCTTCTAGGCAGAAATATCTTCTGCCCACTTCCACAGATGTTTCTGAACCTTTCCTTTTCTACTTTCCCCTCAAGCTAAATTAATGTATCTTAGAACCTGGATAGCAAACATATTTCTCTTTTTTATTTTACTCATGGGTTTTGCATATAGCGGCAAGTCTCCTATGTATTGCATACTGTACTGAATATTAATCAGGGAATGCCTTACATGGAAATATTGGAAGAGAAGAGGTCTTCATTACCCACATTTTTGAACATTTAATGCTATTACACAATTTCTCTGTCCTCACACCTTGTGCTTTCCCAGATCCACAGATTCTGCATTAATACAGGTATTCTTCGTTGTAAAACGTAGCTGTCATGGGAGGGAGATGTCCAGCTGTTCCCCACTTTTAAAAAACTGTGCGAAATGATGGATTTTTAAAAGTACAATGTGGCCAAATATATACACCGCAGTAGTGCATCTAGGGAAAATGTAAGTTATTGCTCCTGTGTTCTTTAACAGCCCTCCTGATTGGTCCATAAACCAACTTGCCATGGCCGCAATCTGAAAACCCTCAGAGTAAATTGAAATCTTACAGGCGTTCATGCCTCCTTTGGTAAAAAAATATTGAAAACTCTCCTTGATCGGCTTCCGTGGTTAACATTTTTGTGAAATCTCTCCCATGCGAGAGGTTGATCAGTGGGGCTATACAAGGGTTGGGAAAATAAAACAATAATTTTGATTATTATTTAAATGGGTTTGGTTATTTTAATTTCGTGTGTGTGTAATTTATCAATTGTGTTGGTTGGTGGGTGGGTGGGGACAGGGGAGAAAGAGGGGGAAATCTCCCCTCCTTTAAAGCAAGCAGATCCAAGGCAGCTATGGTAGTTTTTCCCAGGCAAGCGCTGTCCTTTACTTCCACCCACACTGCAGATCAGCTCCAGCAGCAATGCAACCCCAGCCAACCAGCCACATTTTTAAACTGCTCCTCTGCCAGAGAAACTGCTAAAAATCACAGAAGAGGGTGGTGTCACAGGGCAGGAGTGACCATATTTTTTTAATAAAAAAACCCTAGGAACATGCTTTCGTTTTTTAGTAGCAGAAAAAGGTATTGTTAATTGCGTCACTTGTGAGAAGGGGGGAAAGAAAAGGAAAGGGGGTGGGCATAAACTCTGGCTGTTTACAAGCAATGAAGGAAACGGCTGCAGCGATGTGCAATGGTATAGAAACCAGGAAATGGCAGGGCACCATCAGCAAACACACTGGCAGCTGTCTCACTGACCAGCCCTTCTGCCACATAGAATGGACAGTGACCCTCAGGGTCCCTTCTGTGTCTCAAAAGCACTTTCCCAGTCCATGCTAGGAAGAGTGGCACTGCAATTTCTTTTGTAAATCAGAAAAAAAGTGTCAGAAAAAGATGAAAGGACAGCTTGGAAAACCCTTGATTGCAACGGTTTGGCGGCAACACCATCTGCAACCAGCGAAGGAATGTTTATTCATTTTTTTTACCCTTCCAACCCTCCAAAACAATCAAGGTGGGATAGCTCAGTTGGTGGAGCACGAGATGTCTAATCTCTGGATTGTGCGTTCAAGCCCCACATTAGGCAAAAGATTCCTGCATTGCGGGGGGTTGGACTAGATGACCCGTATGGTCCCTTTCCAACTCTACAATCCTATGATTCTACACGTGGCCTCCCATCTCCATTTTATCCTGAAAACAACCCTGGTTGGGCTGAGAGATAGTGACTGGCCCAAGATTACTCAATATGCATTATGGCTGAACAGGGGTTTGATCCAGAATTTTCCAGGTTCGAGCCTAACACTTGAACCGGTGCACTAGAAGATGCCAGCTTTGGGGAAAACAGCTAGTATGGAAGAATAAGCAATAGTGATGACACAGATACAGCAATTCCATAAGGGGATATAATTCTACATTATAAATTATTCTTAGTGATGGATAGACATGTTTATTAATTACACTTTCCTCATTCGGTATCTCTTTTATGAGTTTGGATCAACATTCTACAGCTTTGTAGGGGAAATTGAATAAAGTGTGTTAGTCCATATTTATGCTTGCTGATTAATTCCAGGCTGGCAATTGTGATAGCATGCCCATCGGATACCTTGACCTCAAACCCAAGGGAGTATTTGCTAATACTGTATATTCCCTCTCCTGTGTGCATCATCTTGTGAGACGTCAAACTGCCCAAAACGGCCCTTTAGGATATTGCTGCACCTCTAATGTCTTAATGGGAGGTTTTTCTTTTCCCCCCCTGGGAAACCTGTTCCATGATGTCAGGGGGACTCCCTACAGGGAGCCTCCCCCAGTCATCCTGACCAGCGCTTTGTGACAGCACAAGCAGTGAGTCGGGAGGAGGGAATGAGGAATGGAGTTGTTTGGAGAGAGGGCTCAGTGAGGTGTCTGAGCCCTGGCAACACTATGGAGAACAGAGAGTGCAGGAAGGGCTCAGAGACGTGTCAGAGCCCTGGCACTGCTCTGGTCGAGGGTCAGTGGATGAGGAACCCAGGCACAGCCCCAGCCAGCAAGAGGGGAAACCTCTCCTTCCAGCGCCCGAATTGAGGCACGTGCCCACACGTAGGGCGAAGGGGCGGCGTTTTGGAGTGCCCAGGCTTTTATGCTGGCCGAAAAGCAAGAAGCAGCCATTGCTGGGTTCTGAATCGGACTAGGCGGTCATGTTCTCTGTTATCTCTGCACTGTAAATAGTATGCACAATAAAACTCTTAAAGACGGTGCGGACTGGAGCGTCTTTACTCGAGAGTAGCTGCAACAATCCCCTGAAACAGCCACCAACAGGAATTCCCACGTAAATCCATTATATTCATCTTTTTTACACTAAAGGCTAGCTAGCTACAATCAGCTGCTGTTTAGGGTTGGTGTTAGCCCAAGACATTTTGCTGCCTGAAGCAAAGGGCAAGATGGCCAATCCATACACAGAATCCAAATAGGTAGGGAGCTGACTCTTAGTGGGACAATACCATCCACCATACTTGAGGGCAAAGGGCTAGTTTAGGATATGTACAGGGCTAGCTTAGGGCGAAAGTAGTGGGACTGCTGCCACCCCCTGGCATTCGCCTACTGAGCCAGCTGCCTCACTTTGCCTAACAGCAGGGCCGGCCTTGCTTAGGATAATAAGATCTACAGCTGAAGCATAATAGGGTTATTGCTAGGTCTTTTGCTCATTCACAACACATTTACATTTTAAAACACTTTCGTTCAGTCTTCCTCCCTTAAAACTTCTCCTAAATTGTGTCCATGATCTTATCTCAGACCCCTCCACGTGTCCCTATTTTTCAGAGACAGTCCTAGATTTACAGAAGCTGTCCCAGTTTCTGATTTGTTCCTGGAATGTCCCATTTTTTCCTTTGGACATATCTGTTTTCATGAGAGGGTATTGTAGGATGTCCCTATTTTCATCGGAGAAATGTTGGAGGGTAGGGAGTCGTCCGACCCCTGAGCCATCTGAAGGCAGCCCTGTATAGGAAAGGCTTTTAATGTTTAATGTTTTATTATGTTTTAATATATAGGGACGCGGGTAGCGCTATGGGTTAAACCAGAGAGTCTAGGGCTTGCCCATGATGGGGTGAGCTCCTGTTGCTCGGTCCCTGCTCTTGCCAACCTAGCAGTTCGAAAGCATGTCAAAGTGCAAGTAGATAAATAGGTACCACTCCAGCGGGAAGGTAAACGGAGTTTCCGTGTGCTGCTCTGGTTTGCCAGAAGTGGCTTAGTCATGCTGGCCACATGACCTGGAAGCTGTACGCCGGCTCCATCAACCAATAGAGCGAAATGAGAGCTGCAACCCCAGAGTCAGTCACAACTGGACCTAATGGTCAGGGGTCCCTTTACCTTTACCTATGTTTTAATATATGTTGGAAGCTGCTCAGAGTGGCTGGGGCAAACCAGTCAGATGGGCAGGATATAAATAATAATAAAAAAATATTATGGAAGAGGATGTCCCTATTTTCATCAGAGAAATGTTGGAGGGTATGTTATCTGCCATAACTACACTGCCTCAGCTCATGCAGATATAAATGAACACAGGGTGCCTTGCCCGCCCACCCACCCCCCAATGCTGCCACAGGCAGATAACAATGTGAGGACAGGTCCGCACTCCCTATTTAGTTTCCTAGCAAAAACATGTGGGCTTGGCCGTACCATAACACCAACCAATCAGAAACCAGAGCTTTGAATAACGACCCACTCAACAACTTCAATTCATTCTTTGGTGAATTGTGAAGTCTATTTAAACGGGTGACCTCAGAACAAGGTATTCTACCATCTATTGCACATCCACTGAGTCAGCTGGGTTTGCATCCTGTTTACTCCACTGGCGATAAATAGGTGGATTCTGTTTCCATCCAACCCTCCTTTACCACTTGACCTTGATAAAAGGACAAGCACTTAGCATTTAATAACATAAAATACCATCACAGTAGAGCTTTTGTGTGTCCCCCCTCCCCCCCCACTTGCTCAGTAGGATCAGGATTCTTCCAATGTATTTATCTGTATCATCGGTATTAAACTAATCAGGGAAACGGGAGTTTCCAGAGGCTGGACATGAGAATATGCAAATTAAAAAGGGAGCTATTAATCTTTCCCTGTGAGCTATTTTGAAATCTTTCCCTCCATTCATTCATTCCCAACGTCTATTGGCTTGCTAGAGGATTTAATCTCAAAGGCTTCATAGCAAGACTAAAGCTACGGTAAATCTATACCAGTGTTACATAATGGAAGCAACAGGGAAGAATGCCTGTAGAGGCCCTGATAGTTACAAGGAAGGATAGCATTTCCCAGATGCGATTAAGCATACCCAGTGGCTCATCAAAAACCAGCTGGGTACCGTCCTTAAATGGATTTTTATGGACATGGCCACTTTTCCAAGGCCCGCCACTCAAAACAGGTGAAAGTTTTTGCCTGCTTTGCCTGCTTTCTCTGGGTTTCAGAGAAACAACTAACCAATGCAACAAGTACATTATTGGGAATTGTTATTTCATGAAGTTTAGCCCCTGGCATGTATGGCTGGTGCTGCCGCTGCTGGTTAGGGGGTGAAAAATACCTTGTGATGTGTCATTTTCTTATCTATTGCTGTGGAAGTAATTGCTTGCTGGAGAGTAAAGTGTGTGTGGGGGGTCCTATTTCTGCCTGCTTTCTCTATTTTGTCACAGAGATGACTGTTGCTAGCTAGGCATACAAAAGCAAAGGAATTGGCCTTTACTTTTTCATTCCCCATGGACAAAGCTTGTTAAATTATAGGCAAATAGAGCATTCTTTATACCTTGGGGTGATTAAAAAAGGATTCACTTAATCTCCCCTTTTGTGATCAGTTTAACACAGGCATCCCCAAACTTTGGCCCGCCAGCTGTTTTGGCCTACAACTCCCATGATCCCTAGCTAAGAGGACCAGTGGTCAGGCATGATGGGAATTGTAGTCCAAAACATCTGGAGGGCCGAAGTTTGGGGATGCCTGGTTTAACACAACATACACGTGCACCTAACCAAGGATACTATGAAATGACAAAGAAATAGATCCAGATTTTTGTGCGTGCTCTACAGATTTCCTTTTTTTAAAAGGAACTGCTTTTAACTTTTTGGCAGAAATTCATGGACTTTGCAGGCAAGGTAGCTCCTTCCACAGGGATCATAGTTACCACATTTCAGATGGAAAGATGTAGTGGTTTTCCTGCAAGAGCAACCTATACAGTGTTGGGATTATTAAAAGGGGTCAATTTAATCACCCCTGTTGTTTTGTGAGCAATTTATATGAAAATGGTAGAGATCATACAGGTGCCCATAGGTAAGAAATTTGCTAAATTTCAGAAGCATTGATGGATATTTTTGGTGCTAGGTGCATTTCAATTTGATTGAGGGGTGAGAGGGATGCTGGATTCATTTCGCTCTCTCTTGTTTTGTGGGCAGTTATTTTAGTATGAAAATGGCACACATCGTATAGATGCTCTTAGGCAGGTAACCTGTAAAATTGCAAAGAGGTAGACATAGGGGCTAGGAATGTAATGTAAGAAAAACAGCAACCAGCTTCAAGTTTTTGGCACCAAAAGTAGCAGAAACTAAGTGCAAAGCTGATTTGACAGGAGTGGATATGTGGGCATGCAGCAGAGAAAGACGGACTTTAGCATCCAGCATGTTCCAACTATCACCACTACCTAAACTAGCAAAGAACAGTCTGCTTTTCTTCAACATTCCTTCCCCCAAACGCTGTGATGGAAAAGCCCTGGTAAAACAATGTCCTCTGATTAGAACCCAGACCCGTAAATTACAAAATAGCTCTCCCTTCTCCCTCTGGTGTATTCCATATTGGCCAAGTTTGGGGACAAATGTTTCAGTTTTTGCAGGCTCTCTGCAATGTTCTTTCAATGTCCAAGTCTCCAAAGCACCATTGATTGCTTCAGAGATCTAGCCTCATCTTGGAGAAGTTCCAAATATGCCTTAAGCACCTCACTTTGGTTCAGGTTTTGCCTTGGCACATTCCTACTAAACACCTATGGTGATAATGATATTACAAAATATTGTCACATTTTGTAAGGTTGTGTTGGCAGAGCCATTGGCTCTCTCATTCACAAGTGATTGATTGGGCTGTAAATCTTAAACAAAACTCAAGAGGCACTAGCGGTTTACAACAATGCCATTAGCAGCGGGGGTAGTCCCAGAAAAACAAACCAAATTGCATATTTAGAATGTATTACCGGTAAATGCGCTCATTCACATATGAACATTTTCAATGTCTAGTATTTCCCCCCCCTGCAGAAAAATTTGCTCATATAATAAAACTCACTTTATCTCAAAGGGCTGCTGGGTATATAAATACTGCGAGGCGTTTGGTTGACCAAGGCAGATGAGGAGGGTGGAAATTTGTGTTGTCACAGATTAGCTAATGATCCATCTCCTCCACAGGAAGTGTGGAAGGTGTACAATAAAACATTTTTTTGCACCTAGACATCTGTTCGTTTTCATGTGCACCATGCGTTTCCCTACTTGATTATCAGAGGGCTCAATCAATCAGCTATTTTGGTTTCCCAGCATATCCTGGCAATAATGATGCACTGAATATCTTCTCAGGGAGTGCGGGCGCGCGCACACACACACCCCCAATAAACCAACCCCACTCGCTCGGTTTCATAACCAGTGCAAGTAACATCACTCTGAAAGTCAAGGTCTGACCTTATCTCACCATTATACCAGTGGGCCTCAAAGAGATGGGATGGAGTATGTATTTTCTCTTTTCATTCCTATAAGACTGCAAGTAATTATCAGTTGCTATTGAGAAGTTGCAGGCTTATCTTATGCTGGAAATGTAGGGAACATGAGGGGTTATTCTATCATATGTGGTGGACTTGTACTAAAGTTAAAGCTTATTGGGATATGATATATAATGAACAAAAAAAATTCTTTAAAGTACATTTCCGAAAAGACCAGAGGGCTTCTTAGTAGGCATTATTGGGGATGAAATCCCAAAAAAGACCATAACATATTTCTTTACACCACAATGGCTACAAGAATACTTTTAGCTCAGAAATGGAAACAACAAGAAATACCAACACCAAGTGAATGGCAGATTAAGATGATGGAATACGCAGAACTGGCAAGACTGTCCCGGAAGATCCGAGACCAGCGAGACCAACTGTTCGAAAGAGACTGGAGTAAATTTATAATATAATTAAAAGAACATTGTAAAAATTTGACAATGCTAACAGGATTGATTTAAAGGCTTTGCAAATAGAACCTGTAACTTATTTACAATTACCTAGTATGTTGAATTAAGCAAGATAAAGTAAATATGAGGAAATAGAAATGTGAAGAAGGCAGGAAAGGTAATTAGAAAGCTATCTAGACGGAAGGGAGGAAGAAGTGGACTCGAAAGAGTCAGAATATATGGAAGGATAAGAAATGATGTTGTTTTTTGTACTGAAATGGGAAACTAATAAATATTATTGAGAAGTTGCAGGCTTATCAATAGGTGACCTCTAGTAGCCACCTAGGACAGAAATTTAGGTGAAGTACTTTTGTTGCAGCAGTAAAAGGAAGGATTTCCTCTCCTGAACTGTGCCCTAGAGCACCTTGCTGCTTAGCAAGAGAAAGGGACAAAACAATGATGGAGGGGTGGTGTCCTGGACGGGGTTGTAAGGAAGTGCCGCGCAAGAGGAAGAGGAACCCAGTATGAAGGACCAGTCTGGGTCTGGGGGTCTGTTAGGATCCAGGAGAGTCAAAGTAATTGATTCATGAAGCCCAGAAGGAGGTGGCAGGCAGGTATAGCAGTTGGAAATTTAAGGTGGTGGCAACCCATGTACTGGATACAGAGGGGAGATAGCCATAGCCTGAAATCCCGGGCTCTAGTGAAGAATTCTACGTTAACCGGATTGATCAGCTCAGCTTGTTCTCAGGAAACTATCCCACATCTACAGGTTTGCAATCCCATGTTTTAGAACCTGAAAGTAGGCCTGCAAACACTCAGCTGAGCAGGAACCCAAATTGAAACCAATCTTTCAGAACAGCCGACAGTTTCCCAACTTAGCGGTTGAGTTTACTGTTTTTGCGGCAGAGCGACTTTATTTATTAATGCCACAAAGACTTCTCTGAATGGAGGCGACAAGGAAGGTTCACGGCTTTATAAAAAAATATCCCTGGAACATTGAACCATCTCAAGAGCTTGCTGCGTGGTCGCTTGTCCTTCCCCTGTAACACAGAGGCATTAAAAATGTGCATTCAGTACATGGTGCTTGCCTTGAAGCAATGGCAGTTGTTAGAGATGGGAATCTGAAGGGGCAGTTACTATTCTCCTGCTTTGAAATTGCCAAGCAGGAGGAGAAAATACTTTCTTATAGAATGGCTCCAATCATTTATAGATCCTTCTCTTGAGAGAATTTGTAGACATTGCTGGTCTCCAAAGGGTGCTTTCTCACTAGGCCTTTTTTAATGCAATTGCCTGGGCTGGCCCAATTGCGGGATGAATTGGGACCATTTGTCAAGGCTTGTGGGAGCACAGGATGGTGCTGAACTATTTACTGACCTACTTCTGGGTCACCTGCTCTCTACCGAGGCAGACCTAAAGGGCTCAAGGTAAGCACATATTGGCGGCGGCAGGAAACTCTTCTCCCCCCCCCCCCCTGCTTCTGGCTTCCTCTCTCTGAGAAAGGGCCAAGGAGGTCATTCTGAGATATCACTCAGATGTTAAGTTCAGAAGAGGGGGCCTTCTTGGTAGTTGTACTACCCTCAGAAGTTCAGCAGTGGCTCAGGAGAGGCTCTAAGCTGTGGAATTCTCTCCTCGAAGAGGTGCATCCGGCACCTTCACTAAACAGCATTTGGTGAATACAGTGGTACCTCATGTTAAGTACCGTCCCCCTTGCGAACGCTTTAGGTTACGCGCTCTGCTAACCCGGAAGCTCCTTGCTGCGAACTTTGCTCCGGGATGTGAGCAGAAGTTGCACTCCGGCGGTGCGCGTGCAGCAGGAAGCACCATTAATGAAAGTGCGCCTCATGTTACGAGCTGTATCCGGTTACGAACGGACCTCCGGAACCAATTAAGTTTGTAACCGGAGGTACCACTGTACTGAAGATATACCTCTTTGCCCTGACCCGAGATAGGTGTTTTCAAGACCCCATCCTATTCCTGTGACCATAAGTTGTTTTGACAGTTTTTAATACTGCATATTAAACTCTAAACCACCCTAGGACCTGGTGGTGAAAGACAGGAAATAAAAAATATATCATTTATATATAAAAAAAATTATATGCTACCACTTCATAAAAGATATCAAAGCAGTTTACGACAAATGTACTTAAAATTATACTGTTAAAAACAATATTAAAAAAGATTAAAATCAGACATCAATTTAACCGTTGTGGAAAGATGCATTCTTAATTGCCTTGCATAGGCCTAGAGCAGGGGCCCCAAACTAAGGCCTGGGGCCCGGGTGCGGCCCAATCGCTTTCTAAATCTGGCCGGCGGACAGTCTGGGAATCAGCATGTTTTTACATGAGTAGAATGTGTCCTTTTATTTAAAATGCGTCTCTGGGTTATTTGTGGGGCCTGCCTGGTGTTTTTACATGAGTAGAATGTGTCCTTTTATTTAAAATGCATCTCTGGGTTATTTGTGGGGCATAGGAATTCGTTCAATTTCCCCCCCAAAAAATATAGTCCGGCCCCCCACAAGGTCTGAGGGACAGTGGACCGGCCCCCTTCTGAAAAAGTTTGCTGGCCTAGAGGCATGGAAAAGTTTTCAAAAGGCATTTATGTTGGTGGTGTGTGTGTATGTGTGTGTCACCAACATAAATGCCTACTGAGAACCCCAGAAGAGATTTATAGTCACAAAATACGCAGCAAAATAAACTGTGGAAAAATAAGCTGTTAGACCCTTAAAATATGGTCTTCCAAGTGAGTTCCAACATTTCCCTTTCCCTCCAGTATAGGAAAAGACCACACATTTGGGAAGCTTAAAAATAGTTTACTTACAAACTCTCCAAAGGTCAGGTTCGCGTGCTTCAAAAAAGTTGGCAGTAAAACTTAGCATAGTTACAAAGTGGTAAAAGTTCCTAGATTATTGGTATATAAGAACTCAAGAGTACCTTGGGAAGGCCATGCAGCTGAGCTGGAGCAACCAACTTGGATCTCTTCACATGCTGAGCTTCTCAGGTAGGCTTGATTATCTATTTCCTCCCAAGGTGAGGGGAAGTGACTTAGCTAAGCCTAGCTGGACAGCTTCCTCTATGGCAGGCATCCCCAAACTTTGGCCCTCCAGATGTTTTGGACTACAATCCCCATCATCCCTGACCACTGGTCCTGTTAGCTAGGGATCATGGGAGTTGTAGGCCAAAACATCTGGAGGGCCGCAGTTTGGGGATGCCTGCTCTATGGTATTAACCCCTTTGTGTGTTAATGTGACTTACTAAGCATGTTGGCTATATGAGGCTGGTTATCCCACAGTTTAAAAGCTGAAACAAGAAGGCACCTGCCAAATCTCTATTCCACAAGACTACTAGGCCAATGACACTAAAGCAGGGACCCCCAAACTTGGGCCCTCCAGATGTTTTGGACTACAATTCCCATCATACCTGACCACTGGTCCTGTTAGCTAGGGATTATGGGAGTTGTAGGCCAAAACATCTGGAGGGCTGCAGTTTGGGGATGCCTGCACTAAAGTCTCTCTTTCTTGTTATCAAATGAGTCTCACCAACTCAGGGAACAAGCAGCTCCGTAAAAATAAGTTACATGGCCAAGATAGTGCCTGTAGTGCCACCACTTTGCCATAGTAGCTAGAAGCTCTGTTTAAACTTTACATTTGTCCCTAACTTAAAACAAAACACAAAGATCGGGTGGTACTGGCCACATACTGCCATGCTCTGAGGAAGGACTCTCCTGCTTGGTCCTCTCTCAGAGTGAGGCCAGGTGGAGAGGAAGAAGGAAAGCAAGCCACTGCTAGCACTGATGATGTAGTGAAAAATAATTATTATTTTGGAGGAGGGGGGAGACAGCAGAAGGAGAGGGAAGAGGTGGGCATGAGAGAGGGAGAAGGAGAGTCAGGGTGGCAGCTTCTACCACTTATCTCAGGCGGTGCAGACTCTCTTATTTATTTATGTCAACACTTTATATGCCACTTAAAACCATCGTTTCTAAGCAGGTTTTCCCCCCAGCTGTGATTCAATTCCAGCACCTCTCAGGTGGGTGCCATTGACATTATAAGAGAACAAGGGAGGCGTTCAGGGTGAGTTGCGGCACCTCTTCTTCTAGAAAAATAGCACTGTTTCTAAGCGTTGTCTACAAAAGAGATGTGATAGAGATAGAATCAGTTAAAATTGACCACGAAATCAGGAAAGCTTACTTAAGGCGCCTGCAAAGCCATCACCAAGCACCTGACGTTCGACAGGGAGGCAGCCTGACTGACCTTAGCTGGAAGGGAGTGTCACAGACTTGGGTCCACGATACTGAATGAGCTATGGATCTTGCACCAACCTTGGGGGTGGTTCGCTCACTTTTTATGAGGCAGCCATACAATCTCACCACTGAATCATTGCCCTTGTGTTTACAAGAACCAAACAGTAGCTTACTCACAGGTGCTGTTAGCCCCAATGCTACCCTTCAGTCTTTTTTCAGAGAGGCCGTTTTATGTGTGCAGCAGTGTCTGGAGACATTAAGCCAGTTTCCTCAATGCCATTTAGTTAAACCACAGAGTCTAGAGCTTGCTGATCAGAAGGGCAGCGGTTTGAATCCCTGCAATGGGGTGAGCTCCCATTGCTCGGTCCCAGCTCCTGCCCACCTAGCAGTTCAAAAGCACATCAAAGTGCAACTAGATAAATATGGACCGCTCCGGCGGGAAGGTAAACGGCGTTTCCGTGCACTGCTCTGGTTTCCCCAGAAGCCGCTTTGTCATGCTGGCCACATGACCCGGAAGCTGTCTGCGGACAAACGCTGGCTCCCTCGGCCTATAGAGCGAGATGAGCGCCACAACTCCAGAGTCGGACACGACTGGACCTGATGGTCAGGGGCCCCTTTACCTAGAGGCTTTTTAACAAATTAGTCAATGTGCATTTTTCTTTCCCCCTCCTCCTCCTATTTAGATGAGAGAGGGAGAAAGAGAAAAAGGAAGAATTTTCATCAGACAGTGGTGCAATCTTTCAGGAACATAATTGTTGGTTTAAGCCCTTCTCTTTTGCTGCTTTCAGCTGGTGACTCCATTTCTATCCTGCCGCCTGGTCTGCGCCTGCCTGCTGTGTCAAGGCTGTCGTTCTGGCAAGTGCCATTTTTAGCATCCCAGTTTCCCCCCTCCTCCTCAAAAAAGAAAAAGAAAAAAAAGAATTTTAAATGGGTGCTGTTACACAAAAGTGAGATTGCAACAAATTAAAATTAAAAACACAAGAGGAGAGGAAATGACAAGCGTTTGAAGGGAAAGGGCGAGAGAGCAACTTCCTGAAACAACTTACGGAACTAATCAGTTAAAGTGGATTCTTTGGAAGAAATGGGGAAGAAGGAAGCAGCTTGTTAAAACTGATTTTAATCCCAGGAGAGGGTGTGTGAGAGAGGAGAGGTGTGATGGAGGCAAAACTGACACACAGCTTGTCATCTTCAATGATACTGCCTTTGCTTATTCATTTGACTTGGAAGTGATAGAGGGATAGGCTGAATTAAACTCAAACTCAAGGTCACTTGCTTCCCAGTACAGTTTTCAGTCACCCATAGGGGCTTACACACACACACACACAGAGAGAGAGAGAGAGAATTGTGTAGCTCTCTAGCCTGCTGCAACCCTGACAAACACTAATGCTGGAGTAAATACCGCTGAATTAAATGGGATTCTGACAATCCATGCTCTTCCCTTGCTCATATTTGCTGGAGAGAGGCAGAAAACAACAGCTGCCAACAGATAGGGAGAGAGAAGGAACCCTCCCCCTTTAATATTTTGGAGTGCAACTAAATCTATTTATTTATGTCAAAAACTTTGTAACCAGCAATTACCCTTCAATAAACACATGCTAACATGCTAACTAAATAATTGCTTCCAAAAAAAGGAGAAGACATAGAGGAGGGGTGATTTTTTAAAAAGTGGGTGCTCATGTTGGCTGCTCAGGTGAATTGTACTTTTTCTGTTTCCCAGCCCACAGAGCAACAAGTTAACAGAACAAGCAGATTAGCACAATCCACCCTGCAGTGTGGGAATTCCGCTTGTGGTGAACAGCAGAAGATTGGGTAGTGTTGAGAGCCGCCTATCTGGAAGCAGCGAAAGATATCATTCAAAATGTGTGGAGCAGGAATGTGGCAGCTTCTCTGCAAACTCGGGTCACTGGCAAAACAGCTGTGTTATCGGTGATACATATTTTGAACATTATCATTCCTTACAGCAAGTTCCCTCTCTACATTCCATAACTTCACATGATGAAGATGAGCAATGATGCTTTCAATGCACACATAAAGATGGAAACAAAACCAACTCCTTTTTGCAAGCACACTTGTCAGGAAGCCATGATTGGCTGTAGATTTTGAAAGGAGCCCTAAACATCTTTAGTGGAACATCTTTATATGCACTGATTCTCTTTCTTTTGCTGGCCAGTAGCCTGTTTCTTGCGTGGAGCACTCCATCTGTTGATAGCTGCTGACCAGGAATGTCCATAGGAGTAAAACTTCCAAGGCTAATACTGTACTCCCTTTTTTTGGGTCTTTTAACAAATGATTGCAATTGCACTTGGATTTTGGTTTCCGCCAATATTCCTCAGATTTCCAGAACCGCAGTTTTTATACTTAAAGCGTTCTAGTGTGCTTGATCACAAATATAAGCTTAATGTTCTGAAAGCAGCACACAACAACAACTCAAACCAGTGAGCCTGAGAGTTCCCGTGGCTCAACTGTCTTAGGTTCCTCATTTTGCAACTCCCCCTCCTTGTGAATCCTACTGTACCCGCTTACTGTTTAACGGTGTTCCGCTCCTCTGTCCTCTCCATTATTTTGTAATTATTTTAGACCATCTGACCTAGCATTGGTGGTACTGTTTCAAACTATTAACTGCTGGTGCCAAATGAAATCTGTCTTTATACTCATGCAACGTTTTGCATAATCTGCGTGATCTGTTTTGTTCATAGTGCATTTGCAGAAATTGGTTTTCACTGGTCTCGAAATGTTGGGGATTTTCATTACACATAGCCACTTGCCTGTCTGAATATATAGGCTATGATCTGCTTTACTCCAGACATCCAGCAGCTGATTTTTGCTTGCTTCTCTCTCTGTGTGTGTATGGATGTGTGCAAAAGAACAGTTTGCTCTGCTGGAGGTTTTGAGTGTGTTTTTCTGTGACAGAATCCCCAAGTACAGCAGGACTGAAAGCCCAGAATGCAAACACTGTTTCGTGTTCATGGATAGAAGATCAGTTCAGAAATTGTTCCCATGGGCCAGCCTTTAAAATGTCAGAGCTGCCTCTTTTGCTTAATGATTAGGCTGTCAGACGAAAGAAAGAAAGATAAGTAGCAAAAAGGAACCTTTTATTAAACAGATTCCAGTTCTCACCAGAAGAGCATTACAGTACTATTGGAGTTAACACAGTGGCTGCAACTTGCTGAGGGCTCCGAGTCCCAGATCCCAGTGACAATGCATGAAAGAAGAGGGGCTTTCCCGCAGAATGTCAACTGCCCAAAATGTTATGTTGTGCACACTCCTATCTCTGAGGGGCGAGAGACTCCAGACCATGCACCTTGGGGTTAGTTTTGTGGAATAAAGGTCAACAGAGACCGTGGTGTTTTTAGGTTATATAGTATTATTTACACATAGATAGAACCTAAGCAGAGGCAGCATTAACACTCCTACAAATCTTGCCTCCTCCTTACCGTGTTTCTCATATTTTAAGACGTGCCTATAAAATAAGCCATGGCACGATTTTCTGAAGCCTAAAAAATATAAGGCATCCCCCCAAAATAAGACATGCTGGACCCGGCATGAACCAGCAAAGGCAGCAGCCCGCTGGGTTGGGGTTTGCCTTCCTTGTGAGTCTGTTCTTTTACCTCTTGGCGTCGCTATCACTCACTCACGTCAGTCTCTCTTTCTCCTCCTCTCTCTCCTCCCGCTTTGCGTCGGAGATCTAGGCTTCAGGGGCTTCTCCAGCCGCGCTGCAGGCTATTGTTTCGCCCTGGTTCACCCCAGGGCTTTTAGGGGGTCGCTTAGCCTCGCGTTGCCCCTAGACCCCTTAGGCAGCAGCTTTGTGCACGGAGCTTTTCTCGGAGCTCCCGCAGAGCGCGTCCGATGCGAGCGCGAGGAAACCGGAAGTCGGCTCCCGCGCGCTTTGCCGAGCTCCAACGGAGCGGGAACCAGCGAAGGCAGCAGCCCGCCGGCGGCTCGAGCTCCAAGCCGGCGGCGGGCTGTGCTTTTGCTGGTTCCCGCTAAGTCGGGGCTCAGCAAAGCGTGTGCTGCTGCCTTTGCCGAGCCCCGACTGAGCAGGACTGAGCGGGAACCAGCAAAGGCAGCCCCTGAAGCCTAGATCTCCGACGCAAAGCGGGAGGAGAGAGAGGAGGAGAAAGAGAGACTGACGTGAGTGAGTGATAGCGACGCCAAGAGGTAAAAGAACAGACTCACAAGGAAGGCAAACCCCAGCCCAGCGGGCTGCTGCCTTTGCTGGTTCCCGCTCAGTCGGGGCTCGGCAAAAAATAAGACACCCCCGAAAATAAGCCATAGGCTTATTTTCTTGAGTTAAAATTAATATAAGACGTGTCTTAAAATATGAGAAACATGGTAGGTCTCTATTCTGCCACAATTAGTCATGCGTATCTGGGGGGACCTAGAACTCCCAGAAGTGCAAGCTGGATTTCAAAGGGGCAGAGGAACCAGAGACCAAATTGCAAACATGTGTCGACCACAGCAAACTATGGCAAGTTCTTAAAGAAACGGGAGTGCCTGATCACCTCATCTGTCTCCTGAGAAATCTCTATGTGGGACAAGAAGCTACAGTTAGAACTGGATATGGAATAACTGATTGGTTCAAAATTGGGAAAGGAGTACGACAAGGTTGTATATTGTCTCCCTGCTTATTTAACTTATATGCAGAATTCATCATGAGAAAGGCTGGACTGGATGAATTCCAAGCCAGAATTAAGATTGCCGGAAGAAATATCAACAACCTCATATATGCTGATGACACAACCTGATGGCAGAAAGTGAGGAGGAATTAAAGAACCTTTTAATGAGGGTGAAAGAGGAGAGCGCAAAATATGGTCTGAAGCTCAACATCAAAAAAACTAAGATAATGGTCACTGGTCCCATCACCTCCTGGCAAATAGAAGGGGAAGAAATGGAGGCAGTGAGAGATTTTACTTTCTTGGGTTCCATGATCACTGCAGATGGTGACAACAGTCATGAAATTAAAAGACGCCTGCTTCTTGGGAGAAAAGCAATGACAAACCTAGACAGCATCTTAAAAAGCAGAGACATCACCTTGCCAACAAAGGTCTGTATAGTTAAAGCTATGGTTTTCCCAGTAGTGATGTATGGAAGTGAGAGCTGGACCATAAAGAAGGCTGATCGCCGAAGAATTGATGCTTCTGAATTATGGTGCTAGAGGAGACTCTTGAGAGTCCCATGGACTGCAAGAAGATCAAACCTATCCATTCTAAGGAAATCAGCCCTGAGTGCTCACTGGAAGGACAGATCGTGAAGCTGAGGCTCCAATACTTTGGCCACATCATGAGAAGAAAAGACTGCCTGGAAAAAACCCTGATGTTAGGAAAGATTGAGGGCACAAGGAGAAGGGGATGACAGAGGATGAGATGGTTGGATAGTGTTCTCAAAGCTACAAATATGAGTCTGACCAACCTGTGGGAGGCAGTGGAAGAAAGGAGTGCCTGGCGTGCTCTGGTCCATGGGGTCACGAAGAGTTGGACACGACTAAACAACAACAATCTGGGGGGAATTCTTGCTGCACTACAGTAAGGGATGTAAGAAAGCTAGCATTAGCAGCAGGGGGGGGGGAGTTGAGTTCTTGTGTCTCTTGACAACTGGGAGGGTGGCGGTGGTATTTGGGGGTCAGATGATAAAATAAGACCTACAAGAGTTTAGGGACAACTATCTGGGGGAGCAGAAGCAGCCGTTCCTTTCAGCCGCATTGCTCTTCCATGCTCTCTGGCTGAAGTGACTTGGCTTGTAATTAACCTCAGAGCTGCTATGCTCTGTCATTGTCAAGTCCAGCTGTCAAGCCTCTTGTAAGGAAATTAACTTTTGACTGATCCCCGTGAAGTCTGGATTAGCACTTCTGTTTCAGCTGCACGCAGGAACCGGTGGTTTTCTTCTGTGCTCTCAGATTTAGCAAGGCATATGCTGGGAGGCCAAGCCCTAAAGAGCTGCCGTGGGCACCCACTTCCAGTGACACTGGGTGTTAGCAGGTTGAGGACTAGCTGCATGGAATTCAGATTGGAGCACAGTGTTCCCTGCTTGGGGCTGAAATGCTCAACATCTGCCTCAATGACACCTATTCCCAGTGGCAGCTAGTCCATTAGAGCAAGTGGAGCATTGTGCCCTCTGCCAGCTTCCGCCTACCCACTTCCTTGCTTCCAACCAGTCTAAGGCATAGAACTGGGTCTCTCAGCAGTGGTGGACTTGGGTACTTTATAAAGTTCACAGAGCCACAGCCATCTGCTCAGTCTGGGCAACTTGTAGCCAAGGGAGGCTTCTCTCTCTGTACCAACAAACTATTGCCACCGTTATAGCACCACAACAGTAAGAAGATGTTCTGTCAGTTCAATGAAACTCAATGGCTCAGCAGATCTAGCAAGCAGAAATATAAAAATCGGAAGGATAAACACCCACTGTGTGTTATACAATGGCCCAAGGACCTTGCTGCCTTTGCTACATTATTTTATTATTATGTTGTCTGTTATTATGCTTCGTATTATGCTTTTATTATCAGGCTCCATAAAATGTTGTGCACCACCCTGGGATCTTTGGATAAAGGGCGGTATATCACTCAAAACAACAACAACAACAACAACAACAACAACAACATTATGGGGCCCTGCACAAGGCAACAATTTGCCCCCTCTCCAGCCCTTGAGCTATCTTCCCAAAGGTGGGTAAGGAGGCACCCAGCTTTAGAAAGTGGCTTGAGGCTCCAGCAGGGTCCTAGAGCCCTCACTCCTCCTTTTCCCCAGAACAGGGGAAGCGCTAACTAAGCCTTGCGAAGGAGGCAGGAGGATTCCAGGACCCTGTCAGAACCCACATGCCTCCTTCACAAAGCCAGGCACCTCACTTTCTGGGCTTTGAGATGGTGCCCCCTCTCAGCTCAGGGCCCAGTGTGTAGATACCACTTGCACAGCCCTAAATCTGCCCCTGCTCTCAGCCTCCTCAGTCTTAGTGTTGCCCTTGTAAAACTCAGGAGGGAGAGTGGGAGGACAAAAGCAGAATTTGTGTCTCTGCCTCCCATCGGGTTCTCATTTTGTAAGGTGCTTTTTTTTACTCTCCCTACCTTTTTGCCCTACAATTCCCACTGAGGACCAGCCTTCACTGCCTACTTTCCATTCCTTACACGCACCTGGCTCTGCATCCCCCTTCCTTCCTTCCTTTCCACCCACAGCCCAAGATACCACATATGCGCTCATACATAGGTACGGTACTGTAGGTAAATTTGCCTCTCTTGCTCTGCTTCCTCCTGCTGCTCCAAACCCCTCATTATCCATGTCCCTGTCTCTTCTGGATATGTCTGGCAACCTGCCCATTGTTTTTCCTTTGCCACTGGAACGAGCTGCTGCCTCTGAACAGCGGCCATCACTCGCTGTTTTGTCTCCGGTGGGCTGCAAAAGCAAGGAAACAACCTTGCAAGCCGCAGAGCAATAAACTGCTGAACGGGGTCTGGTAGTGTTATGAAACACGGACCGGACGGACTGAGGTCCGGCTGTCTAATTAAACCTTGGCTGCCAACAACACAGGGTCTTTCCCCTGCCAATAACACTACTTTATAACAGTGGAGCGGGCAATCACAGGCAGAGGGTCGAGCAGAGACAATTATATTCCACATGCTAGCAGAGCAAGGATTTTAAAAATAGACATGAAGGCCTCCTCTGGTCTGGCAAAGAAAAAGAGGAAAGAGAGAGAGATTCACGATTTGAATGATGAACCTGTTGCTCCTCTTTCGCAGCCAGAAGCATCTCAAAGAAAAGCAGGCCAGCATCGGATCTGGGAAGAGCCTGCTGCACTGTACCTGGGTAGGGGAGAATCTCACCTTCCTGTGTTCAGCAAATCCATAAAAGAAGAGGCATGCATGCCTTAACTGTCAGTGACTCCCCTGATAGGGAGCATATATTTCTTTTTTAAAAAATTGCAGCTGCATCCTTTGATCCCCGGATTCTTTTGCTGGGTATGATTGGATCTGACACTGTTTCACCTAGCATGCCTCCTCCTCCTCCTCCTCCTCCTCTTCCTCCTCCTCCTCCTCCTTTTCTTCTCTGTGCTACTTTCCCCTCCATCTTCCACTGCTGCAGTCCCATTTACACAAGCAAACATTGAGGGATAGCCTAGTGATTTAGGAGCATGAAAGTGCGCGGGATAGACAGCCTTAAGAAAGCAGATGGAAGGCGTTTGACAGCCACCTGCTCCGCATTGGGAACGGAATATGAACAGCGCTTCCTGGGTTATCTTGTGAACCCTGGTGGTTGAATTCAGGCTCCGCAGAAAGTGTTGGTAACTGAACTGCCTTATTTGCAAGGGCTGCTCAGAAGCAGGAGCGCAGAGTCTGAATACTCAAGGGGAAAGTTGACCATTAATTCACTGTACCCAAAAGCAACATACCTAAAGAAAACGGGAGTATTGTGTCACTCCTGGCAATGCCTAATGCCATGATGGCATTCAGTTAAATCAAAGTCCTTCCACATTTTGAGGGTGTGTGTGTTTTAAACGCCATAGTGTGTCTTATATTGTGTCTATGGCAGTGCAGTCTAATAAAGATGTTGCTTATTCTCCCTTCGATGGGGGTCCTGGTGCCTTTGTGGGGCAGGTGTCCAAGTGAGCATAATCCCCATTGGTTAGTTCCTACATCACAAGTGCACCTTTGACCAAAACTCAGATGCTTAGGTGGGCAAGAGGCAAGGATATGGGTCTGCCTTCCATCCTTCCAAGCCAGGAAGGAAGACAAGCAGCTGCAAAACACAGCAGATCTGGCTACCCAGGCTTTTCCTTTGGTGTTCTCTGCTGAGAGCTCATCTGCCACTAGCTCCATCACAGTGGTACCTTGGTTTGCGACCGCAATCAATTCTGTGGAGGCGGCCGCTCCCCGAATTGGTCGCTCCCCGAAGGCACGCTTCTGCGTGTGCGCAAAGCACCAATAGAGCACTTTTGCGCATGCACGCGCTGCACAGATCACTTCTGCGCATCTGAGCACTGTGGAACCCGGATGTAAACACTTCCGGGGTTGCGGTGGTCGGAAACCGAAGTGGTCGCTCCCCAAGGCGGTCGCAAACCGAAGTTTGACAGTACTGTATTATTAATAATAATAATATTTATACCCCGCCCTTCCCAGTCAAGACCGGGCTCAGGGCGGCTAACAGCAAAAATGTCAACGCAAGTATAAAAGAAACAATTCAATTAAAATGCAGATTAATACAATGTTAAAATTCAATGTTAAAATTAGAAATCTACAAGTAAGATAAAACCATTATAAGATAAAACCTTAGGGGAGGGTAACCCCGGGGTCAGATTGCGTCAGTCCAAAGGCCAAGCGGAACAGCTCTGTCTTGCAGGCCCTACGAAAAGATGACAAATCCCGCAGGGGCCTAGTCTCCTGAGACAGAGCGTTCTACCAGGTCGGGGCCAGTACTGAGAGGCCCTGGCCCTGGTCGAGGCCAGCCTAACTACCTTGTGACTCGGGATCTCCGGTATGTTATTATTTGTGGACCTTAATGTCCTCTGCGGGGCATACTGGGAGAGGCGGTCCCGTAGGTACGAGCGTCCTAAGCCGCGTAAGGCTTTAAAGGTCAAAACCAGCACCTTAAACCTGATCCTGTACTCCACCAGGAGCCAGTGCAGCTTGTAAAGCACTGGATGAATGTGATCCCGTGGCTGGGACCCCGTAAGGAGTTTCGCCACGGCATTCTGCACCCGCTGGAGTTTCTGGGTCAGTTTCAAGGGCAGCCCCGCGTAGAGCGAGTTACAATAATCAAGCCTAGAGGCGACCATCACATGGATCACTGTGGCCAGATCAGGTATTATTATTATTATTATTATTATTATTATTATTATTATTATTATTAATTCAATTTATACATTGCCCTATACCTGGATGTCTCAGGGCAGTTGACAGACAAGACAACAACATATAAAATCAAAACAAAAGCAATAACCTAATAACACACACACACACACCCCGGAAAAAACAACCAGCTTCTAAATGGGTGTTGGGTGTCAATAAGATAAACCAAAGGCCTGTCTAAAAAGGAACGTTTTTGCCTGGCGCCTAAAGATATATAATGAAGGCGCCAGACGAACTTCCCTGGGGAGAGCATCCCATAGACGGGGAGTCACTGCAGAGAAGGCCCATTCTCGTATTGCCACACTTTCGAGGAGGAGGCACACAAAGGAGGGCCTCAGAAGATGATCTCAGGGTCTGGGTAGGTTCATATGGGAAGAGGCGGTCCTTGAGGTATTGCGGCCCTGAGCCGTTTAAGGCTTTATAGGTCAAAACCAGCTCCATACCTTCCTCCTGTTGCTATTACTACAAAAGCCCCCACTTTCCCCAATTTTCTTGGAGCCAATTTTAAAAAAAATTCCGAGAGGATGGGGTGCACAGATCAATCATTCTGGAGGTACGTTTGCAGAATTCTGCCTGCCCTCTTTTTCCTGTCTCTCCCTTTTTTTAAAAAAAAAAAAGTCAAATCCATACCAAATGCAATTTAAAAACGAAATTTCCCTTCTGCAAATGGCACCCCAAAATCTTTCTTTTGTGGATTTTTTTAAAATAAAGTTGTAGTTTTATCGTTGTAGATCCCACAGATGGGTTGGATTAAACCATCTCAGAGGGATCGTCCTACTTTCAGTTGCACAGTTTCTGCCTTCTTGTCATGAGAAACTGTCCACTCTCATTGGCAAAAGATTCTTTCCTGCATTGCAGGAGGTTGGACCCTCGTAATCCCTTCCAACGCTAAAATTCCATGACATGGGATGAAGACAGAGAAACGGGCTTCTGTGGGCTCCACACTGAGGCCAGCAGTCCTGTTCAAGATGCCAGCCCTTATTTACAAGGGTTTACATACAGTTCCCACAGAGGGTTCCTAGCATAAGCCTGCACAGGATTTCTCCTAGTTGATAAAGGGAGGAAGAGATGGGAGTTTGGAGACCAGATTGCACCTAAGGAATGGTGCACAGTTAATTCATAGTATCTGACTGCAATACATCTGACTTTGGCATAGAGCGGGGACGCAGGTGGCGCTGTGGTTAAACCACAGAGCTTAGGGCTTGCTGATCAGAAGGTCGGCGGTTCAAATCCCTGCGATGGGGTGAGCTCCCGTTGCTCGGTCCCAGCTCCTGCCAACCTAGCAATTCGAAAGCACGTCAAAGTGCAAGTAGATAAATAGGTACTGCTCCAGCGGGAAGGTAAACGGTGTTTCCGTGTGCTGCTCTGGTTCGCCAGAAGCAGCTTTGTCATGCTGGCCACATGACCTGGAAGCTGTACGCCAGCTCCCTCGGCCAATAATGCGAGATGAGTGCGCAACCCCAGAGTCGGTCACGACTGGACCTAATGGTCAGGGGTCCCTTTACCTTTACCTTTAGGACCCACTATACGAGCAAGGTATCTACATTAGGAACCTGAAATCCCGACTTCCTTCTCACTTTTTGCCTATCAACACATTAGTTCATCCCATTGTCCTTTGTACAGCAGGACAGAAATGCAACAATCCATCATCTGCCTGGGGTCATTGGACAGGCACACGGAGGTGTCACCTTCCTGGATGATGGCAGGAAATCATGCTAGAAGGAATCCATATTGCTTGCCACAGTACAAAGCAGATAATAATATAATAATAAAAATAATTTATATCCCGCCCATCTGGCTGGGTTTCCCCAGCCACCCTGTGCAGCTCCCAATAGAATCTTAAAAACACAATCAACATCAAATATTAAAAACTTCCCTAAACAAGGTTGCCTTCAGATGTTTTCTAAAAGTCAGATAGTTGGTTTTTTCCTTAACATCTGATGGGAGGGCGTTCCACAGGGCAGGTGCCACTACCAAGAAGGCCCTCTGCCTGGTTCCCTGTAACCTCGCTTCTATCAGGTAGGGAACCACCAGAAGGCCCTCGTCGCTGGACCTCAGTGTCCGGGTAGAACGATGGGGGTGGAGACCCATCTGCTTCATCCAACGAAGTCTCTGTTACACATGCCAGGTGAAGAACACACAGGGATGTTGGGAGAAGCAACCTTTAAATCTGACTTTAGTATAATCAGATGACTTGGGGTCACAAGGCAGAAGAAGTACCGGTAGGCCCAGCCGCTTGGCTGGCAAATAAATGCATAAATAAAATAGTTGCTTACTGTCTTTCCTGTAGTAGAGGATCTCCAGCTTACACTCATCGGTTCCCAGCAATGCCTGCCCCAGCTGCGCAATGGAGTTGTGCGTTGTGTCAGGCCCAGTGAGGAAGTCGCAGGTGCAGGGGCGCTGCATCACCTCCACCCGGGAGTAGCCAAACATCTCGCAGAAACCATCGTTGCAGTAAATGATGGCACAGTTCTCCATCTGAGCATTGGCAATAAGGAACTTGCGGTCTTGGGGTGGAAATAAGAGAGAAATGCCAAGGGTTACCATGAAGCCATCGATTGGGCACTGCAAAAGATGGATCTAGCCCAGGGGTCAGCAAACTTTTTCAGCAGGGGGCCGGTCCACTGTCTCTCAGACCTTGTGGGGGGCCGGACTATATTTTTTGGGGGAAAATATGAATGAATTCCTATACCCCACAAATAACCCAGAGATGCATTTTAAATAAAAGCACATATTCTACTCATGTAAAAACACCAGGCAGGCCCCACCCCACAAATAACCCAGAGATGCATTTTAAGTAAAAGCACACATTCTACTCATGTAAAAACAGTCCGATTCCCGGACTGTTCACGGGCCGGATTGAGAAGGCGATTGGGCCGCATCCGGCCCCCGGGCCTTAGTTTGCCTACCCATGATCTAGAGGTTGCTGATGCCAATTCAGAGCACAGAAGTTTCTCTTTTGTTTTCTTATGTATTTATTACATTTATCGGTCACTTTCTCTTGCCCAGGACAACACAAAGCGACACATGCAAGCAAACAAAAAACAAAAACCCCACATATATAAAATAAAACGAAGAGGGAAAGAAATACATTAAAAACATCGCACCCAAAAGGCCAGAGTTAATTAAGTGTCCAAGGCCTGGTTACAGAGGAAAGCTTTTTGCCTGGTCGCCTAAAGATATATATTGGTGGTTCAGGCGAGTCTCCCTCTGGAGAGCAGTCCACAAATGGAGAGCCACCTCAGAAAAAGGCCTGTTCTCATGTTGTCACCCTCTGGGCCTCTCATGGAGGAGACACACACAAAGAAGGGCCTCAGGTAGTGATTCCCTTCTAACTCTATGATTCTATGGTCCCTTCCAACTCTATGATTCTATGACAGACAACAGAGAGACAAATTGCATACAGGAAGCAGATTATGTAGAGTCTGACCCATGTTGTTAGACAGACAGGTTCCCTCGTGATTTTCTGAACTTAAGGAAAGAGTGTTAGCAATAAGCACCAGCCATCTCTTTCCTGTGCCCATCTTCTCATTGTATTACTCAAAATTACCTGCTCTGGTGGTAGATGCATGTGATTGGGGAAAAAAAGTTTTCCTCACATGTTAAAAGTTTTTTTGTGTTTGGTTAGTGTTGTTTTTCGTTGCAATGGTAGGGAGTACTCCAAAAAAATAAATTCAAAAACTTATGGCATGTGGTATACGCCTTTCTTTCTAAATAAGATGTATTTCTAAAGAAGATGTTGATCCTTTTAGTAAGGCAATGGCATAAAGGTAAAGGTAAAGGGACCCCTGACCATTAGGTCCAGTTGTGACCGACTCTGGGGTTGCGTGCTCATCTCGCATTATTGGCCGAGGGAGCAGGCGTATAGCTTCCAGGTCATGTGGCCAGCATGACAAAGCCGCTTCTAGCAAACCAGAGCAGCACATGGAAACGCTGTTTACCTTCCCGCTGTAGCAGTTCCTATTTATCTACTTGCATTTTGACGTGCTTTCGAACTGCTAGGTTGGCAGGAGCTGGGACCAAGCAACGGGAGCTCACCCCGTCGCAGGGATTCGAACCGCCGACCTTCTGATCAGCAAGCCCTAGGCTCAGTGGTTTAACCCACAGCGCCACCTGGGTCCCCAAGAGGCAATGGCATACCATGCAACAAATCTCAGCATCAAATAAATGCCTGCACCTAGCTTTTAACTCACAGGGACTCTCATTTTTACGAGACTGCTCTACCAGCTGAGCTATCCCAGCTGAGAAGAAGCTTGCAGATGACCAATGTCATGTGGAGAGAAGCAGAAGCCAGGGACACATGACAAGAATATCTCTTTTTGCAGGGAACAGGGGTACATAGACTCTCTTTCTCATGAGTAGCTGAACCCCAACCCCAACCCCCCCCCCGATACAGTTAACTTAGGTATAGCATAGCATAATGTAAACTCCACAGATTTACTGTGGGTGATAATTGCCTAATAAGCAATTTAATATTGGAGGCATGGCATATTTATTTACTTCATAAATTTATACCCCACTTGACAGGCACACACAGATCAAAGCACTTTTTGAAAATATAAAACAAGAAAGCCAAGAACAATTTACAACAGTAGAATAAATCATACAAAAAGTCAAAATGCTAAAGCAAATTAAAACTAACATAACTCTCTAAGCATCTGTCAAAACAAGAATGTTTTTGGTGCCCCTGAACAAAACACTCTGAAGGAGATGTTGAGGTGTAGAAAGAAACCAGGAATGGTGACAAAGGAGAGGCACATCCCCCAGCCCAAAGAATCGTGGAAATTGTAGTTCACCCCATCAGAGCTACAGTTCCCAGGATTCTAGGGGTACCTGTTTGCAGGGCCGGCTCTAGGTAGACCCCCGGAGGCGCAGGACATCACGGCGCCGGCCCGCCAGGAGGGTGCCGCGAGCTGCGCCTGCCCGGTCCGCCGGTTCAACAACCGCACTGCGCCCGCCCGCCCACCGCGCTGGGAAACGGGGCGGGGGGCGCTGGAGGGACCCGTCGCTCCACGGCGCCAGGGGCGCTTAAGACGTCCCTGCCTGTTTGCTTTAAATGCCTGGTGTGTGCGCAGCCAAAGTGTTGTAGCAATGGGCTTCATTATCCTCACAGATTCATAAGGATCAGCGACAGCTAAGGAGATGTCAAGTGAATTAAACATGTGACTGACTGGTCCCACCAATCAGCAGTGGGCCAAGGTCTGGGACCCTGAGGCTGGGAGCCTAGAGGCAAGCCCACTCTCTCATCTTGAGCAAGGTGGCTCTGCATCTGCAGCCAACATCATCATCATCCTCACCCTCATTTATTTATAACCCGCCCATCTGGCTGGGTTTCCCCAGCCACTCTGGGTGGCTCCCAACAGAATATTAAAACACGATAAAACATCAAACATTAAAAACTTCCCTAAACATCCCTAAACCTTGAAAACAAAGAGAATTATTTCAGGCTCAACAAGGGTAGCTCTGCTGCAGCAGCTGGTAAAAGACTACAGATAAATGGAGGAACACCCAAAAGGCTAGATCTCCAATATTGTTTTAAGGCACAGCCTTGCCTTGGGAACTGGGAAAAGAAATAGTTTTATAACACTTGTACTGCTGAAGTGAAATTTAGCTCTCCACTGTGACCGTGTGCTTTTCATCATCTCTGTGTTGCATGCCTTGAATAACCTCGTCATTTTGATCTTTACAGGAAAAGCTGCTTTTCTGTTTCTTGCTCGTTTTGCTTTTCTCAACAAAGAGGCAACATTTTATTTTAGGTACAATCAATGACTTTGCTTTAGATTATTAGGTCATGGAACTAACCAGAGGAGAGGCTAAACGATGCCCTAAACCTGGTGGGACATGTCAATGTTGCCAAACCAAATCAGAACCGTGACCCCGGTGCTATGAGATGCAGCACATACATCAATAGATTGTTACTTAGGTCACATCAGATTTCTAGGTAACAAAAATAAGAACCCTCGCTTCTAAAGAATGAAGGGATTAGCTAATGCAGGGGTACATGTGTCCTCCCAGGCTTCCCCCAGGCTGTTTTGCGGAAGTCCTTCCCACCCACCTGACATCATACATGATGTCGGATGTGGAGCACGTAAGGATGTGGCTTCAAAGGAATAACCAGGAGTTTAACAGGTGCTCCCAGTTGCTCTTTTACTGGAACCAGGTGCACTCGTAAATGCCCATCAGCTGACGGGTGGTAGGGATGCATCTTGCTAAAGGAGGAGGAAGCAGCTTGCATTTGATGGAAACTTCTTCTTACTCCCAGTCCTGCCTCCTGCAGATCCTTTCAAGCTCTGATTTGGGGGCCCCTTCACAGCCAGCAACGAGGTCTGGGTAACCACTGTTATGAATGGGGTTGTTCCATGACAGATAACTACAAATTTTATGCAAGTTTGAGTTTTTGGGTATCCACTTAAGTACTTTCGTGAACTCACTGTTATTCCTCTAGGGCAGGCACGTCCAACAGGTAGATCGTGATCTACTGGTAGATCACTGGACACCTGTGGTAGATCACTGGTAGATCACTGGCTCACCCCAAAGAACCTTGACAACTTTGGCTCCCCTAAGAAAAGCTCAACATTATTGCCCTGCAGCCCCCCCCCCAAAAAACAGGGCTTTCCTCCTCCCTAAAAGCTCAAGAAAAGCTCAACAACTTTGATCTGAACCTCAAAAAAGGGGGTAGATCACTGCCAGTCTTTAACTCCGTGAGTAGATCACAGTCTCTTGGGAGTTGGCCACCCCTGCTCTAGGGTCTTGACCTCTGATAAAAAAAGGGGGGTTACATTAGCCACAGCAGAGCAGCCAACTTACCGCAACACTCAACCTTTACAGCATCTGCACTGCTGACTCTTCCCCCCCCCAAAAAAATTAATCAATTTGAGTCATGTGACTCAGACTGGGTCTACTAGACCCAAACATTTCAAGCAATGTGGAATAAAGTCGCTTCTAGGGCCCCTCTGGGATTAGGGGCCCTGAAGCTTAAGCTTTATTCATTCCATAGTAGATTTGCCCCTGGGTGGATCTTGCAAGTCTTCCCTTGCTCCCTGTTTTAGCCTCTGAACTTTCTCCCTTCCTTCCTGCAGCAGCAGCAGCAGCAGTGGTTAAAAGCAGAGCTTCCCGACACACTTTTTAGACATGCATCATTTCGTGACACAGTAATTTAGTTTTACTAGCAAACCGGAGGTTAAACTAACCTACTTTAAGAGTGCGGGGAGCATTTCTGCAACACACCGACACACGGTAACCGACATGCTAATGTGTCGCGACACACTGTTTGGAAAGCTCCGGGTTAAAGTGAAGTTGAAAGGGAGATACCCTTAAAAATGGGCAAGAAGGACAAAAAGAAGCTTGCAAAACATATATGAGGTGATGAGGCAAGTGGAAAGAAGCCTATTTCTGATATATTGAAATAATTGTTTATTGTTGGCCTTTAGCAATATGTTCTTTGGTAAAAAAAAATTAAGATGAAGAATAAGTAGCTATTTCAATACATAAGAAGCCAGAGAATGTGCCAGAGCGCCAGACAAAGAAAGGAGGATACAGCGATTGCAGAGACGTTCACATCCATCTTTACTGTGAAAAATATTGGACAGATTCCCATTTCTAAATCACTTTTTCCAGAAGAGTGTTCAAAGAACTGAACCAAAAAGAGGTGATGGGAGATAAAGTTCTAGGGCTAACTGCCAAATTAAAACAAACAAATCACCAGCTCCTGATGAAATATACACACAACAGTTCTCAGAGAACTAAAATGTGAAATTGCTCCTAACAAAAATATGAAGCGTGTCACTAAGATTGTCGGTCCTTTCTAGAGCGTTGGAAAAGAGCCAACACAACGGCAGTCTTTTATTATTATTAAAAAAAGGCAGTCAGCTATCTCAATGACTGTTTGGGGGTAAAGAGGTGGAAAATATTGTTTAGCATTTTAGAAGAACAGCTTCGCCCAAGGAAGAATCAATGAGTTTGCCAGAGGGAAGCTTCACCAATCTTGTGTCGTTCTTTGAGAATGTCAATAAGCATGTGGGTAAGGGTGATACATTAAGCAACAGTAAAGCTGAACTTCCAAAAATCGTTTGGCAAAATCCTCCTGAGTAACAGTCATGGGATAAGAAGACAGATCTTCTTATGGATCGGGAACTGGTTAAAGAACAGGAAATACGATAAATGTAAGAATGCAATGGAGGCAAATAAGCAGCAGGGTCCCCAAGGATCTGTACCAAGACTAGTGCTATTTCAATCAATGCTATTCATAAATCATCTGCCGAGACCAGCAAGTAAGCCAATATTTGCCCGACCACCAAGATGGAGAATACCGACGCAGATTATGTTCAATTTTGCTCTCCCTGTCTCAATCATGAGAAAGTTGGGAAAGGCGCAGATAAGAGCAACTAGGATATCCAAAGTGGTGCAGCTGGAGCATCTTCCCTGTGAAGAAAAGTGTAACATTTGGGTTTTTTTATAAAAAAAATAAGGTAACTATTGTTTGGGTGGAGGGGGCGGGGACATGGTGAAACCTTATACCAGTGGTTTTCAACCAGTGTGCCATGGCACCTTGGGGTGCCTTAAATGATGGTCAGGGGTGCCTCGAGCAACACTGGACTTTGTCCCTCTTTCCTTCCCTCCCTCCTCTGATGCCCTCTAGCGACTCCTTCTTTGGAGGTCTTTAAGCAGAGGCTTGACAGCCATATATCAAAAATGCTTTAATGGTGTTTCCTGCTTGGCAGGGGGTTGGGCTGGACAGCCCTTGTGGTCTCTTCCAACTCTATGATTCTATGACTCTGCCTCCCAAAGGCTTGCACAGCTGTTTGTTGTAGCAGAGACTGCCAGGAGGACTCCCAAGGAGAGGGGAGAGGGGAGGAGGCTGAGGGAGCACTCTACAAGGAAGGGTGATCGAAAAAGGGTGAAAGGCTGCCTGCTCTGCAGGCAAGGGTTGGCATAACTGGACTCCTGAGCCTCACAGGAGTGCCACAGAAAGAATGTAGTTGGTCAAGGGAGCCATGGACTCAAAAAGGTGGGAAACCTCTGACTTATAGAGTTCTGTATTGTGTAAGGGGAGTGGAAAGTGAGAACTTCCCCTCCTTCTCCTATAGTCCGGGAACTTGGGCTCTCTCCATGAACGACATGGGAACAGATTCGGGACAAACAAGCAAAAGTACTTGTGCATACAAAGCATATTGTTATAGATGGAGGGGGGCTCCCCTAACCCCTATAAATTATTAATAGTAGGATTTTGGGATGTGATGGGAGAAATACAAGCTGAAGAGGAATTCCTGAGCTAGCCTATGCAAAAGGACCTGGTGAAGCTAGGGCCATTAAGAAACAATACATTGAGAGCCACTGACAATGCAAAATAACTCTCCCCCACCTTGCCCTGAAGTGTGAACCGAGACTGAGGTTTGGAAGGTTGCCAGGGTAGCTAGGTGTGAGGCGACAGGAAAAGAGAGTTTTTTAGCAGGGTGTTCTGGGAAGAAGAAGGAAGAAGAAAGACTGGCATCCATCTTGGGCAGGCTGGCTGAAGGCTGGCTGCACTGCTGTGGGATACAAGCCCCTCTTGAAAAGACCATGCTGTAAGATCTGGACTCCCTCCAAGCAGACTGAAAGTGTAAACAGGTGAATAGACTAATATTTCTTAAAGCTACGACAGTCTGGCACAGGGATTCCTTGCCTGACACAGTTCTGCAGCTTGTAGTTTCATCCATATCCCAATTAATCAAAATCCTTTCCCTCCCCATCTGTAACAATATTATTAAGACTCCAGACAGCATGTGGCCACATCATTTCACTTTCTCCCAGCTTATATAACTGCAGCACACAACTGAGAACTTGAGTGATGAGAATGGTGGTGAAAGGGTACTTTGTACAATGGGAGGACCCTTTTGAAGCAGCAAACAGCTAGCTAAAGTCTTCCCTAACTTAAAAAAACACACAGAAGAGACCTATGGAAAGGGATGCTAAAGAGACTCATTTATGCACAAATGTCCTGGCATTCTGAAGTCTACAGTGGAATGACCTCCCCCCCCTTCTATTTCATGGGTTCCACCAGTTTTTGCCACAAATTAATGAGTGGTTTTTGGCTCCATGCAAGAAGGATTTTCAAATCACAACACTACATAACAATGTTGTGTATGTTACGCTGGCAGCACTGCTTCCAAACAACATTTCTGACCATTAGCTGCTATGGCAACCAATCACCTATACCAGGCCAACACCATAGGTATTCAAAGGCCTATTCTCTACTTAAAAGAAGCTGGATGTTTTTGAACATGATTTCTAATGTAATAAAAGTGTAATGGAAATGTCTAAATGTACCACCTCGGTCTCCTTGGAGGAAAGGTAGGATACGGTTGCAATAATAAATGAACATAAAATCAAGAGGGGGGGGGAAGGATGCGGGGAAACCCTGTACAGGCATTGGGGGGGGTGTTTACGACTCAAATTCTGAGCCTGGGATACTCACCTGGACCCAAGCCATTATTATTATTTTTTGCCTCCCCACTGATTTTGTCAGCCATAAAATCAAGATGAATGTTGCACGCCCAGCAGCATGGTGCAGTTCAACGGTGTATTGGACCAGGAGATGTGGGCTCAAATCTCTATGGAGCCATGAAGCATTATTGGGCAAGTCACACAATCTCTCAGCCTTAACCCACCTCAAAGGGTTGTTGTAAGCTTAAAATCGGAAGGGGGGGAAGAACCATGAACCATGCCCAGAGCTCCTTGGAGGAAGGGTGTGACACCATAAATGTAATAAATAGGAAGCTAATGGCTTACCAATAACAATAGCCATTTTCCCTCTCCATGCCTGAGCGCCTCTTATATGTTAGCATCTGCTTTGGCTGGAGCCATAGAAAATTATTCAGTACCGAGAGGCCATTTGGAAGAAAGCTCGTAGCACAATCCTTAATTAATTTCTGATTACACATACTGAATTTATCCATCCGCAGTGCAATTCTTCCCAGCTTCTATGCACTCTGCTTCTGCTTCTCCATAACATTAGGAGCCGAGTTATTTGTCTTTCTCAAAACTCAGGTACGGACACCGCTAATGGGACAACTCAGGGTGGAGTGGCTGCATGCCCTACGTTACAAAGGGCATGCCTTTGTTTGAAGGGGTTGTCCTGCCCAGCCCAAGTCCCGTTTAAAAGATAAAGAACCAAGAAATGAATAGTTGGAAGGGACCACGAGGGCCATCTAGTCCAACCCCCTGCAATGCAGGAATCTTTTGCCCAGCGTGGGGCTTGAACCAACAACCTTGAACTTAAGAGTCTCATACTCTACCATCAGAGCTGTCCAGTGAGACTTGTTACAGCCTGGTGCCCCTCCAGAGGTTTCCAGCCTACAACCCCTATCAGCCCCAGCCAATATGGCCATTAGTCAGGGATGATGGGAGTTGTAGTCCCTCCCAAAAATTGTGAAGGTTTCCAGATTGGGGAAAGCTGTTTCTAAACACATATTTCTAAATTTGAATAAGCAGACCTGTGTCTTCTCCTATGTTGGGTTTTGACCCTGTATTTCCCTTTTGCATTAAACGGTCACCTTAACTCAAAAGTAAGTAAGCCACTGCTGAGAGGCACTCTCCTCTTTCTGAACACTTCACACATTCAAGAGTTGAGTGCTGGCACTGCAAAGAGTTTCTGGGAGCGAGCCCTGGTGGTTGTGAACTCAAATTCAGAGCAGATGTTCCCAGATTGCGCACAACCTACCAGCTGATGCTTGTGACTCCAGAGCCATTGCCAAAGACAGAGACCTTTCTAAGCGCATGTATGCAAGACAGATGGTGGCTTGAGGTGAACTCATGTTTTCCCACCAATGGCATTTCAAACTTAGACTGGGCATACTCTTATTATTAGCAAGATTTTGGTGGTCATAACCCAGCCCCAACCCCCCAACAAGGTTGACTCAGAGAAGCAAGTCTTCAGAGTTCAATAAGATTTAATGTCTGTTATGTGTGCTTAGGGTCGCACCATTTAGAGGAGGGGGTGGGGAGCTGTGGCTCTCCAGCATGGACAATGGTCAGCTGCTATGGGCTGGATGGACAGAGGAGTGGTGGGAGGAACCAACTGGGGAACCCCCAAGGGAAGAAGGCTCAGAACCTGGGGGTTGGTGGTGGGATGAGTGGTCAGTGGAAGAAGAGGGAGCAGACTGAGAAGAGGAGGTGTCAGAGGCTGAAGAGGTAACAGGGCTTAGTGAGCTGGGAATGTCTGGGGCAGAGAGAAGTCAAGAATCATAGGCAGAAGTTGAAGCAGGTGAGCAGGCAGAGAGAGGACAAGAGGCAGAGATGAGTCAGGCTGGTGAAAAGTCATGGGTGTCTCCTCCTGCTGCTGCAACAAGATACCCTGCTCTCCCAGAACCAGAAGAGAGCTGAAACAAGTGGAGCAGTGGCAGGCTTCACGCAGGCGCAGTCTCTGATTGCTTGCAAGAAACCCTGGAGAGGAGAAGACATAGTCGGCTGTGGGGAGGCAACTGATTTCATGGCGCAAGACGTACAAGGCAGGTGAAACTTAGCCAAGATCGTGTTTTGCTAATGAAGAGTTAGCTCCAGCTTGGAACTGTGTTATTTACTGACCAGCTTGCTTTGTGACATCAGTGATGATGGAATCCAGCAAAATCTGGAGGACCAAATGTCCCCCTCCACTGTTTTAGAGGTTATCACTTACTGGAGGGAATCATTACTCAGTGAATACACGTTTATACATCTATTTACAAGATTATATATAGGGGCATAGTATTGCAACATAATATAATTTCTCTATATCCCCCTTCTGTTAACATGTCCTAGAGTATGGAGAACAGCACCCAGTGCATAAGATGGTGATCTACAGGACCTTAAGGGCTGCCTTTTCCCATACTTTCTTCCCCCTCATGCTGAGGAGGATGTTCTCCAGATTCTGCTTCATGGTGGTCAACTACTAGGCGCAGAGTCTTTTCATTAGTGGCCCCCAAGCTTTACTGTTTTAGATATAGTTGTTCCTTGCTATTTGAGGGCTTATCTACACCTGTTTGCCCCACCACTTCCCCCTGGGGAAATCCAATATTTAGCATTGAATCGGAACAAATGGGACTCGGGTTATCTGCAGACAGCTGTTTGTTCCAATTTAGTGACAAAGAGCAGGTTTTCCAGGGGAAAGTGTTGGGGCAAAGGCAAAGGCACTTGGACCCATGCCTATAATGCATAAGACAAACTGAAAACTGCTTGGACCCATGCTTTCTAGACACGGGACAAGTGTGAACGAGCCCTTAGTGATGTTTACCTCAGTGACTGATGATTTAATTTGATGCTCTTCTGTGATGTGCTTTTAAGTAAGCTACCTTGAACTTACTTTGTGGAAAAGGCAAGGTATGAGCATGTCAAATAAAAATAAAATGTGGGGATTCCTTTGGGATTATGCATGCACCTTGCACATTGCTGGAAGGGTTCTGCCCCACTGTGCCAGAGAAGGTTTTTGCACCGCTTGTACGACCTGTGGAAACCTGTTTCCGCATGCAGTTGGGTCAATAAGCAACTTTTACAGATGAATTGGACCTTAGAGAGAGTCCAGGTGAAAGTTCTGTGCTGAAGCAGAACACAGCCAAATGTTATGGCCATGTTTGCTTAGCATGGCATCCAGAACTGCAACCTGCCAGAGGCTCAGAGGAGGGTATTCCTGCCCCTCTTCTCTTTGGGGCATGGCCACAGCTGTGCTTGCTTGAGCACACTCACTTTGCAGCCAGTCCCCTTTCTCAAAGGGCAATTGCAGAATGTTATCCCTCTGCCCATCCAAATGCATTGCTGCTAAGAAGCCAGCTGGGCTCTGCTCCACGTATCTTGGCAAAGGCACCAGGAGCGGATTAGGTTGCCTACCAATATTTCAGTGAATTAGAGCTTAAAGCAGGGTGGGTAAGAGAGTGGGCAGCTGCATGTGTGTGTGTGTGTGTGTGTGTGTGGAGGGGTGGGGTGGGGGAAAGGGATGTTGATTTTGAGGTTGGCAGCACAATTCTGTTTACAGAGAAATTGAATTAAAAGTCCTGGACTGGAAACCACAGGCAATGCAAAGCACCTGCAATGCATGCTCCTAAATGCTTCTTTATTTATTGGGGTGGGGCGCATTATATCATGTCCTTCCTTCGTGTTTACGGCACCTCACAAAACATTTATAACAATAAAATCAAACAAAAATTAACAGCACAATTAGTAATGGAAACAGAGAGAGAGACAGGCATTACAGGTAAAAACAGCCATTAAAAACCATGTATCAACGTGGCAGGTCAAGTGCATGCTAAACTTTTTTTGGGTAGACCGGAGAAAGTAAGGAAAAAGTGGGGCCAAATGGCCAGGAGTTTCATAATATTGGCACAGCCACAAACATGCAACCAGTCTCGATCTGACAGGCAAGAACTCGCCAACACCCTCTGCACCAACTGAGATTTCCAGAGGCTTTTCAAAGCATTTTTTTACTGAGTATTGCAGGAACCTGATCTGGATGTAACCACGGTCAGGTCAGACATCAGGAATTTGTGTAGTTAGTGTGCCAAGCTGGGCACACTAGCTGGGCAAAAGCATCCCTCGCCACAGCTACTGCCTGAATATTCAGGAGCAAACCCAGGCCCAGGAGTGTTCTTCCTAGATGACAAATATGATTCCCTCTCCCCCCCATCCCAAAGGAGGTGCTGCTCCACACAAAGCAGGTTGCGACACCTGTCCTTTGAATTGGCCCCTTTCCCGTCCAGGAACAACTCTGTTGTGTCTGGGCAAGCTTCAATTTCTTGGCTCTCGTCTATTCCATTATCACCTCCAGGCACTGATTCAAAACATCAACAGCGTCCTTAGAATCCAAAGGGAATGAGATGTGGAACGGTGTGTCACCTGCATATTGATAACAACACACGCTAAATCCCTGGAAACCCCTCTCAGCAATTCCATGCACACGTTAAATAGTAGGGAGGTTGGAATCTCCAGGTCATCATAGGTCAAATGCAAAGAAATGAGCAGGGGTCCCCCAACATGCACCAATGGAAATTCCCATTCAGGAAGGACTAAGACCAACATAAAACAGTGCCTCCCAAGCCCATCCTGTCCAGGTCATGCAGAAAGATATCATGGCTAATGGTACCGGGTGCTGCAGAGAGGTGCAGCAGAACCAACACTAGTATAGTACTCTATTCCGAACTAAAAACTGGAAAGCGTAATGCTGGTGGTCAACAAAAGAGGTTTAAAGACTCTCTCAAGGCAAATCTTTAAAAAATGTAGCATAAAAAACCAACAACTGGGAAACACTGGCTTGCAAGCGCTCCAACTGGAGATCAGCCTTTACCAAAAGTGTCATGGGAGACGCTCGAACTCAGGACAAAAGGGAGAAACGTGCTAAGAGGAAGGCACGTTTGGCAAACCCTCACCGTGATCAACTCCCACTCGGAAACCTATGTCCCCACTGTGGAAGGATGTGTGGACCCAGAATTGGCCTCCACAGTCACTTACGGACTCACTTTTTAAACCATGTTCATGGAAGACAATCTTACTCGGCCACGAGTGATCACTAAGGAAGAAGACGATCATGCAACAGGATGGCAAAAGTGGTCTTGGGTCTAAAGCCAGGCCTAGACTGGAATGAGCCTAGAGAATCCGTTCGGTCCAAGAAACTCTGAAACTGAGCTGCCATCACATGTTCTGGTATCCTCTTCTGAAAGCAAATGCTGTAGACTTGCTATAAATTATCCAACATAGTGGGATCCAGAAAGTGTGTCTTCAGAATGGTAATGTGGAAAGACAGTGTACAGGCAACGACCATTTTGTGCACATTCAAAGCATTTGCAACTATGCAGCGTGCATTAGCCACGAACCCGGAAGTGGCAGGGAAAGGGGGCGTAACAGGGCTTAATGGGGCAGAGTAGGCTCTGTTGTGCGCAAATTGGGGGTTGCCTGTACAAATTAAATATTAAATGGAACAAGAGTTAGCTTAAGGTTGAGTAGAAACTCAGTGGAGATTCAAACCCCACCCACCCCGGTTCATTAGATGGATCTGCTTAGCAGGGAGGGAGAAATTTGAATCTTAATTGCAGTACTAGCCTGGGCAGCTCAGTGCTGCCATGGACATAGGGATAAGGTTGTGTGTGTATGTGACGTGTGTGTGTGTCTTCCATGTGTATATTTGTAGAGCTGGGGTAACCAATGTATGTCCTACAGATGTTGATGGACTACAACTACCATTAGCTCCAGCCAGGAGTGATGGGAACTTTAGTACAACAACCTCTGGAAGGCACACCTTTCAATAACCCTGAGCACACACGCTAACAATCCTACATTTTATTGGAAATCTGTGACCAGTAAAATCTACTCCCTTTGTGAAGACAAATAGTTGTTTGGCTCAGTTATAGTATGTTTCATCTTTGATATCAGGCATCTGTTTGACTAATTAGAAATATGCTTAGAGGTTAGTGTGGGAATGTTCAGGGAGGCAGGAGAGGATATATTGTTTAATAATATCCTTCCCAACTTGTGTTAGCAAGTTCTATAATTTAGAATATACAGTAGTACCTCGGTTTGCAAACGCAATCCGTTCCGCGGAGGCATTCGCTCGCAGAGGCATTCGCATGCCAAAGGCACGCTTCTGCACGTGCGCGAAGTGCCAATAGAGCGCTTCTGCGCACGTGCACGCTGCGCAGATCGCGTCTTCAAATGCGCGAGCTGCACAGATCGCATCTGCGCATCCGACGTCGCGGATGTAAACACTTCCAGGTCCGCGGCGTTCGTAAACGGAGGTTTTCATAAATGGAGGTAGTCGTAAATTGACGTTCCACTGTAATTTGTTTGGGAAAGGGCTCTCGGAACTCCCTAGGAGCTGATGGGAGAGACGGGCTGGATTTGTTTCTGCATTATGCCTGGGGATCGTTCTTGCCCCCGGCTGACCCGACAATATCAACTGCTGGTATGTGGCCCTTGTGAATGTGGCCCTTGAATGGAAGACTAGAGAAGCCAAAACAGACTTTGCAGGATTGGTGCCTTTTCCTCCTAGAAGCCCACCCTCCACACCCAGGGGACTACTTTGTTCTGCCTTCAAAGATGTCGAAGGCAGCTTCACACATAGACAGCAGGTTGTAAAGCTCTGAAGATATGAGTGGTGGTTGCTGGGGTACTAATGAGAGACTAAACAATAGGCCTATATTTTGGTTCCATGGATATTATGAGATTCTGCTTCATGGCAAATGGCTTGACTGGAGAGTCTTTAACAGGCATCCCCAAACTTCGGCCCTCCAGATGTTTTGGACTACAAAACCCATCTTTCCCAACCACTGGTCCTGTTAGCTAGGGATCATGGGAGTTGTAGGCCAAAACATCTGAAGGGCCGCAGTTTGGGGATGCCTGGTCTTTAAGGTAATCCTATCATTTGCTCTGAGTCCTCAAGAGAAAAATTGAACAGAAGATTCTCAGGGGGCAGCCTAGATGGGTTTCTGAGCTACAGGGCAATATCAAAAGACAAAATAAATCATGAGGTATTTTTTTTTCCTTTCTGAACTAGACTTCAGAGTCTGCCTGACCTTTGTCTTATCCAGAAAGTTATTTCATCTACACTACCTAGGCATCACATACCCTGCAACAAAAACATCTTGTTCCACCTTTAATGGTCATAAATTGGTGACCAGCACATAAAATAAAAGCCCACTCATAAAGACTAGTGCCAATAAAACAAATAAAGGTGTATAAACTTCCAAAATGAGATACATTTTCTTTTTTTTACAGTTTGTTTAATGGCTCTAAACTCAATATCAGGAGCAGATGGGTGCAGCTTTCGCATGCACCATTGTTTGACACACAAACAAGTCAGTAAGCTCTTTATAATATTATCCAACAACTTCCAGTCACTTCAACCCAAAGCGTCTTCTTCAGTGACTCAGAGTTATAAGCAATACATAAAGAGAACACTTAGACTCTCTCATTTGTTTACAAGGGCAGCTACTTTTTCTTAAGCCATCAGGATTCATCTAGGCAAAGCACCTAAGGGAAATGGATGTGTATTGATCAACTTAAAAACTTATATAAAAATGAATGTAGAGTAAGGCTGTGATTCACCTCGGTGGACAAATGAAAACTCCCAGTGACTTGATGTGTGTCTGACACACACACACAGAACTCAGGTGTTCACACACAAGACATTTAAACCACATCTAATCCCTCCCAAAGAATCATGGGAACTGTAGCTCTGTGAGGAGTAATCAACAGCTCCCAGGAATCTTTTTTTCTTTGGGGCTTGGGGTGTGGAGCAATACACTTTAAATGTGCTTTATACATCTGGTGTGTAAGCAGCCTGTACGTCACAAGTTGGTCAGGATGATATCTACCCTTATTTATTGGCAATAAGTGCCTGAAAATTACACTTCTTGGTATCATCAGCCGGCAACAAATTCTGCTTCCATTGCTGATCTAATTCTTTTTCCTTTCCTTTCCCCCTGGCATTGCATGGCTTCCAGTAGCCATGTGTTCCACATATTTAACTGTGTTCAGGTTAAAAAAAAGAGAGCTCCCTTTTGCTAGCTGGCAACCTCACTATTTATTTCACTTGAGAATGTGTACAAATATTTTGGGCTGTATCCAATGTTAGTCCTACTCAGAGCAAGCCCATTGGAATTAATGGATGTGACTCACTTAGGTACATTAATTTCAATAGGTCTACTGAACTTAGCTGGATGCTAGGCTTTATTCTGATACCAGCAGAAGCCTCTGTGGTTCAGATAAATAATAGGACTATATTTAACATTTATACAGTATTGGTAGCTTGCATCTTTATTAGCCTCACAATATCCCTGTGAATTAGGTTATTTCAAATCTGATTTCTTTTGAGATGGGAACCTGAGACTTGTGGCAACAATGCTGGGATTTGAGCTTAGTCTCTCTCTTGTGCCACATTATGACATCTGCATAGGCTCCTTAGGAAATTTGGGTTTTATGTGGTAGGCCAATACAGCAAATGAAATTAACATAGAAGACACAGATTTCCTCAGGCCAATCTCCACAGAAGCATGCTGCCACATCCTACAGTCCACTAACGCATGTAGGAAAACCCAGGGCTTAGTCTGTAGGAATGCTCATGCACTGCAGATCTGGCAACGTATTGGCAGCCTTCTGCTGCTCCTGCACTTATCTAGCCAGAATACGGAAAATTCAGATATTGTGCACAATACCCCCCCCAAAAAAAGTTTGGAGTTGTGTATGTGCAAAAAATGTGCCATAAGCAGGCATGCACGCAAGTGGCAGGCTGATTGCCTGTGGCTTTATAGTGGTGGTGCTTTAGTGTAAAGCTGCAAAACTTTAGTGGCGCTGTTGTTTTAATGGAAAGTTCTGGTTTATGGGATTATTTCTAGCAAACAGCAATATTATCAAAGGAAAATAATGAAAATACTGATAATATGAGTTACATGGCCAACCTTTCCCACCCCTCCCCAAAAAACTAAGATCCAGTAAATTTATTGAATAGTATTCCACCACCACCCAAAAGGCCAGGAGAGAAACCTCATTGCCCAGAGATAGATTTTTAACGAAACAGTCATTTTTGTGTAATTGGATACATTATCCAAAGTCTGTGCTTTTAAAACCAGTGGGATTGATTCTAGGTTTACAATAAAAACCCGAGTCAGCCCCTTTTCAACAATCTGTCACAACACAGGTGCGAGTTGGGCAGTGCCCAGGGAAGCAGGCTACCTTAATATCCTAGAAGTTTTAAGCAGCGGTACCCAAACTAGGATGAGCAATGCTCTGAAATATATCCAGGCATCAAGCCCCCTGTTACTGCCTGCCCCACATTCCACAATCAATATCGGCAGGCAAAAGATGGAGCTTCTTCGCACTTGCTAGTTCTGACCTTCAAGCAAAGCAAACACAGAGAAGGAAAGGCAACAGAGACGTGCTACTCACTTTGTCCTTCAAATTTCCTGATGATTGTATCCAAGTAGGTGTTCTGGGGGGCAACGTGCCCCCTCCTGACAGGCATCTTCAAATTCTCGTCCACATCCAATGACTAAAAAGAAAGTTCCGCTCTGAGAAGATGGCTTGGTATGTTCACGCAATTTCTCTCTCTCTCTCTTTTGGGTGGGAGAAGAAGACGCGACCTGTCCTGGTGAAGCCTTGGAAAAGGGGGAAGCCCTCCCTCCCCTCCTCTAGGTTCCCTTAGTTTGTGGCCAATGCAATTCCATCAAAGGCGGGGGTGGGTCGTTGTGAACCAAGGGGGAAAGATGAGCACCAAAGGAAAAGAGATGGGGTCTCCGGGAGGCACCACGTTTGTTTGGGTCCCCCCCCTCCCTTAAAAAGAAAACGATGATGATGCTTAGTCATCAGTGTCCCATTCCATATATGTCTCCCGAAGAGAGTTGTCAGCAGCAACAGCTGTTAATCTGACAATAGCCAGCAGCCACCTCCCATCCCTCTTCTTGGGATGCTAAATAGACAAGGACCTGAAAGAACTCGCTGCCTCTCTGCTCTAACAGCTCAGCACCGTGGGTGCTGGAGGGGAGGCTTCGGGCTGCCTGGGAGGAGGGTGCGGGCGCGTGGGAGGGGTCTCCTCCTCTCCTCTCCTCCCCCCACCCGTTTCGGTTCCTTCACAGAGCCAGAGGCAAGGCAATCCTTTCCGACCCAGATGAGAGCGGGAGCTGTTCGCAAGCTGTGGTGCTGAAGTGCCCGTCCAAGGGAGGATGCCACCCGGGGTTGCCGGCTGGTAATCCGTGGGCGGAAGGAGAGCCGGTGGGGTGGGGCGGGGGCAGCGAAAAAAAGGGGCAGGGAAGCAGCGGCTGACTCCCAGCAGAAGAAACTTGCGAGATGACATTTTGCTTAGACCGCTTTGTTCAGCTGTGCTTGCGAGCATGCTTTTTTTTTGGCACTGCACTCTCAAGTCTTTTGCTTGGGGGTCAGAGAAGGAGACGTGGAGGAAACAAAGGATTCCTGCCCCATCACTCAAGAAGAGATGGAGATCTCACCCTCGCTCCTCAGCAGACACCTCGCCGTCTAGCACTTGGCATCCATCCCACATAGCTATAGTAATAAAGCTGTAACAAGATTCAGGGTTTGTTCGAAACATGCTGCTGAAAACATTTTGTGCAGTGTGGGGAAACTGCAATGAGAACTAAGTTTTTGTGCAGTGGAGCTTATAGGATTTGATAAGGAGCTGTATTTGTTTAAAAAGATGATAAAACATGTTTGCTCTCAACTTCAAACCTTATATTAATAGAAGGCCATCATATTCTTCTACCCACTTCCACAGTGAAACAGAAATGTCCAAAAACCATAAAATTGTCTAGTTGGAAGGGACCCCGAGAGTCATCTAGTCCAATCCCCTGCAATGCAGGAAACTTTCGCCCAATGTGGGCCTCGAACCCACAATCCTGAGATGAAGGGTCTCATGCTATGCCATTGGTATGGGCACATTGGTTTGGGTCCTACCCTCTGGAGCAGGAGACAGTATATTCTATGCTCCATCTTCTATGTGACAGCCTTTTAGATATTTGAAGATAGCTATCATATCTCCTCTCAGTCTCCTCTTATCCAGGCTAAACATACCCAACTCCCTCAACTGTTCCTCATCAGGCTTGGTTTTCAGACCCTTCATCATCTTGGTTGCTCTCCTCTGCATACCTTCTAGCTTGTCAATATCCTTCTTAAATGTCTTCCTCATCATCTTTGGTGATCACTCGTAGCCGAGTAAGATTGTGCTCTATGAATATGGTCTTAACAGTGTGTCGGTAGGTGACTGTGGAGGCCAATTCTGGATCCGCACATCTTAAATGTAACAGTGTAGCAGTCTCTGCATATCTTAGGGACTCCTCAAATACAAAGAATGGCGTTAGTTTGTAAATCATAAAGAAAACAAGTTACCCTCATTTCCCAAACAGCCAGACAAACATCTGTCCTCAGCAACTTCAAGCCTCATGAAGCTTGTAAACTCTTCTCTGCACTGTAAGGGGTGGAAGAAAAGGGAAAGGAACAACTTTTCCTTTCCCCTAAAAAGTGACAGAAATAGCTTGTGCACACATGCAAGCGTCATTTCTGGTGTACTTCCAGGTAGGAGGAGGCTTCTGCACATGCGCACAAGCTATTTCCGGCGCTTTCCAGGTCGGGAGTGTGCCAGAAATAGCATTTGCACATGCGCATGGGCACACACAGCCACGTGCTCCCCCACCCTCTGGCCAACCACACAATCAGCGCGGCGGGCATCCAGCCCAAAGCCGGGTAAGTTTGGGGACCCCTGCATAAGAGACCCCTGCATAAGACCATTGGTCTATCTAGCTCAGGCACCCCCAAACTTGGCCCTCCAGATGTTTTGGGACTACAACTCCCATCATCCCTAGCTAACAGGACCAGTGGTCAGAGATGATGGGTGCTGTAGTCCCAAAACATCTGGAGGGCTGAGTTTGGGGGTGCCTGATCTAGCTCAGTATTCACTGCATGGAATTGCTGGAGCCTGAGCCTGAGCTATGGCCCTTCCCCTGTCTGTCTATTTCCCTTCCCTCTTCTCTGTTCTCATGCTGCTTGTGCAGTTGTGGAGCTGGGAAGCTTCAAATAAACCCTAGCAAGTTTTGGGCTGGAACAATTACTTAGGACCTTGGTACCGGTATACCCATCAACTCTGGAATTGGAGCACTGTTGGTTCAAGTTCAAATCCATTTGCGGATTCTCGCAAAAGCATCCTCCTTCAGTCTTCCTTTCTCATATTACCTTCACTTCTTTTTTCCTTCACTCCAAGATTTATGTTGTTTTCTGCACGGTGTCTTGCCAACAGTATTGAAAGAGGGCAGGAGCAGACAGGTCCCGAATGGCAGTACTAAATTATGGAATTCTGCAGGGAAGGATTTTATTATTTCGCTGCTGTGGGAGTTGGGGCAAAATATGTAACCTACTAACTAGATTCCACTTAGTTTCATCATCGCTGACTGAGATAAGCTAGTAAACAAGCATGATGGGGGTGGGGGTGGGGAGAAAAGCAGCTTGTCAAAGAGCCTTTACTTCATTGAAGCCAGGAATGTTTTTCATTGCATCTCACATGGTACAACAGACCCCTTTCAACAGCAACAGGCTTTGGACCAGTAAAACTTATTACCCAATTTCCTTCCCATCATGCCTTCTCCTTCTGTAGCACTGCAGTCATGGACTTTATAGCAGATGTGGATGAGCTGGACTGTGTTTACTATTCTTCTTTGAGAGAAAAGAGGGATACATTTGCTGATATAGCTCCTTCCTGACTCAGGCTATGTGTGGCTTGAAACACGACAAGGTTGATTCCGGCCCCCCTGCCCCTCACTGCATTTCAAGTCCCTTTCTTACATTGCTGTACATACCAGAGGTGGGGTGGGGTGGGGTGACGACGTCCAATTCACATCACACACATGCAATGGCTGCCTGAAACACACACATTTTAGCTTAACTGCAGCTTCTGTTTTCTATTCGGATGAAACACAGTTTTAGGCAAAGCAAAGGAGTATTTATCAAGAAGGTACAGGCTACCAATGGATTGTGGCTAATGTTATGCGTACTCAGTGGTGGCAACATGCTGGAGCTGGAGTAAACACGAATGCATACACAGTGCTTGCAATAAATTACCTGAGCCAGTGGGGAGGCGATAGGCAGACCAGCAGCCTGTTCTTCCCTTACTGATTCTTCTTGAGTAACTGCTACCTGTAGATTGTTTTAATTTTCTGCAAGATAATTTCATTGGTATTTCATAAGGCAACAAACCAGTACAACAGTGGTGGGGCAGGAGATAGAATAGAGAAGAGAAATAGACATTAGTTTAAATCTCTTTTACTCAGTGCATTATCCCTCCATAGTTAGGGTTGCCATATTTTGAAGAGCCAAAAAAAGAGGACACATTTGCCAACTTCTACTTTTAACTATGGATAGTTATGACGACTCTAGCCATGAAAACAATGACTAAGCAGCTGGGCGGCCTGGGGGGGGGAGAGGAAAGGGTCTGATAACAGCAACTGCTGCTGCTCTTACTACTACAAACAAGCAACAAACAACAACAACAATTTTATTATTTTATTATTTATACCAGGCATCCCCAAACTGCGGCCCTCCAGATGTTTTGGCCTACAACTCCCATGTTCCCTAGCTAACAGGACCAGTGGTTGGGGAAGATGGGAATTGTAGTCCAAAACATCTGGAGGGCCGAAGTTTGGGGATACCTGATTTATACCCTGCCCTTCTGACTGAGTTGCCCCAGCCACTTTGGGCAGCGTCCAACACATACTGTATAAAAACATAATAAAACATCAAACATTAAAAACTTCCTGATACAGGGCTGCCTTCAGATGTCTTGTAAAAGTTATATAGTTACTCATCTCCTTGACATCTGAAGGGAGGGTATTCCACAGGCATGACTACTGAGAAGGCCCTCTGCCTGGTTCCCTGTAGCTTCACTTCTCGCAGTGAGGGAACTGCCAGAAGGCCCTCGGAGCTGGACCTCAGTGTCCGGACTCAACAATGGGGGTGTATACCTTCAGGTATACTGGGCCGAGGCCATTTAGGGCTTTAAAGCTCAGCACCAACACTTTGAATTGTGCTCAGAAACACACCGGGACCCGGCATAGATTCATTAGGACTGGTGTTATATGGTCCTGGCAGCTGTTCCCAGATCTTCTTATCTGATTTAGTTTTGTAACTGATAAAGGGCAACTAAAAATGATACCAAATGAGTCATGCCTAACCTGCCTTTGCACCACATCTCTATGTTGTATTAAATGCTCAGGAAGCCCTATATCCCAAACCATTATGGATGGACCTTTGGGGTCCTTGCAATGCTGAGCAACTTCCATCCATGCCACAGCTAGCAATAGGGGGTGATCAGATCTTTGTGGGTCATCAAAGGATTTGAGGGATTCTCTAAAGTTAACAGAGCCAGCTTTGGGTCAGGATTTAGTTGCTCACCGGTGATAACTGAGATGACTTGAAAGATCAGATGTCAGAATCCAGAGGTGCTGGTGCAATCCTGCCATAGATGCAAAGAAGACCTGCATGCATAGGAAACTACCTATGGAGCAGTGCTCCAGAGTTTCAGGCAGGATTGAACCTGCATGCAAGGCATATGTTCTGCCACTACGCTATGGCCATTTCCTGCACAGTCCATGTTGATGCCCTCTTTCCCTCCATGTCTGGTAAAAAAAATCTGGCGAGCCAGATGCTTGCTGGGATGCTCTGAGCGAGATGAGGTGGCTGGTGTTTTCTGTTTGTTTGTCTTAAGCTAATTAATCAGGATGCCAGCAGCTCAGCTGCTGCACTATGAATAAAATCATCAGATGCCCCTGGGGAAACAATATAATTTCCATTTCCAGAGACATTATATAGAATAAAAGTTTACCCTTCTGAGCCCATAGGAGCAGCCATTTCTTTTCCACCCAATGCACCTGGAAATGGAAGTGCCATCCTTTTTCCAAAGGCATTTGAGGACTCAATTTGCAGCATGGCGTGGGAGCTGCTGGCTTGCCTTTGAATTATTTCAGTTTTTATACGAAGGAAGGCAACCACCTACCAGCCAGCTCATCTCACAGTAAGACCTCCTGCCATGGATTTGCACACCCAGGCACCCTATTTATTTGCTTAATTGGAAGTGGGTAGCTGTTATTGATGAGTTGGGGCAGTTAATTGGAAGGGAAATGATTTTGGAGCAGGATCTGGGTAGGGAATTAATTGGGAGCAAATTAACTGAATAGGGACTGATGGGCTGGGCTGGGGTGCAAATTAATTAAAGTGGTTTTCTTTTAAAAATCATTTGGTGTGATTTGGCTGGGAAATTGTCTTGCCTTCTGAAAAATTTTACATACGGTACTTGAAATGGTTTATGAATTTGCCTCCATGCATTTGAACTAGCATATGCAAATTCTATGCAAATTTGTACCACCATCCTTTGAAAAGTGGTGCAGATACTCTTCGTTGGTGGTGTGTAAGTGGCCCACCAGCCTACTGCCCATGTTATCCCCTTCCCCTCAAGCACGACTCTTGAGCCCTTTAGGATTTTATAATACTGCTGGGTAAGTTTCTAGGAGGGTGGGAAAGGAAAGAAAAATGTCTTCTGTGAATTTCTAATAATGCTATAAGGTGCCAGTTCCCAACTTCCTGAGAAGCATTCCTGTTAGGGGCTGGAGATATTTTGCAATGCTTTGTTGCAGGCCCCCACTGGTCAAGTAGAATCATCTTCCCTTGGCATCAGATCCAAGTTTGATGACTTCTCCGTATAACTCATCCCTTCCATTCCCTGCCCCTTCTGGAGCTTCTGCAACGCCATGTCCAATAGGCCGCTGCCACTGTGGTCTCCTCCTTGCCAAAATGTCCTTCTTGCTGTTCTCCTTCATAATGACCTTCGATAGAGAGAGAAAACTCTACAGAGTGCTCCTCCCCTCTCTGCCTTGCCCAAAGGCCAGAAGAAGAATGGCCATTCTAAGGGTACGCTTTCTTTTCTCGGTTGTTGTACTACATAATTTCTCAGGCATGAAATTGGTCTAAGCGAATTACAGTCCATTACCATCTCTGCATTACAGTTTTCCAGGGATCCTTTCAATTAATATTCCAGGGCACTTCGCAAACACAATAGAGGAGCAAATTCCTTCTGATGTTAGCCTTCAATGCAGAAGCAGAGGCCACAGCAAGTGCCACGTTTCAGTCAGAGTGTAGCTTTGGCTTTTTATCTCACAGAACTTTTTATTTCTCTGCTGCATTGCTTGAGGAGGTGTGGGAGTGGGCAGGTATGCATTTGAGGGTAGCCCAAGTACAGTTTTAGGCATGCTGCCTAAAATAATACAAATACCAGAATTATTTGCCTTGCTTTCCTATTGCTGCTGGAATTCTTGCCTATGGCAATGATGAACCCCCAGTAGCTCAATACTGCCACCTAGCGTGTCTGGGATATTTCACCCCTGCAGCAAATCCGGAACAGACAACTATCCAGTGTTTTGCTTCTGAATATACAGCCTCAGGTTAATTCTCCCCTACCCAAGTCTAAATTTTGGCCCAAACCAACTAGCACATTTCTAATGTAAGCTCCAAACAATTAGGGAGGTGGAACTAACTGTGGGATGTGAAACACAGAGCAGTCAAATACAACATTCCTAGAGAGGGATGTTTGTCCAGCCAGTAGATAAACTTCCTGTTTCCTCTACATGTGACCAGAGGTGGGCGTTGCCTTACCCATGCAGGTAATAAAATAGCACAGGGCAGGTAGCTTCCAGCCAAGAGAGCACAAAGGAACTATCTCCTTATGGGATAGATTCCAAGTATATATATCTTGTAACTTAAGTCTGCCTTCTGGGATCCATCTGTGAACAGAATGTGTGAGTAAACTATCAAAGACTGGTTCTCCCCCACAACATCTTCTTTGAATACAGTGGTACCTCATTGGTTCCAGAAGTCTTTCATAAACTGAAGCGTTCATAAACTGAAGCAAACTTTCCCATGGAAAGTAATGGAAAGTGAATTAATCCGTTCCAGATGGGTCCGCGGCGTTCGTAAACCGAAAGTTCGTAAACCGAGGTTCCACTGTACATACAAATTGTTAACACAAGGGATTGCAACCATGGGCAAAGTTTTCTATTGCTGCGGTTACATTACATGTTTGCCGGGCTTCCAGAAACAACTGATGTGTGCACAATCTGGAGAAAACTCATGATCAATACATCACTCACACTAAATCCTTTGATTTCTCTCTTTGCTTCTTTTCATTCACTACCCCCTTTCTCTTGAAAGCCCCCCCTTTTCTGTTGAAAAAAGCAGGCTGTTTGAGAAAGCATCCTGTTTACACAGTGAACCCAACAGACCCCATTACTGTCAGCAAAGTAAATCAACAAGCTGAAATCAAAGCCACTCCTTCCGTAAGTGGAGTGGTTTGGGCAAATCTTTGCATTTCTAAAAGGAGCTTACAAGCCAAATTATAAATCCTGGGGAAAATAGCTCAGCACAGTAGAAGCAGTAGGGCTAAAAAGCATCTTGGTACAAGCAAAATGCAGCCTAGAAACGGCAGCGGAAAATGCCAAAACACCTCAATACAACCTGTTGTTCTCTCTCTCGGTAGTGGAGACAACTTTCAAAACAATGCTTACTTTTTCAGTTATTAATGTGCAGTGATGGCGCCAGAAAAGAAATGGGGTGGGAGGGGGGAAGAAGTAGAAAAGTGTATGGGGGGGGAGGGATGATGATCTTAAATAAACATGATAGATTTTTGAAAGAGAAATAATGTCATCTATGCTAAGGTTATGTCAACCTTCATTCGTCTTTAAATTTCCACAGGATCCTTTGGGTGTGACTCCGGGGGCAGGCTTTGGTAATATGGTGCCCTGTGTGAGGCCAAAATTTGGCACCCTTCCACCCAATATTTCTTATTTTCACAATACAGTGGTACCTCTACTTACGAATTTAATGCGTTCTGAACGCACATTCGTAAGTCGAAAAAAATTGTAAGTCGAATCGGATAGGAATGCATTGGGAGAAAAAATTCGTAAGTAGAAGCAACCCTATCTAAAAATTCGTAAGTAGAAAAAAATCCTATCTAAACCGCATCCAAGATGGCGGACGGAGCTCCATTCCTAAGTAGAAACATTCGTAGGTAGAGTTATTCTTAATTAGAGGTACCACTGTAATTCCTCTTGGTACAGGTGTTGTGTTGTTTCGAATTTTGCGCCCCTTTGACTCGGCGCACTGTGGTGTGTGTGTGTGTGTGTGTGTGTGTGTGTGTGCACACTGCCCTAAATCCAGCGCTGGTGGCTTTCATTCCAGATTAATTAACTCAAGCATGATCATTAACAGCCTATCATTCCTGGCTCATTATGCACTGGAAGAATGGGAGGAATCTATTGTTGAGCCATATTATGGATGACACAGCAGATATTAAACAGGGATACTGCAAAGGGGTAGTTTGAATGAACAGTAAGATAATTGCAGCAACCAGAGAATCTTATCATGCATAATGCCACACAGTTTTTGTTGCAGTTTTTAGAAGTTCAAACGTTGCCCGCATTTTAACAGTGAGGGTTTCCTCCCACCACCACCACCTGAGGCCAGGGTCAGGATATCTCATCTGATCCCTTAAATTAATCTTGACTTGGAAATAGTGTTCCACTTTGCAGAGGTGGGGGTGGGGGGAATGCCAAGAGGGAGCCTTTAAAGGGAGCAGCCGTTTGTGTTTCATCATCAAGCACTAAACACTGAATTGCTTTTCAGTCTAGAGCAATTTTCTCTCTCTTCCGTTACTTGGTGATAGGATGGAAGCATCTTATAAAATATAAACGAAAGGCTAGAAGTTCAAGGTTGTAAACTCTGTAGTAAACGAATCCAGGCTGTCTTACCAGAATGAGAAGCATTTAGAGCGGCAGCCTCCTCCTCAGTATGTTCAGATAATATATTTATTTAGCACTCCAATTAGATGCAAAAAAACAAAAGGTCTAGTACCTGCCAGTTGTACTCAGGGTTGTGAATGTATTTGCAGTACTTTCTGCGGACTGAAGTCATATATCAGGAGCTGTGGTTTTGGTTCCTGCTCCTGTTAGTCTGCAAAATCAAGATTTGTGAAAAGAAGGGCAGGCTGCTTAAGAAATATTGCCGGTTCGTTTTATGCCCCTTGACTTCCTGCTTGAAACAGAAACCAGAATCTACTTTTGTAGGCATTTTACATTTAGATCCCATCTTTCTTCCACCATCGAACCCAAGTCAGTATTTATGTAGTCTAAAAAGCACGCTGATGTTATTCCTTATTTCAATCTGAGTAAAGAGAAAAGGCAGACCATCAGAAAAACAGATTCTTTCATCATCTCCATCTTGCCTGCCTCCTCCAACATCTGCAGTCTAGAAAATATACAATCTCCTGACTATCCAAATTTTAGTTTGTAAATTATTTTCCTCCGGAAGGAATTTGGTTCCAATTTCCCAGTTTTAAGATTAAGCAGTTTTCTCTGATGGATCAGCTGGCTCAAATGTTTGCTACATTTTTGGGTGCCATGGCAGGAAAATATCCAGCACACACCCTGTGGATTTAATAGAATCATAGACTTGTAGAGTTGGAAGGGACCACAAGAGTCATCTAGTCCAACCCCTGCAATGCAGGACTCTTTTGCCCAATGTGGGACTTGAACTCACAATCCCGAGATTAAGAGTCTCAGGCTCTGCCAAATGAGCTAGGAAATAATAAATTCCTACCAGCTTCCACTTGAGGATTTCCCCTGCATAATTACAGCTCCGACTCAGCCCTGCAATCTATTTTCAAACCATTGGAATTATCTTGCACTGCTGTTGAAAGCTGCAGAGTGGCTCACTTTGGGTACAGTTACGAACCTTTCTGGAATGAGTTCCGCTTCAGCACAAAGCAGCCTTATATAGCCAGGTCTCAAACTTCTAGGATAGACACAAGTCTTGTGGAACATTGGGCAGGTGTAGGGAGCAGAGGACAAAGGCAATTCTCTTTTACTGCCTATAGTCTGTGCCTTGAGGAATAATGATGGTGTTATTTCTCCCAGTCCAACATCCAACTAGCTTCCCCTTCTATCCGTTTCAGTTCACAGCTGTCCTGCTTCCCTTTAGCATTGTGAGCAAATGTGGTACAGCAGAGGGGGAGAATCGGATGGGGACATCTCATGGCCATAGAAAGAATTACAAGCAGGGAGCTGCTTTGATGATAGCAGTTTATCACTGCCAAATGATCGTAGAATCATAGAAATGTGGAGTTAAAAGGGACCCCAAGGGTCATCTGGTCCAACCGCCAGCAATGCAGGATTCACAGCTGAAGAATTCATTACAGTCTTCTTTTCTCTAGTAGAGATATACTGTACAGTACTTGTCTGCATCACAGCAGAGGGTTGTTTGATTGGGCATATGTGCCAAATTAGTTACGTGCTGCATGACTCTTTTGCTTGGGTGAGTCATTTGATCTGCAGGCAGCTTTCTGGGGGGTACCAATGTGCCACACATTGGTCTCGACAACATACGCTGAACTGGCAGGCAAGCTGAGCTCGGTTTCCTTTGATTCCCTTCCAGCTCTTTGATGCAATTATTCAGCCCATTCACTGGTAGTGTGCCACAAGTCACTCTAAAGGTGTGCCTTCCTTGTGTTTGGGCTGGTGTGGTGTTTCCTGTTGCCCTGAAGGAAGAGATGAGCACAGATGTCGCCCTTGGGAGCATCAACCGCCCCCGCCCCGGTCCTCCTTGTGTGGAAGCAGCCTTATGGTGGCAACTCTGCTGCTCTGCCCCTACAGTGCTTTTAATCAACAGACTCCAGAAAAGGGGGGGGGGAATCATTTGCTTAATCCTCTTCCTGACTCTCAAGTCCAGGCTGTCAGGATTAAGAGCAAAGACACTTTCTTGCAAAGGAACAGACTCAAAACTCAGCGTCTAAGCAATGTCTCCCACCCAGTACTGTCTGTGGAACAACAAGCAATGAATGCATCACCTTATCCAACCACACGCTCGAGAACAGCAGACTTCACACTTAAAAAAAAAAAACCTACCACAAAAACACCATTAGATTGAGATAAAATTTACCCTTTGAGATTGTAGACATTTCTGATTTTAAGATAATAATCTGGCTATTTTTGGTGTGTCTGCTTCTGATGCAACAAGGCAAAACATAACTAGACACCCTTTGTAAAAATTGTTTGGGTTCTAGACCAGCGTTTCTCAACCGGTGTTCCACGGCACACTACTGTGCCGCGAGACGCTGGCTGGTGTGCCGCGACGAGAAGGGCGATTTGCATTGTCACATCACTGACCCCCTGCCTGGGGAGGAGGAGGCAGGCGGGGAAGGCTGCGCAGGGATTCCCTTCGCCGGGCCAGAGCGGCAGCGGCCGCCTGGGGCGGCTGGGAGGGAGGCGGCGGCAGCTGCGCGCCTGTGTCTGCCCGCCTGGGGTCTGTGCGTGCCGTCTAACGTGTCCCCGCTCGCTCCGCAGACTCTGCGCCTGGTGGGTCCGCCTGGCTACCGTGCAGTAGTTCTTCAGTGGCATGCTTTACGTCTCCCCTCCAAACTAAACTAAATATAGGGCGGCACAGAGTTGGTGTGCCGCGGGATTTTTTTCATAGAACAAGTGTGCCGTGGCCCAAAAAAGGTTGAGAAACACTGTTCTAGACTTCCTGAAAGCTGCCAGTCTCTGGTGTGTGTGTGTGTGTGTGTGTGTGTGTACTTAACCAGGGAGCAGCATTTTCGTTTTTTTCCTCATACCTGTACATAGACCTTCTCTGATGAGCCAATGGCTGGCTTGCAGTCTATTTTGTGCTGTTCCCTTCCCCTTTATCATAAAACGGCAGAGCCACTAAATTTGTGGAGACTGATTCATTTTAATTGTCACCCAGGCACCAAACAGATTTTTTTTTAAAAAAAACAACTTTCTGATGCAAAACGTACACAATGTCCTTCCAGCTTTCGGAGAAGCCCAACACAGGCCCTGCTGCATAACATTTAACCTGCTAGAATGGTCACAGTCCATATATAATTCACCTGCTCCCCAAATGAATATATTCCAAACTTTAGGAAACCCATTGAGTCCATGTTGATTTATGAAGTCCAGTCACTCCCATGTGCAAATTGGATCACATTGCCCCATTCTTCATTCCTCTTCTTCCTTTTTCTTCTTCTTCCAAGAATCCAAACATTTACATTGTGTGGGGATTTGTTTTTTAATGCTTTGGGTCTTGCATAATCAAAAGGTTTGATGAAGTAATTAGAAGGAAGAGTTCCTCCCATGCCTCTGTTGACACAACTGCCTGCTTCGGCAAGGCGGCCCCTCCCAGCAGCTCACACAAGCCAGATCTATCAGTACATGTAAATTGTCCACACCTGAAGTAGGCCTTAGGCCACACACAGAGATACATGCATGTACATGTACTCGCAACCCATTTACATACATGTGCATACACACATTAGTCATGGAACCCTTGTATGCAGGCATGCGTTGTGTATATATGCACACAAACATGCATTCACACTCTTGCCAGACTTATGGGTAAAACAAAGACAGCCTCTGCACCTTTCAAAAACACACAGCTCATCTGCATTTCTGTTCATGTCCATTGAACACATCATGAATACACACACACACACTCACAATCACACTCTCATTAGAATCAGCGCACTCCTCTCTCACACACAGCCGCCCACAGTCTTTTCGTGCACACTCACACACGGAGGCACAGCAGTTTAGAAGCACCCCAGCTCATTTCAGCTCCATTTCAAAGCCGTCTTTGCCCCCTCGCCTGCTCATGATGCATTTGGCCGTCAAAACTAGTGTCGTAATGAAGAGGAAGAGTCCCATGATGAGCAAGGTCCACTGGCCTGCTGCGGCGTCACTGCTGCTCAATGACATCCCGAGGAAATTGACTCTGCTATTCCCTTGCATCTGGCCTGGGTGAGAACCAAGAAAAACAGAAAAAGGAAGGGGGCAGCTCAAATGGAGTATGGCTTTGATGGCAAAGGACTCAACAGCTCTTTGCCCTCAGCCAGAAGGGGGGTAAGTTGCAATGCAGTTAAATTATTTCAAAACCTGTGGTCCAATCTAGTGATGCACTGAGTATAGGAACGGCCATCAATGGGCCAGTTCCTTGAGGAAATAAAATTAAGAGAGGGAGCCTCCTCCTGCTCCCCTCCCCCCCGTCCCCCACACCCATTTCCATGTTATAGGGATTTTTGAGAGGAAGACTCGTTTCAGAGCCTTTCAGTACCCGTAGAGGGCATCCAGGTATATTCTGGCCAGCCCAAAGTCTCTCCGTTTCGCTTGTTCTCATTAGCAAGCCACTCTGTCAGCGGTTGAAAGTAGGTCAGCAAGGCCGCGGCTGACATGTTGCGTTGCCCTGTGATAAGTTCCATGGCGTCAGGCCAGGGTTTGCTGTATCCCAGCTTCATGGCGTTCCTGTGGAAAGCAAAACAGCCATATAAAGGTGTGTGGGGTAGGCGTGCACATTCACACACAGGACATGAAGTGGGGGGATGAAATGTTGCAACAACGTTAAGAACTGACTCCCTGTCTTCCGCTGCAGTGAGATCGATCCCTCTGAGAATCTAACAAGCAGGGTGTGATGTTACCTCATATTGTTTTGTCCCCAGCATCTGATAGGACAACCCTGGGCTCCTTTAGCAGCTGCCAGGGACTGGGCAGAGGAGGAGGAATGGTGGAGACCACCTCCCCATCCTGACCCTTCCAGGGAGGAGAAAGAGGAAGACAGTATAGATTTACAACAGGGGTTTGGGGGAGGTCGCAGCTCAGAAGCAGATGATGGGGAAAGCTGGGAATAATAATAATAATAATAATAATAATAATAATAATAATAATAATAATAATAATAATATTATTTATACCCCGCCCATCTGGCCGGGTTCCCCCAGCCACTCTGGGCGGCTTCCAACAAAACAGAAATTCTAAAATACAGAAATCCATCAAACATTAAAAGCTTCCCTAAACAGGGCTGCCTTGAGATGCCTTCTAAAGGTCTGGTAATTGTTGTTCTCTTTGACCTCTAGTGGGAGGGCATTCCACAGGGTAGGTGCCACTACCGAGAAGGCCCTCTGCCTGGTTCCCTGTAACTTGGCTTCTCGTAGTGAGGGAACCGCCAGAAGGCCCTCGGAGCTGGACCTCAGTGTCCGGGCAGAACGATGGGGGTGGAGACGCTCCTTCAGGTATACTGGACCGAGGCCGTTTAGGGCTTTAAAGGTCAACACCTAATGACACGTTGTCATTAGAAAGCATTCCAGACCCACCATCTCCCAGAACCTGCCAAGCCTTAAAAGTAGGAGAGCAAAGAGCTCAAAGACAGAGGGCACTTAGCGGCACCCGTAGAGGTGATGATGACGATAAATGAGGAAGTAGGAGAGACGGGGGTGGGGGGTGGAGATTCACTCGGGACAACGCCATTATCCAGGAGGCTGGGTTCTATAGCCTCTCTCTGTACAGTTTGAAATAAAAGGAAAAGGACTGTAAGAAGCTTTTCCTTGTCTTTATACTTTCCTGGGCAACCAGCTGAGAGCCGCTGAGAGCATCCGGACAGCACCCCACCAGAATTCAATTTTACAGTGCTGCCAAGTTCTGGGGCTTGTGTAGGAAATCAAGACATGGTCCTACTACCATAACCAGGCTGGGCTGTGGTTATGTCAATTTCAGTTTCGCTCCGTTTCTCATTTTTCAGTTCTCCACATTGGGTTTCTTTTTTAAAAAAAAGGGGCGTTGTGAGTCAAAACAGGAACACCAAAAGTACTGAGAAGGCCCTAGGGGACTGATACCTGAAGCTTCCAATCAAAGAGGCAGAGCAGAGCTTTCCAAACTTTTCATGTCAGCGCCACACATTTCAGACACACATCATTTTGCGACACAGTGTTTTAAATTTTGGTCAGAAATTTATGATAAGTTGAAGAAAATGCTGAAAGTAACTTTTGAGGAAAAAACCGGAGATCCTCCTATTGAATATGATTCCCAAAAGCCTCCCAAATGATAGGAAAAATATTCTTTTGTATGCGTGTGTAGCAGCTAGAATGTTACTGGCTCAGAATTGGAAAGGGGAGATAATCCCATCAATACAGGAGTAGTGTGTTAAGTTGGCCAAATTTATGAACTTAGCAAGAATGACGGCGGCGATAAGGGGCACCTCAAAACAAAAACTTAAAGAGGAATGGAGGTATGTGGAAGAGTACTTACAAGAGGAAGGTATTAATACAAAACTGGTGATATGCTTAGACTGAGATCCACAAGAATTTAATTGTAATTGTAATTATAAACTGTAATGATAAACTGCAGAGAATGCATTGCGGAAGAAGCATAATAATATAATATGCTAACTTAGGGAAGCAATATTGAAATTGAAGTTTCTTTTTCTTTATTTCCTTTTTTTCCTCTCTTGTTGCTATGTCTTATTATTATTATTATTATTATTTTGTATTTTCTTTCTTTCTTTCTTTCTTTCTTTCTTTCTTTCTTTCTTTCTTTCTTTCTTTCTTTCTTATGATTTGTCGGTTTTGGTATGTAAGTGTGTGTGTTGGTTTACTATCTATTATGAGTTGGTTTATCATGATTTGCTATGTTCATTATTATTTACTAGGTTTATTATGATTTATGGATGTTAGGACTTATGAATGTGTGTGCCTGTTATGATTTGCGATTATGTCTGTTTATTACCGGTATGAGTTGTGAATGTTTTAATAAGAAATAAAGTGGATTTTAAACATTGAGAAGTTTTTTTTTTTTTGGCGATGCAGTAATTCACTTTTTACTAGCTAACCAGAGGGGTTAAACTAGCCCCTTCCCAGCCCCAGGAAGCACGCAGAGAGCATTTTCGTGACACACCTCCACACTGCATGTGGCACCCCAGGTGGAAAGCCTTCTACATATGGTTCTTCATTGTAAACTTTACGACGACCTTCGTCAACAATTCCTGGACCGGCTCTGCATCCCCAGAAGGAGACTAGAGCGGGAAATCTTACAATTCCTATTGTTGGGGAAGGACGGTGGCTCATTATCTTCATTTGCTATTTTCTCGTTATATTCTGCAGTCATCTGAATTATTAGAAGCCCCAATGTCGTGAAAGCGGATAGCGGACTACACCCTTCTCTCTCTTAACACAGCGTTTGCCACAGTGATAGTTTTAATCTGTTATTATTTAGTTTGCGTGTTTGTTTGATGCCAATAAAGGTTGATTATTATTATTACTTAACGTGTCTCGACACAGTTTGGAAAGCTCTAAGGGAGAGTCTTACAGTGTAGCCCCACCCAGCAGATGAAGCTTAGTACTCACGCTAGGATTGTCCCAGCTTTCTTAGACTGGTAGATGTCACATTTGTGCAGGGGTCCTGTGTGGCCAGCAGCATTGCACAGGGCCTGGTGGAACTGGAACTGGATAATGAAACTGACAAAGTACCTGGAAGAGAGATGGGACAGGTGAATGGGAGGTCCAGGGTCAAACTGTGCTCCCAGCGCCCCCTCCTCAAGGGCCAGAGCTGAAGATGGGACACTCTGGCCTAACCTTTTCTAAAAAAAACTCAGGCCAGACAGGGAACCACCACCTTACCTGACATAGGGGACATTTGCAGGAATGTGGAATTTTGCCCCTGGGTCGAAATCTTCTTCTGATCTTGGCACAGGAGGGCATAAACCTTGGTACTTCAACCTACGCAGTAGGGATAAAAGGGGGGGGGGGAGAGAAAGAGAGAGAGAGAGAGAGAGAGAGAAATCACCAGCCAAAAACCAACACTGAGTGCTGATCTCACAGGGTATCCGCTCTCCCTAGAACAAGGATGGGGGAACCTGAAGTCTAGGGACCAAACACAGCGCCCCCCTGGCCCTTCTCTATAGCTTCTTGGGCTCTTTCCAGGCCACACCTCTCTTGAGTGCTTTTGCGTTGCTGGAATATTCCCTTGAATTGTGCTCAATTGCTTGCCTGTTTGTGTCACTGTGTGCAGGAACCTCTGGCTTTTGCGTGCCCATAAAGTAGTCTGCTGTACAAAGGTAAAAAGTCAAGTTCATTGCTCCACCCACATTTGCCTCTGGCTCTGCTCACCCCTGGCCTGTGAGCCACAAGGTAAAAACGGTTCCTCCACCCTTGCTCCGGTAGAGCAGATGTCTTGCTTCGGAACTGGACAGGGCTGTTGTGTAGCTGGAGGGGCTTGCTTTTCTTCAGATCCCCCTGGGAATCGTCATCAACTTATTTCCACAATCACTGGTATGCTTTTATTTGCCCCAGAAAGAGGCAAACTTTCAATACTTTCTTCATCCCATAGAGCAGGGATGTGGCACCTCTAGGGTTACTGGATTACAACTCCCATCTCCTCCAACATTGGCTGGAGCAGAAGGGAATTGGAATCCAACATCTGGAGGGCCACAGATTCTCCATTCCTACCCTAGATTGTCTGTGGCCAAAATATACGCACCATGGCCATGTCTGGGAGGGGAATACCTTCCAAAGTAGCACCCTGGGCAGCCCCCAGTAAGGCAGGCTCCATTTTAACCTTGAACACCATCTGGGGAAAGTCAGCAATGTTCTACCCACATTTTCAGAAACCAGGCCATGTTTGCTCTTCACCCTCCACTCAGTTCTGAGTTCAAGCTTGCTCCCAGCATAAACATATGGGCAGAACTCAGCCATGATGAAGCACAACCAAATTGTCAGATAGTTTCCTTCTCCGGGCAGCTACCCAATACCCACCTAAGATTCCACCATTGTTGATTGTACTCCTCATATGGAATGCGCCCATCAAACACTTTCCATCTCCACTGGTCCATCAAGTAGCCAAAGGGTAGGAAGGCTATCTTGTCTAGTGCAATGCTCATCAGGTAGTTGATGTTACTCTCTGGCCAGGAGAAAGAAAGTAACAAGAAGAGTCTTAGATCCCAGTGCTTAACCTTCTGCCCCATCTCCCCTGGTGGTCTTACTACATTCCATGTATCCACACCCTTTACCCCCCCCCAACACCTTATTTATCAAATTCCTAAATCCCACAAGCTCCCACAACCAATCTTACGCCTACATCACATGCTCAAACAAGGGCTAGTCAGTCAATATGTATGATGTCTAATTCAGTTTATCCCGGGCCAATTTGAAAAGCCAATCTGGGTTGAAAGGCAACACAAGAAGAAGAGAACAAAAACAAGAAGAGGCAACACAACAATGGTTAAGTGCATCCCTACTTTTGAGTCTGTGGGATCTGGGGCAAAGTGTGTTGAGACTTGGTTCTGGGAAGCATATGTCCATTTCAACCACTGCTTTGGCAAAATATAAGATATCACGAACACTGGTGTTTTACAAAGCTTAAAAATGCTAAAGAATTACTGAGTGTTCCTATGTGGTCCCCTCCTGCTTACCTGCGTTGTCTTCTATCTGATTCAACAAGTTGAGGCTGTACAGGTGCTTTACGGTAGACACCGACAAGGCCATGACATCTCCAATGGCTTCATGAAATCCTGGGTTGGCCCCATCACGTAACGAGATGGGTTGGTCCTTGTACTGCAGGAAGTACTGGACATGGCCCATCTCATGATGAACTGTTATTAAGTCATCCATATTCACAGAGGTGCATTGCTTAATCCTGAAGCAAGAGAAAAATGGGGGAGAGGTGCCACGTCCATGTAAAATAATAGAAGGGAAAGTGAAATAGAAAGGAAAATTAGAGCTGGGAAAGAGGAACAGTCAATTTAGTTCACTCACCAGCCAACCGAGAGTCAGGCATGAGAGCAGGCAGATTGCTGAAAGGTTTTTTTAAAAGAGCAGTGGCTCCAGGTTATTTATGCAATGGAACTGAGCCACAAATTGCAATGAAGATGTCTGCTTGCTTGCCTCTCTCTCGCTCACCCCCCTCTCTTCCCGACCCAAAGCTGAACAACCCACCTGAACCCTGGATCTTTCTGGAGCACTACAGCAAACAGCCTAGCAGACAAGGGTTGGAAACAGAGTTGTATCTAATCCCAGCAAAGATGTGGCATTGGTGCAGGTGGCAATGCGGGGGAGATGTGTACACCCTGATTCTGGGGGAAAGCCTATGCAGAGTGGTGCATAGCAAGTCCCATGGTCCACCCATGTGGTGACCTGGAGAAGCGAACAACCAACTTCAGGAAAAGAGAAGACAGAATCTCTTCAGGGGGGGGGAAGGAGATTGTTAGATGGCAGTGGGGGTAAACTCTCTCCCTCTGCCAGGCAGCCAAAGTGCAGGAGGGTATGAGGAAAACCTCCCCTTTATGGATCTACCCAAGGGTCAAGATGGTGGTGAAACACATGACCGCGGGCCCATGGCAGTGGAGGGACAAAGAAGACTCGACTGCCTACAGCCCTTCTCCACCCAGTCACCACAGAAGCACCTGAAGTCCTTGCGGTTGAAGAAGTCCCAGGCTGAGGCATGGCACACCACGTCCCTCCCATCTGTTGGCTTCTCCAGCATGGACTTTTCCCAAAACTCAGGTGGCATAGGGATGAGACCCAGGGATTGGAAAAAGCGGTCAGATTGTTCAAACATCTTCTTTGGTGTCCAACCCTGCAGAAAGGAGAGCGAGTGTAGAAGAGGCAAGCTGAAAAACCAGCAGAGAGATGGACGAAGAGCACATAGAATCAGAGAGTTGGGAGGCACCGTGAGGGTCATCCAATCCAACCCCTTGCAATGCAGGGATCTTTTGCTGAATGTGGCGCTCGAATGCATGACCCTGAAATTAACAGTCTCATGGAACCTTCAAGGTAATTGTGAAAGGCTTGCCCCTTCTGGCTCGATTCTTCCTGCTTCCGCTGCACCATAATGTCACATGCTAGCTGAAAATAGGAAAAAGGTCTGCAAAATAGTTGGCATGGAAAATCAGGAATGTGATATGTTGACAGGTGAGGTATCAGACTGATGGGGTGTAGAGCCGAACCGTAAATCAAGGGCGGAATGCAGCCCTCCACACTTCTCCATCTGGCCCCAAATATTCTTGCTAGGCCACAACCTTTTCCTTAGCCGCATGCCCCTGCTTTGCAGCATCCTGGCTGGAATGTGTCATTGAACTCTGATAATGCTTCTTGCTTGCCTCGATGAAGGACAGAGAAGGGTGTGTGTGTGTGTGTGTAGAAACAAGCCTATTGTACAAATTGCTCCACCCACCTTGGCCTCTGGGCCTGCTCACTAATGACATTTGGTCCCCTGAAGGTTGCACAGAAGGGGATGCAGCCACTGAGGTTGGAAAAAGTTCTCTGTCCTTTCCCTAAACATTCCCATAATCTAAAAACACCCATGCTTCAAATACAGTACAAAAGTACAAAGGAAGTCATCCTTGGGGCCTGCCCTACCTCTGCGGAATCTCATTTCCATAAAGATTTTGCAAAGTCTAAAAGACCTTCCTCTCAATAGCTGCAGGTAAGCAGATTTTGAGATGCCTACAGGTCTGGCTGGGTTGTTGTATGCAGCAAGACTTCACAATGTTATATGTCAGATACACAACAAAAGACAGTCGTACCTTGGAAGTCGAACAGAATCCATTCAGGAAGTCCGTTTGACTTCCAAAACATTTGGAAACCAAAGCGCAGCTTCTGATTGGCTGCAGCAAGTTCCTGCAGCCAATAGGAAGATGCAGAAGCCCTATTGGGCGTTCAGTTCCCAAAAGAGCATTCGCAAACCGGAATAGTCACTTCCAGGTTTGTGGCGTTCGGGAGCCAAAACATCTGAGAACTAAGCTGTTTGAAAAGCAAGGTACAATTGTACAGAGAGAAGCAAGAAGTAAGGGCAGCAAACTAGTGGTTCGTTTCTGGCAGACCTGGAATCTCCTTTCCTGGCCTGGAACTGTGGATACTAGGCTGGGTAGATATCAAGAAAAGGCATTCCACATGCTCTTCGAAGCGCCCTCCTTGAGAGCTAAAAATTTCGGTACAGTTAAGGGGAACTGGATGCTGTTTCAAGAACTCAACAACCTTGAGCCCCACCTTAAAAGGCTGCTAAATAATTCCCTCAGATTTTTGCCCTGGGGAGCTTCTAAACAGGATGAAGGTTCAGGCTAGTCCCCAAGAGAAACCGTTTCAAATCATAATTGAATAAAACTTAGCTGCACCAACCTGGCTTTTCATGGCGGGTGTTGCATCCACTTTGATCGCGTTGGGGTAGGGCATGACGAGTTCAAAGATGTTTGACCATGACTGTGCCCACATGTTTCCTAGGAAAGAGAAAATAGAGTTAATGCGTAGGTTGGGGGCAAAGGAGCCACCCACCCAAGGGTAACTCAAGAACTAGAGCCAACATCCACTTTCTGAGGGAGGAAGGGCTGGGTGCTTCAAGGTGAATTCATATGGACAATCAATAACTTTGTTCTCCAATAACGTCCTTTCTAAAGGCCTGGCACCTTCGCTTCCCACTCTATTAGAGGTACAATGTGTATAATAATGGTCTTTCCACTTGATCAAGAAGTGTATTTTTTTGCTTCCCATGTCTTCTCTCGAAGTTAGGTTTCAGTTAGAGGAATATCACATTCTGTGAACTGCTCAAAGTGCTATCTTTTGCACCTGGGAGAAATGTGATAAGGTGACATCCAGTGATTATTGCCGTTGCCATATAGAAAGCGCTTCTGGGAATGTTACAGACATCTCTTGAATATTCATGAAAGTGTTAGCAGGAGCAAGACAACTCACTCTTTTCCCCCCAGCAATTGTTTTGTTCATTTTTAAAAAACTAAAATAAAATACCAAAACCCTTAAAGGCTGCTTGTTTCCCATTCCTGTGCTCGAGCACACAAACCATCAGGGTGGTTTTTTTGGGGTGGGGAGGGCAAATGGGAACAGTGGGTCATCACTCTGTCCATGCAAAACAAGACTCTCCCCTCCATCCACAATGTGGATTGGAGATCATACTATTATTAATCAGAGCTTACAGAAGTAAAAGGAAAGTAGTGGAACCAGGTCATATTTTGCCTAGCTGTGTAGAACAGCTCTAACTATATTGTTGTTGTTGTTTAGTCGTTTAGTCGTGTCCGACTCTTCGTGACCCCATGGACCATAGCACGCCAAGCACTCCTGTCTTGCACTGCCTCCCGCAGTTTGGTCAAACTCATGTTCGTAGCTTCGAGAACACTGTCCAACCATCTTGTCCTCTGTCGTCCCCTTCTCCTAGTGCCCTCAATCTTTCCCAACATCAGGGTCTTTTCCAAGGATTCTTCTCTTCTCATGAGGTGGCCAAAGTATTGGAGCCTCAGCTTCACGATCTGTCCTTCCAGGGAGCACTCAGGGCTGATTTCCTTCAGAATGGATAGGTTTGATCTTCTTGCAGTCCATGGGACTCTCAAGAGTCTCCTCCAGCACCACAATTCAAAAGCATCAATTCTTCGGCGACCAGCCTTCTTTATGGTCCAGCTTTCACTTCCATACATCACTACTGGGAAAACCATAGCTTTAACTATACGAACCTTTGTCTGCAAGGTGATGTCTCTGCTTTTTAAGATGCTGTCTACGTTTGTCATTGCTTTTCTCCCAAGAAGCAGGCGTCTTTTAATTTCGTGACTGCTGTCACCATCTGCAGTGATCAAGGAGCCCAAGAAGGTGAAATCTCTCACTGCCTCCATTTCTTCCCCTTCTATTTGCCAGGAGGTGATGGGACCAGTGGCCATGATCTTGGTTTTTTTGATGTTGAGCTTCAGACCATATTTTGCGCTCTCCTCTTTCACCCTCATTAAAAGGTTCTTTAATTCCTCCTCGCTTTCTGCCATCAAGGTTGTGTCATCTGCATATCTGAGGTTGTTGATATTTCTTCCGGCAATCTTAATTCCGGCTTGGGATTCATCTAGTCCAGCCTTTCGCATGATGAATTCTGCATATAAGTTAAATAAGCAGGGAGACAATATACAACCTTGTCGTACTCCTTTCCCAATTTTGAACCACTCAGTTGTTCCATATCCAGTTCTAACTGTAGCTTCTTGTCCCACATAGAGATTTCTCAGGAGACAAATGAGGTGATCAGGCACTCCCATTTCTTTAAGAACTTGCCATAGTTTGCTGTGGTCGACACAGTCAAAGGCTTTTGCATAGTCAATGAAGCAGAAGTAGACGTTTTTCTGGAACTCTCTAGCTTTCTCCATAATCCAGCGCATGTTTGCTATTTGGTCTCTGGTTCCTCTGCCCTTTCGAAATCCAGCTTGCACTTCTGGGAGTTCTCGGTCCACATACTGCTTAAGCCTGCCTTGTAGAATTTTAAGCCTAACCTTGCTAGCGTGTGAAATGAGCGCAATTGTGTGGTAGTTGGAGCATTCTTTGGCACTGCCCTTCTTTGGAATTGGGATGTAGACTGATCTTCTCCAATCCTCTGGCCATTGCTGAGTTTTCCAAACTTGCTGGCATATTGGGTGTAGCACCTTAACAGCATCATCTTTTAAAATTTTAAATAGTTCAGCTGGAATATCATCACTTCCACTGGCCTTGTTATTAGCAGTGCTTTCTAAGGCCCATTTGACTTCACTCTCCAAGATGTCTGGCTCAAGGTCAGCAACCACACTACCTGAGATGTACGAGACCTCCATATCTTTCTGGTATAATTCCTCTGTGTATTCTTGCCACCTCTTCTTGATGTCTTCTGCTTCTGTTAGGTCCTTACCACTTTTGTCCTTGATTATGGTAATCTTTGTACGAAATGTTCCTTTCATGTCTCCAATTTTCTTGAACAGATCTCTGGTTTTCCCCATTCTATTGTTTTCCTCTATTTCTTTGCATCTATATTTCTGCATATCTTCTTCAAGAGTCATTATGCAGCAGCCTTCAAGGCGCCGTCTTATGCTTCCTAAAGAGCTACTAAATGCATTATTGGCTGTCTCAGTGGTGACATCTACAGAGAATTAGAGGCCAGTGAATAGTTTTGAAGTGTTAGTTCTGTCTGCTTCCACTGAAAGAATCTGTCTGTTTTGTTTACTGATTATTCAAGAGCTGCAGAGAGGCTACAGCGCTTTAAAAAAAAACACCCAGCAACTCCTGCAACCTGGAGGTGAGTGGAATAGCAGGCACATCAACCAGGCCAGGGTAAATACGGAACACAGACAAATGTATATAAAGACATTTATTATTTTGCAAGAAATAATTTAGTTTATTATATTATTAAGTTTATTATTTAGCAAGAAAAATGAACCTTCCCACACACTGCCAGAGCTTAAACGTTCACAATATTAAAGCAGAATAGACATTTGTCACCTCTGAAAGTGGGATCTCTTAGTCAGAAGAGAAGAGAAGACCGATTCATGAGGTTAAGGCATACCTCTTATAGTTTCAAAAACGACTTTATGTCTTTATGACATCCGAATTTTAGGCATTATGATTGGACAATTCTTATTTATGATGTCATATAAAGCCTCCTTTCATGATCTCACCTTAGCCCATGTCCCCTGGAGTCTTGCTGAGGTTCCAAAACTAGTCAACTTCTCCCTTTTTATGTCTTAGCATGTCTTTTAAGACCCCAATTTTGGTCACTCAAAATATTTTTTTCCGTATCCTGTCTTCTCTAAGGCCACAGCTTTTAGTCATGTCCCATTCTGAACCCAATTTCTTGATAGCCTTTGCAGTTTTGATACTGGACAGTTTCTCAATTCTTCCAGAACTTCTGTGATGCTATAGATAGCAGCTCTTAACAATTTCAGTAATCCTTCACTGCCACTTTATGTCCTATACGCCTAGTCCAGGCACCCCCAAACTTCGGCCCTCCAAATGTTTTGGACTACAATTCCCATCTTCCCCGACCACTGGTCCTGTTAGTTAGGGATCAAGGGAGTTGTAGGCCAAAACATCTGGAGGGCCGCAGTTTGGGGATGCCTGACCTAGTCCTATATGTCCTATACACCTAGTTCCAAATTGCTCATCCCAACAACTGGCCTACAGTGTCTGACTTTTGGAAAATGTCACCATTTCTTCCTCTTTCCTCCTAATTCCCCTGAATTTATTTGCAACTCAGCCTTTTCCCCATCCAGATGTGCAGGGTATAAATATTAAGCAGCAGCATTTTAAGGCAACCTTATAATAGACAAGCTGACTATTAGGTTAGGTCAATTAACAGCATCATTGATTATATTCCATCTCTTGATAACTTTTCTCCATGTGTAAGAATCATATTATTTTTCTTGACCTAAGAGCCACTATATGCTATGCTCAACATGAAGGTGAAACTCAGAAAATTAGAATATCGTCGAAAAGTGCATTTATTTCAGTAATGCAACTAAAAAGGTTAAACCAATATATGAGATAGATGCATGACATGCAACGCAAGATATGTCAAGCCTTTATTTGTTGTAATTGTAATTATTTGTCGTTAGGCGGGTCGATTATAAATGGAATGGGATTAATGAAATGGAATAGCGATGTTTAGTTTTGTATTATTGTCACTATTTGTTTTATTACTGTGTAATTTCCAAAAGAAAGCATTTGTAAAAATTAAAAGAAAAAATAAAAAGTTGCATTATTACTGAAATAAATCCATTTTTCGACGATATTCTAATTTTCCGAGTTTCACCTGTATGTGCATTTGGCAACATATGCTGCAGGCCTCCTACAAAATCCTTAATCCTAAAAACCTAGACACTAGGCATGGCCTAATAGAAGGAAAAGCAACCATGGAGTAGGCCTCCAGAATCACAGAGATGATGAGAAGTTGCCTATGATGTCTTCTGGCTCATAGGCCAGAAGACACTCAGTTTGGTGTGGAAAGGCTTACCTAGCAAATGAGCTGGGATAGGGCCCCTGAGGTTGATGCGACCTTCACCATACTTCTTGTAGAGAGCCCGGCGCACATAAGCATGCAGATTGAGGTACAATGGTTGAAGCTCTTCCCAGATGTTCTCCAGAACATCTTCCAAATCCGGTGTTTCATACAGGGATCTCCAGAAAGCACCATTGTCAGAATGACCTGCACATGAACATGAGAATATAGAAGCCCTTCTTCATCTTCTCCAGTTGTGTCCCCAAGAATGATCTAAGAGGTGTTACTGCCTGTGGTGGAGCACCAAGTGACACCCTCCCCAAAAGCCAAGGCAGCACCTAGTTATTTTGGCATCTGAGGCAGAACATCTTAAAAGCACTTCTCCCCTGCCTGGCAGTGAAAATACAACCATAATAAATGAAATCATGAATAGCTTGCTACCCTTTCACCATGAAACAAAAAAAATCTGCTTGTCTAAGGCAGCTGTTTCATGCTGCTTGATGGTAGGGTCGGCCATGTGCCCCAACCCGCAGTGTTGCAAGCCCATAACAGGGAATATCCTTTCTAAGATCCTCATTTGAAGTATTAAAAGGCTCCAGCTCCCCCTTCCCAAGTCTGACATTCTGCCATGGGAACAGAGTAAGTGAACTTTGTGGACATCTGCATCCATCTGCCTTGCTCTTGAGTGACTCTGTAGTTTAAAAAACAACAACAACGAAGCAAAACGGTGCATGCCTTTGCACTGATGGTTAGACCAGTGGACTTTGCTGGAAAGCTTCAGTTAATTTGGCAAGGTAGGCTTTCCGCCAAGGGACACTTTCTGCTATTTTTCTTATTAGTCTTTTTTTTTTTTTTTTGCCACAGGCAGCAACTTACAAAGGAAAAGACAACAATGCTTCCAAGTCTGCATTGACTTTTGAGGCTCACCTCAAACAGTTTGGGTTCCGCATTCATAAGAGTCATCCTCTGCCCTTACAACCCACTGTTCCCTTTGCTGGAGCAGTCAGCATTGCAAAACATGCTTACCGTTCAATATGGCAGCCGTATTGCTCAGCTCTACATATTTCTGGTACATGGTTCGGATTTTCTTCCCTGATGCGTCCCGCCAGCCTTTCCAGGCATTGAGGAGCTCGTTGTAGTTTCTTGAGTGAGCCATGATGTCCGTGAGTTCTAAACAAAGAGCCAAGCAAGAATTAGGCATGAGACTATGCACCATATAGTCACCTTGGCTGTAATGTGTATATCTCCCCTTTGTCCTGCCTTTGCTCCCTCTTGCACTGTGCAGCAGGGGGGGGGGACTTTGGTAATACTGTACTCTGGTAATATGGCGCTCTGAATAAGGCCAAAATTCAGTGGCCCTGATGGATTTTCTCAGTGTTGTGCCCCCTTGGCTCGGTGCCCTATGCACTGCCCGCACTGGGACCAACACTGTGTGCAGGCTTAACCTATTGGCTTCCAGTTCTGAGCTTCCATTATGTTCTCTCCATTTTCCAAACAAACATGGTACACTTCTTTAACTGTGGAGCCACCTCCCTCTACCTCCCTTCATATACTTTCTCAAAGACCACCTGCGCCACAGAGAGTTTCCTTCCTACATAATGTGTTTCATAGCCTGTTCTACTCAGTACCATTTTTCTAGAAAAAGAGGTGTCAGAGTTCACCATGAATGAACGCCTCCCTCGTTCTCTTTTATGATGGCAATGGCACCCACCTGAGAGGTGCCAGAACTAAGTTCCAGTGAGTTCCAGCTGAAAAAGCCCTGGTTCTACTCTTCATCAAGCCCCCTCTCTTTGATCTCTGTTCAACTCATCACACCCAGGCTGCTCTCATGAACTTCATATGCCTCATACATGTAGTTTAATGGCAGGAACAAGGCTATTTCGTCCCACTACTTCTCATCCTTTGCTAAAATCCACAGGACTTGAATGAAGCGCACGGTTGAGATATTCAAGACGGACCACACAGTATATAATAAAACAATGGAATCTGCTTCCACCAAAAATGTGGTGATGACCACCAACCTGGCTAGCTTTAAAAGGGGCTTAGACAAAACCAATGGAGGATAAAACTACCAATGGCTACTTGTCACGATGTCTATCATAGAATTGTACCGCCCAAAAGGGACCCTGAGGGTCATCTCGTTCAACCCCTCTGCAATGCAGGAATCTCAACTAAAGCATCAATGACAGGTGGCCATCCAACCTCTGCTGAAAAACCTCCAATGAAGGGGAGTCCACCACCTTTCAAGAGAGTCTGCTCCAATGATGTATCAGAGGCAATGCGCCTTGGAATACTACCGTGTTTCCCCCTTTTTAAGGCGTAGTCATAAAATAAGCCATAGCAGCATTTCTAAGCATTTGAGAAATATAAACCGTACCCCGAAAATAAGCCATAGTGATAGGCGCTGTGCGGAAGAGATCACTGAGCTCCCCGAGTCAGCAGCAGCAACGCCGGCCGCAGCAGTGTTTGCTGAGTCCTTTCTTGCTTTTGGGACTTGGTTACTGTGCTGGCTTGGGATGGTGTGTGTGCAATTGCTGTTGCTGCTTCGTGTTTTTCAGCTGGATTCTCTGGGTTCTAAGCACTTTCCCCCGTTTGTTTGTGAAGCAGCACTCGGCTGCAGCCCCTGCCTCTCCCGACGGCTGCATGAATGCGAGGCTGGATTTGATCGCTATCTCCTTTTCCATTTCTTTTGTCTTTGAGCACCCGGCCCCGCCCCCTCTCCCCTTCGTGGAATGAAGAACGGAGTTTTAGCAGCATTTCCTCATTATAAAAAAAAGGTCAGGAACTTTTACTTTAACCTCAAAAATGGGATATTTCCTCTCTCTAAAAACAACTCTGACCTGAACACCAATATAACGGGGGTAGATCACCTCCAGTTTATAAATCCGCAAGTAGATCGCAGTCTCCTAGAAGTTGGGCTCTATACTTTGGCTGATTGCAAGCCTTTGCATCTTTAAAAAACAAAAACCATGCGCTTCTCAGTCTTAATTTTCCTTTAATTCATCCCCCTATACCCTCCTCCAACCATTGCCTCCTTCCATTCCTTACCCCCCTCCCTCTCTCCCCACTTCCCTCACTCCTGTGCGATCTCATTTAGTCATATACTTGCTTTTTCTGTTGTGTTGTCTATTTTATATTTAATATTATTACCCTTTATGATGTTATTTTTCCCCTTGCGATAATTATTTATTTTTTATCTTTAACTAACTTTCCTTTCCATATTTTTCCATATATAACTCAACACTTTCCCATTCCTTCTTAACTCTTTGGATAGAGTGCCCCCCCATTATTGTTGTTAATTTTACAATTCCTGGATTTTTTATGGAACCGAACAGCTCGGGTGCTTCAGAATGTGCCTTCTGTTGCTACAGGGCTATGGGGCTTCACTATTTGACCCCCCCCCCAGGTTGGGATTTTTAAAGTAGTTCTGTGGGTCCCAGGGCACAGAATCACCCCCGATCCTTTCCTTTGTCTAAACAGACCTATTCCCCCCTGACTTTGGAAGGCTGTGCTTCAAGGGTGATACCAGGGGTTTTTTAAGACCTGCGCCTCTTAAGGATTGTTACAGTCCATAACTTCCATTGCTTTCTACAGGGTTGGGGGTTTAAAGCACTGCCACCCCCACCCCACCCTGCAGGCGCTCGGAACTGGCAGCGCCAACAACGCGCCCAGCAATGTGCAGAAGAGAGCACCGAGCATCCTGAGCCAGTGGGTCCCAGTTGTACCAGCACTTTTTTTTTTAAAAAAAGACACCCCCTGAAAATAAGCCACTGTGTGTTTTTTTGAGGGAAAAAAGTTATAAGACGGTGTCTTAAAAAAGGGGAAACACGGTAGTTACCAGGAATCAGGAAGTGGGGAGTGCTGTTGTGGTCGTGTCCTCCTTGTGGGTTTCTCCCAGGCCCCTGGGAACAGGATGCTGGACTAGACGGACCCTTAGTCTGATCCATCTGGGTTCCTCTTACACCCTTATGACTTCTTAGTAGGGATTTACTTCTATGTCAAAACATTCTGGGGCTATCAAAACTACTTGAAAGTTGCAACATACTTTCCCCCAGATATGTGGAAGTTGGTTGTTGATTACACGATGGTGTGGGAAAGCCACTCAGCGCATACTCAAAAGCACCGCTTTCTTATTTTTCCACAAAAACCAAGTCCTGATAGCACTTGCTCAAGCTCTATTTCTCAGGCTGACAAAGTTGTCTTATCTGGTATGTTTTTGTGGGTGCCGGGAAATGTGCTGGGAGATGATTCCCATCAGCCAGGAGATGTATAAATGACTTACCAGGATCCAGGGACTTGCAACTCGTGTTTCCAGTGCAGGCTTTGGCTACGCTGTAAATTGTTTCCATGTCTGAGAGCAGCTGATTATACTGAAAGGGAAAAAAATGATTCATTTGCTTAGGAGGTAAAATATGGGCTCCTCTCCTCGCCATCATTTGCCTGACAAAAAGATCCAAGCAATATTGACAGAAACTGTATTGTTATATGCATTTGAATTGAACAGAATTATTTTATTGTAATGGTTTGATCATGCATCTTGGCTTGATCATGCATCTGCTTCCTGCTTCCATTCCACAGACCAGGGGTAGGCAACCTAAGGCCCCGGGGCTGAATTGTCTTCTCAATCCGGCCCGCGGACAGTCCGGGAATCAGCGTGTTTTTACATGAGTAGAATGCTTGCTTTTATTTAAAATGGATCTCTGGGTTATTTGTGGGGCATAGGAATTTGTTCACCCCCCCCCAAAAAAATATAGTCTGGCCTACCACATGGTCTGAGGGATGGTGGACCAGCCCAGGGCTGAAAAAGGTTGCTTATCCCTGCCCCAGACTTGTGTCAACATGCTGGATGAGTCCTGCTATGCTGAATTTGTGCAAGCAATGAAACACAAGTGTGCTAATATTCTGCTGCACTGTGCTTGCCTGCCTCTTGGAATGCTCTTTATTTACATCTGCAGCTTAATTTTCAGCACACTCAATTCCAAGGATCTAGGGCCTCATTACAGAACTGTCCCTTGGGGACTTAGCTACGCATTATTTATTTATTCCAGGTTTTTAAGTTCTGTTTTCAACAAGTCCCCAAACAGCCTGCAATTTAAAAAATAACAATCATAAAACATCCCATACAAACATCATCATTAAGAAAACACACGGACAGCACCCAAGTCAGGATAATAACATCACTCCCTCCACTTTAAGCCTCTACCAGATGGAAACCTCCACCAGCTTCCTTGAAAGCGTAGAACAGGGCAATTCTGTAGGTCTCTATGGACAGGGAGTTCCGTAACTGATTTGCTATGTCCTGAGCCCACTATATATGGGCACCTGATGTGAACCACAAGATGGCACCCCCACCTCCCTGCCAGGGAAGAAGGAGTGAGTGAAGATCTATATCAAGAACAAGGATGGAATGAAGGTTTTAAAGCAGAGGTTGAGCGGTCATCTGTCAAGGATGCTTTAGCTGAGATTCCTGCATTGCAGGGGGTTGGACCAGATGACCCTTGGGGGCCCCTTCCAACTCTGCAATTCTAAGACTCTATGGTTCACTCTCACCTCCCTCAGCTCTGCCTCGGGTAGGGCTGCCCGCTCTATGTCACTCAGTTTCTTCAAGATACGCTTTATAGTGGGGTCTTGGAAATCAGTGGGATCAAACATCCGAGCCCGAAGGCCGTACTGCAGGGTGTGGTTTGACATCTCCATGTTCTTTTGCAACTGCAAGGCACATATGGAAGAGAGAGGGAGGGGCATTAGCCAGCACAGTTGTATCACAGAGGGGAAAAGGACGAGCTCATTCTCTAACTCCAGCACTCCCACAACTGCCTAGTCGCACCTATTGATGATGATGATAAAATTTATTTCCCACCCTTCCTCATGAAGGAACCCAGGGCAACATTCCCTTGGGCTCAGGGCAAACAACAACACTAACCCCACAATCTAGGGTTGCTCAAATCTGTCAGTTTCTGTTTATTTCTCTATGTTTGCACATCCATTTCTGATGTTTTGTTTTTTATTAGAAAAGAAGTCCTCATCAGCCTTTTTGGTCAAATTTATCCTGTTATACACAGGATAAATTGTATGCAATTTCCCCTAACAGAGACATGTTTTTCAAAGCCATTTCACTAATATATATGCATCTTCATATGCATATAATGCATATTACTCAGCTGCAGAACTCTGTTGCAAAATTTGGAGGTGGCTGCATTTTGAAAGGTGGCTGAGTTTGGTTCACATATTATTTCAGAAAGCATGAATCGGGTAAAGGTAAAGGTCTAGTCGTGGACGACTCTGGGGTTGTGGCGCTCATCTTGCTCTATAGGCCGAGGAAGCCGGCGTTTGTCTGCAGACAGCTTCCGGGTCATGTGGCCAGCATGACTAAGCCACTTCTGGCGAACCGGAGCAGCGCATGGAAATGCCATTTACCTTCCTGCCAGAGTGGTACCTATTTATCTACTTGCACTCTGACGTGCTTTTGAACTGCTAGGTTGACAGGAGCAGGGACCGAGCAACGGAAGCTCAACGGGATTCGAACCGCCGACCTTCCGATTGGCAAGCCCTAAGCTCTGTGGTTTAGACCATAGCGCCACCCGCGTCCCTTTAAAGGTTCCCCTTTAAATGTGAATTGAACTGAGTTCACCACCACCACTGACCCTACCACACTGTGCTGGTTTTCCTACCATCATCTGTCTGTTGGGCTCCGTGATGTTGGTGTTGTATGTCCAAGAGGCCTCTGTGTAAGAATTCCATACCACTTCGGCTGTGCTGTTGTAGTCCGCCAGGAATTTTTTAGCCTCATTTTCATCAGTTATTTTATCTGGAAAAGGTTAAAGGGTGGGGAGGGAGAAACAAAATGCTGGAAAAAGTAGGGAAATTAACTCACCTCCCTGTCTTGTTTCTTTTAATCTAGCATGTTAACTCCCAGGTCCCTGCAAAAAGATTTCCATTCTCTGATGGAATCAGAACTCCTTTCCCTGCCTATGATGTGCAATTATTGGCTGCGGTTACACAAGGCATTCTGAACATGCTCAGGGGACCTATCCTTCTTAATATTATAGTTCACACTTCTAGGACAAAACCCGACCTCTTAAAACACACTCCAGGGCTGAGCCCTGGTAACTGCAGACCCACCTGAGGCATTTCCATTCCCTGGCGTTCCCGTCCCCTTAAAGAGAAATGTTAGGAGAAGCCAGCAGGTGAGTGGTAGGTAAGTACTAGCTGAGCATCTACCTTTGCTCATTGGGAAGTTAAAATGAGCACACAGGTGGAGGTGCCCACATTCTAGAATGCGCTGCTCAGCCAATTCACCAGGCAGCAACTCAGCCCACCTTCCAATTCATCTGTTACATCAGGAGCATGGAACTCCTTTGGTTGGAGAGCCGGTCTCACGATGCTGACAAGGGTTGCACTCCTCATCAGTAGAGAGACATAACAGATGGCCTCCCACTGCTTTGATAAGGGCTGCACTCCCCTTTATCAACAGACATATCACCTGGTCTTTACGAAGTGGGTCGATACCCCTTAACAGCAAAAGTCAAGTCAGCAGCTAGCTAGCCAAATCTCACCCTCAAAAGGGCTGCTACCTGGCTCCTGCCCTACCAAGTGCCAGCCGAGAGGCAAAAGAGCAGGTGCTTGAAGGAGCAATACTTGTAGTTTAATAATAATAATAATAATAATAATAATAATAATAATAATAATAATAATAATATATTTATACCCCGCCCATCTGGCTGGGTTTCCCCAGCCACTCTGGGCGGCTTCCAACGGAAAAATAAAACACAGTAATCTATTAAACATTAAAAGACTCCCTGAACAGGGCTGCCTTCAGATGTCTTCTAAAAGTCTGGTAGTTGTTTTCCTCTTTGACATCTGTTGGGAGGACGTTCCAGAGGGCAGGCGCCACCACCGACAAGGCCCAATGCTAGAAGGAAAGCACGGCCTGCTATCTCCCTATTCCTGGCCTCCCTAAAAGTCATCCTGCAGTGAAGTCAGTTGTTCCCCTGGGCTCTCACAGTCCTCCTTCTCCCACAGACAAACAAGACAAAAACTGTTTTTTTCCAGCTGCACCAGCCATTTCTTCCCAGTCGGATGTCCTATGTTGTCCCCCTGTTTATGTAAGAGGCTGCCACTTCTATTCCTATGTTCCACTGCAGAATATAAAACAAGCTGAGTGCCCCCTTGTGGATTATAATTGCCCTGGTCCAATGGCAACGCCAAGCAGTGAGGTGGTTATCTGGTACCCCCCCCCCTTTTATTCTTTGGACCCAAGCACCAGGGTCATAGTGAAACCACCCTCCTGCAGGCCTCCGCCCCTCCCCACATGACTTTGTGCCTTGAAAACTTTACCAAGCCCTTCTGGGTAGCCCTCTGGGACGGGGGGACGCCACTCAAAGTCTGGCCAGCCCAGTGTTTCATTGGTTCGCTTATTCTGCTCTTCTAGCCACTGAGTAACAGGGCTGAAATACTCCAGCAATGCTGAGGCATCCATCTTATTCGTGCCAGTGAGTTGTTGGAGAATATTCTGCCAGGGCTGGGAAGAGCCAACCCTCAGCGCCTCACTGCAGCGAAGAAAACAAAGAGAGGAATGGGTGGTGATGTAGATAGATGATAGATAGATAGATAGATAGATAGATAGATAGATAGATAGATAGATAATCTTTATTGTCATTGAGGGCACTAGGAGAAGGGGACGACAGAGGACAAGATGGTTGGACAGTGTTCTCGAAGCTACAAAAATGAGTCTGACCAAACTGCGGGAGGCAGTGGAAGGCAGGAGTGCCTGGCGTGCTCTGGTCCGTGGGGTCACGAAGATTCGGACACGACTAAACGACTAAACAACAACATTGTCATTGTCCCATACAGAACAACGAAATTGAAAAGAAACTCTACATCAGACATTCAAAACCGAACAAGCCTGCTATCCCATTCTGATTAGCCCCCCCACAGACTCTGATACCCCATAAATACAATATACCCCATAAAGACTACCTTACACTGCATTTAAAACCAAAATCGCATTTGGATAGAAATTGTTTCTCAGGCGGCTAGTCCTAGTCTTCATAACCCTGTACCTTCTTCCAGAAGGCAGAAGCTGAAAGAGATCATTTCCGGGGTGCGCACTATCCTGCGCTATCTCTGCAGCTACTCATGTTGATAGCCACTGTGGAAGACCCACAAGACCAGGTGACTCCAGTCTCCGCCTCCTGTGTACTCCCGCACCACACAAGGGATCTGAGGAGACCTTGCAGTTTGGGTTTTTTTCTTGCCACATGTTCTGAAGCCAGTGCCCCAATGCCCCCTCTTTTTATTTTATTTTAAAAGTGTGAGTTTATGTGTTTATTTTGCCTGGTGCACTGGATGGCTGGGTCCCGTTAGCATTTAAACTTTCCACTACGCTCCCAGAAGAAGCATGACTCTGGGACATTTCGGGGAAATAAAATGGCAGGTCCTAGCCACGCAGGGGTGCTTGGAGCAGAAGTGCCCATCATCACTGCCAGGTAAGCCGGCCAGGGTCTGCTTTGCCCAGCCCTCCCACCTGGTACCATCCATGAATAGTTGAACTTTTATGTCCTGCAGACTTTTGTGGCTCCTTGCTTTGCAAGCACTTCAATTCCTGCTGCGCGTTACTTGTGGCTCAGGGTGCTTTGCATTATATGGTCAGTGGAAGTGGTAGGGGTGAGTTCAGCCCTCGGAACTCATGGAATCTCCTTCCCTAGGTGCCTTGGTGGCCACCCCACAAGCATGAAAGGTGTTGGAGGTACCCTTCCATTGAAGAGTGTGGGTGATGTCATTCTTAACGCCTCTCTCCAACACTGCATGTTTGTACCTTTCCCAGGGTACTTGAGCATCTGCTTTCCGCTAATGGGTAAGTTCCCAGTGGCATTCACGCTATGCCAGTATTACGTCAGGGGATCTCTTCTGCAACCTGAGTGCGGTCACACCTGTGTGATCGCATTCCTCAGGTCTGCATCTCACAACCCTCTTGCTTTTTCCAACACAACTGTACCCCTTCTTGTTACTTCAGGGTGCCAGGAAGGGGGAAATGCCCTCTAGCTCAGGGGTCGGCAACCTAAGGCCCATGGGGGTCATTTAACTGGCCCATGGACCCCCGCCGCCCGCTCGGTCAGCTCCCATGTGCCACGCTAAACCAGAGTGGAGCAGAGCGGGGACCGCCTTCTGCGACGCTGGCCGGCTTCCCATTGGCTGCAGGAAGCCCCTGCAGCCAACGGAAAACTGCGCACGCCTCCTCCACGCCAGAAGGAGCACCGGAAATAGCATTTGTGCATGTGTGCGTGTGTGCACCCCGGCCCACCGTGGTGTCTGTGGGACCGTGCACCACAAGAACTTTGCTGACCCCTGGCCTAGTCCTTCCCACCCGCTTCTAACGCCATTTAGGTAGGAGACCACGCCTTGCCGTTTCCCCATCTCCCTCTGCTGTCACCTGAGCTTCTGTCCGGCTTCTTTGGATTGGTAGATGTCACAGGTATGAAGATTGCCAGTGTGGTTGGCAGCTTGGCAGAGCGCCTTGTGGAACTGGAACTGCAGGATGAAACTGACAAAGTACCTGCCCCAGACAAAACAAAAATCCATATACTTCTGGTACCCATCTGTTCTTCAGTAGGACACCCACCCTCATCCCTGCCGCCCAAATACTACTACTACTACTAATAATAATAATAATAATATCACATCAAATTCTGCCATACTGAACAAGAGTCAATTTTTGAAGGCATAACGTTAAAAAAAATGAAGCATGGAAGGATCTGCCAGTTTGGTTCTGCAGCAAATTGGTGATTTATTTTTATTTTTTAAGTTCTCTTGCAGGATTATCAACATTTTAGGGCAAATTGCTCCTAAATTTGCACATTTCTATGAGCAATTTCCACTAATATAAGCACTTTTGCAAACATTGTTTGCACCGCAAAATTCAGATAAGTGTAAATGATGACCTTGTTTAGTTTCTGGTATTGTTTCAGAAAGTGTGAATTTGATAGTCACCTTTAAATGTGAACAACTTAATACAATTTCTCGCCCAGCCTTTAAAAGAATATGCTAGTTAAGAACTCTCTGCAAGTTCTGCATTTCTAAAAGTGGCTGGGGGAGGAGTGGCCTTTGGACCCACAAATGTTATTAGACTCCAACTCCTGTCATCCCCAACTGTGGGTCATTCTGTCTTGGGGGAAGCAGAAGTCCAACAGGAACTGGAGGGTCAAAGGCTCCTCGTTCCTATACTAAAGAGCATGGAGTTCAGAATTGATTTGAGGGGACCTAACTCTATGCAGTCTTCCTCTGCCACTAGGGTGTGTCATTTTAGGGGGTGTAACTTAATTTCTGCAAATTTCTTCAGTGTGTGGTCTTAAAAAATGTTTTTGGGTGTGAGGAATTCAAATCTGCTGTTTATTTTTTGTGACTGAGCAACATTTAGCTTGGTAAGTCTATGTTTGATGGAGAAACACATGAACTGCTTTTGGAAAACCAAAAAGTTTTAATTTTACCTTCTGAAAACGTCAGATAATGATTAATAACATTAATAAAAATATAGTAATAATAATATAACTGCAAGTACTTCGCAATAATTTTTAATGCTCTCTATGCAATTTTACACACGTTTTACTTTCCAGGCAAAACTAAATTATACTAATTTAACCAAAATATATATTGAATTCCCATGTCATATTACAACTTTTTAGCACCGCTCATTTTGGGAATTCGAAAGTTGAAAAATTCAACACGTCCTTCTCTACCACCTTAGATCTGCTTGTCAGAACCTTCAGGTAGTTCAACACTGCAGAACGTTGCAATGCACTCGATGTTCCATGAATAATGAAGGCGTATACACCAGCCTCACTCAAGCACATCAGTGAAGCTCACCATGTTTCATTTACACATTCCACATTCCCCAACTCTTTCAGCTCCCGGTACCTGATATAAGGTGTGTTGCCAGGTATATGATATTTAGCCCCAGGGTCAAAGTTGGTTTCATCTCTTGCAATAGGAGGGCAAATTCCCTGGTATTTTGTTCTGGAGAAAAGGCGGCCATGTGGGCAGAGAAGAAACGGAACAGCATTAGCACAAGTCTCTAGAAATGAAGCAGATTCCAGGTTGTTTGTTCTTAGTCTAGATTTGATGCTGGTCATGGATATGCCGTTTATTATTTATATTTATTTATTTGTCGCATTTCTATACCACGTTTATCTTCCAAGGAGTTCAAGGTGGTGTACTTGGTTCTCTCCCCCCCCCACCCAAATTTCATTCTCACAACAACCCTGTGAGGTAAGCCAAGAGATGGCGACTGGCCCAGGGTCACCCAGTGAGCTTCATGGCTGAGTGGGGATTCGAACATAGGCCTCCCTGGTCATAGCCCAGCACTCTAACCCAGAGCTTTCCGAACTGTGTGTCGCAACACGTTAGTGTGTCGGCTGCAGTGTGTAGGTGTGCCACGCGAACGCTCCCCGGGCTCCTCTTGGAGCTGGAAAGGGTTAGCTTAACCTCCAGTTTGCTAGCCAAACTGAATTAACTGTGTCGCAAAATGATGCATGTCCAAAAAGTGTGTCACCTGTCACCAACTTGAAAAGTTTGGAAAGCTCTGCTCTAACCATTCTGCCACACTGCCTCTCTTGCCTTGCACCCAGTTACTCTGCCTCCACCCCACATGGTTGGCTGTTTGGGAAGTGCCACCCGTTGTCCTTACTAAGCACTGCAGTTTATGCCTGGTCTTGCCCTAAGAAAGTGGCACAAAGAAGGGAGCAAACTGAAACTCTTGTCAATCAATGTCCGATCAACATGTGCGTGCATTTCTCTCTTCCTCCAGTAATTTACATTTTTCTCAGACCATTTGCCTATCCGCTAGTGAGGGAAGAGCTCCCTCCCTCATGGGCTGAGCAAGATCCAGCTGCCCGGCCCCACTTCCTTGCCTCAAGAGATCATCAGTGGACCTTGCTGCCTAGTAGGCAAAAGCCGAAGGGAAACACCAGGGCAGGAAATGCCACCTGAGTAATCCCAATACAATACAAGCAGCACGCAAGGGCACAAGATTCAATCAAGTTTCAATCAAGTATTATTAGTACAAAAAGAAAACAATAAGAGAACCATATACAAATGCTGACACAGAAGCCAAAACCAAACGTCAAACAGATAGCATATACAAATAAATACCGAAAGGCAAACCAGTCTTTATGGTCTTTGAGGCTATGTAGCGGTCAGCAAGGTGGCAGCAGGTCGAACAAAGTGTCAATAATAGACAAGCTGCCGGCGTTTTTCACCTGTTTCGCCCATATGACGGGCTTCTTCAGTAGTTTCTCCTTCTGCTTTCTGTTATGTTTAATACATTCAAATTCGTATGAAACCACTTATCTTGGCTTAGGCCACAATGCTCAAGTTCTTATTTCGAAAGGTTCTCTCATGCAGCTTTGATACATTTACATATTCAATTTCTTATGTTCAGAGTTTTCTTAGTTTGAGCATGTATTGACTACATGCATTGACTTCTGTGTCAGCATTTGTATATGGTTCTCTTATTGTTTTCTTTTTGTACTAATAATACTTGATTGAAACTTGATTGAATCTTGTGCCCTTGCCTGCTGCTTGTTTTGTATTGGACGTTTGAAGAAATTGGCAGCATTAGCCCATTATTTCAGTTTTTGTTTTACCTGAGTAATCCCGGCAACAGAGAAGTCACCATATTATTTATGTTCCTGACTTGAATATGACTTTTATAGGGAGGGGGTGGTGCTGTGGTCTAAACCACTGAGTCTCCTGAGCTTGCTGATCAGAAGGTCGGCAGTTCGAGTCTGCATGACAGGGTGAGCTCCCGTTGCTCTGTCCCAGCGCCTGCCAACCTAGCAGTTCGAAAGCACGTCAGTGCAAGTAGATAAATAGGTACTGATGTGTAAATGCCGTTTCCATGTGCTCTGGCACTCATCATGGTGTCCCGTTGTGCCCAAAGCAGTTTAGTCATGCTGGTCACATGACTCGGAAAGCTGTCTGCACACAAATGCCCGCTCCCTTGGCCTGAAGCAAGATGACCCCAGAGTCAAGTTTGACTGGACTCAACTGTCCAGGGGTCCTTTACCTTTACCTACCTCTGTAGGTTTGAGGATTTATTGGGAAACTGCTTTGAAAACTTCTCGGGGTTATAAAGGGGAATATAAGCAATATGTGAATAAATTCCTGAATATTTTCCCTTTGTAACTTTGTGTAAAACTCACACATAGGTAAAGGTAAACCATTGGTAAACCTGACCATTAGGTCCAGTCGTGACCGACTCTGGGGTTGCGCGCTCATCTCGCATTATTGGCCGAGGGAGCCGGTGTATAGCTTCCAGGTCATGTGGCCAGCATGATAAAGCAACTTCTGGCGAACCAGAGCGGCACACGGAAACGCCGTTTACCTTCCCGCTGTAATGGTTCCTATTTATCTACTTGCATTTTGACGTGCTTTTGAACTGCTAGGTTGGCAGGAGCTGGGACCGAGCAATGGGAGCTCACCCCGTCACAGGGACTCGAACCGCTGACCTTCTGATCAGCAAGCCCTAGGCTCAGTGGTTTAACCCACAGTGCCACCTGGGTCCCCTTTATACTCACACATACTCATAGTTTTTTTTCTCTTTCCCTCTTCTCTGTCTGTCTGTCTGTCTGTCTGTCTGTCTGTCTGTCTGTCTGTCTCTCTCACACACACAGTTGTTGAGAAGATATATGGGTCCCTTGAACAAACATGGACTTCCCCCTTCCCAATTTTGAAATCCAGTCCTATCACCCGAAATCAGCTTGGGAAACCCCTCCCCTCACACAGTTTCTTGAAATAATGGCTTCCTTTGCTCAGCCATCATGGCAGCCCCCCACCCACCACAGTTGCACTGCTTGGGGGGGGGGCTTTACCTCAAGTACCACCAGTCATAGTTGTAGCGGTTGGGAGGGGTGCGCCCACTGAAGACATTCCATCGCCACTGGTCTATCAAGTAGCCAAAGGGCAGGAAGGCGATCTTCTCCAGGGCCATTTTTAATAGGTAGTTGATGTCGCTCTCTGCAAAGAGGAAGGGGAAAGGGGAAGAAGACTCAGAGCTGGAATAAGAGCAGAATAAGCACCCTGCAGATCTTTTGCCACAAATCAAGAGCAGAGTAAGCAGCTTGAGGTGACTTGGGCAAGTGAACCACAAGCCTCGGGGCACAAAGACCCACCTGACTTTATAGGAAATTCCTTTCCAACCCAACGGATGGCAGCAGTCAGACCCTGAGCATGCACAAAGTTGCCCTCTGGGTTGCCCAAGGGGAACAGGTGTCAATACGAAGGGCTCCCCAATCTCCAACAGAGCAAATTTTGCGTTTCAGTCTAGGTACAGACATAGCCAAACTTGGCCCTCCAGATGTTTTGGGACTACAATTCCCATCATCCCTGACCACTGGTCCTGTTAGCTAGGGATGATGGGAGTTGTAGTCTCAAAACATCTGGAGGGCCAAGTTTGGCCATGCCTGGTCTAGGATCTTCTCTTTCTTCTTCAGCAGCTGGGAAGCCCTGGAGTGGCACAAGTCTGGCTCCACGCCCCGAAAGCAACTAATCTCAGCTGGAAACCTGACCCTTGAGAAATGTCCCATCAACTCCATCGATTACCTATTCACCACAGTTCTCCTACATCACCCATAGTGCTCAACGCTACCTATGTCCTCAGTGGCTTGGTCAAGCAGCCCAATTTTCTTGAGGTGGGTTGGGGTGGAGACGGACAAGCTCATGACATCGCCAATGGCTTCATGAAAGCCAGGGTTGGCCCCACTGCGGAAGGAGATGGGTTGGTCCTTGTACTGCAGGTAGTATTCAATATGCCCCATCTCATGGTGTACTGTGAAGAGCTGCTCCATGGTGACGGTTGTGCACTGCTTTATCCTGCAAAGTATGGAGCAGAAAGGTGAGGATGCAACATTGGTTCTGTTAAAACGCATCAGTTGTGCTAATAGGGCACCTGCTTGACAGATTGGAAGGAGCAAGGGTTGTTCCTGCTTCCCTTTTACACACGGAGTCCTCAGAAGAGTTGAAAAGGAAGTCCCTCTTCAGTTTCCCTGCACAGGGCACTGAGCCAAGGGGGTGCTAAGTCATCATCATCATCATCATCCTATATCTTAGAATTTTGAAGTGTCAGGCATAGCTCTAGTGGATTTAGCCCAAACGTAGCAGAGTTTTCCTGCACAGCGCAGAAGCTAGTTGAGGTGGAAATGACTAGTCGGCTAGACGCAGAATAACTATTTACAGGATTTATTAAAAGAAAATAAAACCAGCAGAGTTTCTGCATACAAAGCAAAGCAAAATAAATCCTCTCTCTCTCTCTCTCTCTCTCTCTCTCTCTCTCTCTCTCTCTCTCTCTCTCTCTTCAACCATACGCAGCACTCCTACTCCTAACACCCAACAACAATCAACTGTGCTAGCATTCTTAGATAACAGAGTTCAGTGCTGGTCGTTAACCAATCAGAGAGCTGTTTCCAGGCCAGGCAGACCTTGGCTTTCTGCCAAGAGTAAATTGACACTGCCTTGAGTTAATTGTGTGAAGCAAGAATCTGTAAGTTTCCCATGAGAACCAATTAACAGAAACCGAACACTATATTCATACAGGTACCTATTTAGAAGATCCATTAAAAATAGCAACTGCACCAAAAGGAAATATTGTGAAAATAAGAAGTATTTGTCCTCAGCAAATCTTGTCCTCACTCAGGGCACCATATTACCAAGGTCCGCCCCTGCCCTCTTGTCAATAAAGAATTTAAACTGTTTAAAGCTCTCACAGATGTAATCCTAGCAACGCCAGTCCTTCTCGGTAGCTTTGCAAGGGATTCGAGACATCTTAAAATGTTAAGTGCTCCTGCACGCTATAGTTCCCAGGGTTCCCCAGGAAAGATTTAGCACACAGAAAACGTTTTCAAAACCTTTTATACGTTTAGTAGTTTTATCGCTGATGCACGCTATAAATTTAAAGCACATCCAATGAACACTGAAGGCACATGACTTCCTCTTAAGACCCCTGTGAACTGCAGTTTGTTAAGGGTACTGAGATTTGTAGCTCTGAGAGGAGGAAACTAGTACATATTATCATTATTCATTTCATTTCTGTACCGCTCAAATTGAACCACGTTGTTACTAAAACTGGACGTTGACATTTTTTTAAAGGACCTATGTTTCTTTAAAAGGATCTGGGTAAATGCCCTCTGTGGTTCTCTTCCAAGAAGCTACTGTATTTGGTTCCCCCTTTCCAAGGCAAGGCCCTTTCACACGCAGTAGGCACCTGAAATCTTTGCGGTTGTAGAAGTCCCAGGCTGATGCATGGCACACCACCTCTCGGCCATCGGTCGGCTTCTCCAGCATGGAACCCTCCCAGAATTCAGGTGGCATCTTAATCATGCCAAGTGAGGTGAAGAATGCATCCGCCTCCCGGAACATGCGTGTTACGTTCCAATTCTAGGAAAGGAAAGAACCCACCCACAGAATGAGATAGCATGCATTTTCTTGGATGACTGGGTTGGATCCAGATGTAGCCATGCTTAAGAGCAGAACGAATGAAATCAGCAGGGCTTAAGGGTTTGTTTGGTTTTGTTTGTTTAGTCATTTAGTCGTGTCCGACTCTTCATGACCCCATGGACCATAGCACGCCAGGCACTCCTGTCTTCCACTGCCTCCCGCAGTTTGGTCAAACTTATGTTAGTAGCTTCAAGAACACTGTCCAACTATCTCGTCCTCTGTCATCCCCTTCTCCTTGTGCCCTCAATCTTTCCCAACACCAGGGTCTTTAGCTGTTGCTAATTCAATGGATTTCAATGATTTCAATGGATCTACTCGTCTAAGCATGGTAAGTTGAGATTCAACCTGTAATAGATAACAATACAGTGGTACCTCGATTTAAGTACACAATTGGTTCCGGAAGTCTGTATTTAACCTGAACCGTACTTAACCTGAAGCGAACTTTCCCATTGAAAGTAATGGAAAGTGGATTAATCCGTTCCAGACGGGTCCGCAGAGTACCTAAACTGAAAGTACTCAAACCAAAGTGTACTTAAACCGAGGTACGACTGTACAGGCATTCTGTTGTTGGGAGTACTCATTATTTCCCTAATGCGTGCAAACATTCTGCAGCATCTCACTGCAGAATGGCAGCAATACCACCCCACACCCAGTGATGTTTAGGCATGTAGCTGTTTTCACTTGTAATCTCTGCTGTCTATATGAAGGCTGCAGTCAAAGCAGCAAACATGTAAGAAGAAAAGCATATGTAATAACAACACGGATGACCTTACTTGCTGCCTCATAGTATTGGTGACATCAAGGTTGGGCTTATTTGGGTAAGGGATCATCATTTCGTAAATGTTGTTCCATTGCTGGGCCCACATGTTACCTGCAGGGGGCAAAAAGCAGCACAGCTTAGCTTGAGACAAACAGTTAGTTTCAGCCTTTTCCTACCATAGGGAATAATAGCAAGAAGAAGAAGCAGCTTATGATGCAATATCACTGGGAAGCTATATTTGTCAATTTTCCACATTTGGGGCATGGAAGCAAAAAAATAACCGTGGTTTCTTTCCCGAGTCTTGTTAGATCCCATAGGGCCATCGAAGATATCACATTAATTATGTGGATGCAAGCAATGTGCCCTTTTTTTGTTACGTTAATAGTAGCTGGTAGTCTGAACAGCCTCAGGACTATGGGGCAACCATGACAGTGTCCCTGGTTTGCAGCTCATAGAATCGTAGAATTGGAAGGGACCCCAAGGATCATCTAGTCCAGGCTTCCTCAAACTCGGCCCTCCAGGTGTTTTGAGGCTACAATCCCCATTACCCCTGACCACTGGTCCTGCTAGCTAGGGATGATGGGAGTTGTAGGCCAAAAACATCTGGAGGGCCGAGTTTGAGGAAGCCTGATCTAGTCCAGCCCCCTGCAATGCAGGAATATGCAGCAGTTCCTTATGGGGATCAAACCTGCAACCTTGGCACTATCAGTGCCATGCTCTAAACCAGTGTTTCCCAACCAGTGTGCCTCCAGATGTTTTGGGACTACAACTCCCATCATCCTTAGCTAGCAAGACCAGTGGTCAGGAATGATGGGAGTTGTAGTCCCAAAACATCTGGAGGCACACTGGTTGGGAAACACTGCTCTAAACAACTAAGAAACCCAGGCTGCCCAAAGATCCAGAAAGATTGGCTTTTATGAGAGTGAGAGATTATGCTTCTTGTGAACATTATTTTCCCACCCTTTGGCAGATGCATTTTGGAAGGGCTGCCTCAAACTCTGTTGTCTAGGCTAGTAGTTTTTGACTAGCGTGCCATGGCACCCTGGGGTGCCTTGAATGATGGTCAGGGGTGCTGTGGGCAACACTGGCCTCTTCCTTCCTTCCTTCTCCTTCCTTCCTTCCTTCCTTCCTTCCTTCCTTCCTTCCTTCCTTCCTTCCTTCCTTCCCTCCCTCCCTCCCTCCCTCCCTCCCTCCCTCCCTCCCTCCCTCCCATGATGTCCTCTTGCAGCTCTGCCTCCCAAAGGCTTGCACAGCTGTTTGTTGCAGCAGCCCTGGCTAAAAGCTCAGCAGGAAAATGGTGCCTCTGGGGCTGGTCAGGGGGTGCTGGTTGCCAGGAGCCGAGGCTGCCTTGCAGTAAGCAAGCAAGCGGGTGAGGAAGCCCAGCCAGCTAGTCTGCCGGTCCTTGCTGTTGGGAATGGACAGACAAGTCCCAGGCCCTTGTAGGGCAGTTTGAGGAGCCACCTCTCTTTGGGGCAGTGGGGGCAGCTCAGAGACCAGGGGCGGCAGCAGCGGCTGACCGGAAGACTCTCAAGGACAGAGGCTGAGGAAACACCCCACCAGGGAGGGTGTTTGAAAAAGGGTGAGGCTATCAGCTTTGCAGGCAGGTGACATAACAGGGCTTCTGAGCCCCATAGGAGTGCAGCAGAAATAATGTAGTAGGTCAAGAGAGCTGTGGACTCAAAAAGGTGGAAAACCTCTGGTCTAGGCTCTAGCAACCTCTAGGTTGGATTACTGCAACACATTATAAATGGGGCTGCCTTTGAAGATGGTTCAGAAACTGCAGCTGGTGTAGAATTCGCTGTCCAGATTGTTGACCAGGACAGGACAGGCAAAACTTACACCAACTCTTACACATCTGCACTGGCTATGAATTAGTTTCCAGGCTCCATTCAAAGTGCAGGGGAGCTGTGCAGGACCCCATTACTTCAAGGACCACATCTCCTCATACAAACCCAACCATCTGATTGTCATCTGAGGTCCTTCACTGTGTCCCCCTGTGTGTACAGGTCTGGAGGGTGGCAATGTGACAATAGGCCTTTTCAGTGATGGCTCTCCCCTTGTAGAATGCTCTCCCCATATTGAGGCTCTACTGACTACTCATTGAGCTATGATTCCTTAATCTTTACCTGTTTTTCAGTGCCATGTAATCCCCCCCCCTTTTAACCTGGACTTTTAACCCTTGATGTGATGGTGTTTAAAGCATTTGTGGCTTCTTGTAGTGGTCTTTAAGACCAGAGTTTTATTGCTATAGATGTTGGTTTTTAAGGTTTTTATTGCTTTTGTTTGTTGCAATTGGTTTTTTCCTATTTCAATTGTGTTTGTAAATCATTTTGGGTCACATTTTTGAGAAAAGCGATTAGATCATCATCATCATCATCATCATCATCATCTCTAGCACTGATGAGACTCAATAGCTTCAAGCAGCCCGACTGGTCAGCCTGTGTAGAGTGTGGCAGGACACTTCATGCATTCAGAAATGAGCCACCCTGATTTTATCTAGCATGACCTCCACTTCACCCCCCTTTTTATTGCCATCTTACCCAGTAAGTGAGCTGGAATGGGGCCTTTCAGGTTGACGTACGTAGGGCCATACCGCTCATACAGTTTCCTCCTGACAAAAGCATGCAGGTTTAGGTAAAGGGGCTCCAGCTGATGATAGAGTTGCTCCAGGTCATCCTCGAAAGTCGGTGAATCATACCAGGAGCGCCAATAGTCACCGGTATCCTTGAAGCCTGGACACCAACAAGAGCACAGAACCCAAAGGAAGTCACACATGCATAATCTCAACACAAGGTTGGAGAATCATTCCCGCACCACATCATATATCCGTGTTGTTCAATGTCTACCTGTTCTAAAGGCACAGAGCACACAACCACAAACTGAAAGCCAATTCACACGATCATTTTTGGCATGGTTGTGTGGTGGGGTAAGTCAAAATTCATTGATGCGGTGGTGACCCTCTCGTAAACATGTTGATACATGAGCTCACCATTCCCTCAAATACTTTCAAAATGGGATGGAAATCAGTTGAGAATGGACGTGCTGAGGTAACACACCATGAATCATCAGATCACAGTGGCTTCACTCTGGCATGGCAGACCCATTGTCTTAGGAAACATGGGGAATACATTTCTAAAAGGAGGGCAGTAGGGAGAGCTACAGGGATGCGGGTGGTGCTGTGGTCTATACCACTGAGCCTAGGGTTTGCAGATCAGAAGGTCGGTGGTTTGAATCCCCACGACGGGGCGAGCTCCTGTTGCTCGGTCCCTGCTCCTGCCAACCTAGCAGTTCAAAAGCATGTCAAAGTGCAAGTAGATAAACAGGTACCGCTCCGGCAGGAAGGTAAACGGCGTTTCCGTGCACTGCTCTGGTTCGCCAGAAGCAGCTTAGTCATGCTGGCCACATGACCTGGAAGCTGTCTGCGGACAAACGCCGGGTCCGTCGGCCTATAGAGCAAGATGAGTGTCGCAACCCCAGAGTCATCCACGACTGGACCTAATGGTCAGGGGTCCCTTTACCTTTACCAAGGGAGAGCTACAATATTCAAACCTTCTCTGAAGCTTTCAGTCACCTTTTTGCCTAAGCTAAAATGCCCCGGCTGCTTGCAGCTTTCTTCGTAAGGCAGTCTTTTGATCCCATGAGTGGCCCATTTCCTATTTCCAGCCCCCAATCCATATTTAAAGCATCTCACCATCCATTTTGTAGGCCTCGTTGCTTAGTACAACAAATTCCTCATACTTGGGCCGCTGAGGATTTCCGGCTGCGTTGTGCCACCCCTCCCAGGCATAGAGCAGTTTCCTGTAATTGCGAGAGGTGGCCATGATGTCCGTTATCTCTGAGAAGTGAGTGTGGGAGAAGAGACCAGAAACAAACAAACAAACAAACAAAAACAGAAAATAGTCACAGGTTGAAAAGAACCCATTTTGTGGGTGATGTGCCTCATCATAAGGGCAGTGCTATTTATTCAGTGTTATTGTTCAGGGACAAAGGGGTCCCCTCCCCTCAAGTTTGAGGCTATTTTTGATTCAGTGGTAGATTGAGAAGCATCTCTACATCACTAGTTTCTGTCTTTCAAATTGGGAAACACTAATTCTGGGATTGCTGGCAGCTGAGCGCTTGTAACTTCTCTCAAAAGTGCCCCCGTTTTTGAAATATGTAAACCTTTGGACACAGCTGCTACACATAATTTCTAATCTAGCCCTTATGTACCCAATGGTACATTTGGTGGCCAAAGAAATGGCTGGAACACATTAAAGGAAGACAACATTTTTAAGGGCTCAAAATAAATCAGGCTCTTCAACTCTTGCAATGTCAGGAGTTATGGGGGCAAGATGGTTCCACACTTGAAAAATAAGCATGCTGTTGCACAGGAGTTGAGAACTTGTGGGTCTCTGAGGGTTTTGGGACTACAGCTCACACTACCCATCACCAGTGGCTGTGTTAGCTTCCTAGAGTGGCTAGGAGTTGGAATACAACAACAACAACAACAACAACAACAACAACAACAACTACTACTACTACTACTACTACTACTGCTGGATGGCCACATGTTCCACAAGTGCTGTAGTAGAATATGAACCAAGACAATCTGTGGCATGATAAGCACCACGTAAATATTTGTAAACATCAAAGGAAGCATGTGACATTTTATGCCACTACAATGTCACAGTGACTATGAGACCTGTGGTATTTCTGACACAGCCCTCAGATCTCAACAAATCACCTCCCTCTTGAGTTGCTTCCATGTTGAAAGCAATCACGTAGATTGGGGTGTAGATTGGGGTGTAGGAAGGTTACGCTAATGAGAACTTGAAGATACACACCTGGTTCTAGAGCCCAACAGCTGGAATTCTGATTTGGCAGACATACTTTGGAAGTGGAGTAGATATTGTCCATCTCACTCAGAATAGTGTTATACTTAGAAAGGAAAGAGAAGTAGTCCAGGTTAGTGGGATAGTCCCATACCTGCTAGTTCTGCAAAGTCACTCCTTTTTAGCCCAGCCCCAATGTTACCTGTTCCACACCTCAGTTCTGCTTCGTACCCTATGATCTATCACAGTTTCAACAGAGAATGGCTGCCTGGTGGCAATGGCAAGGACACCCAGGGAGGCTGCCTCAAACATAGGCTTCCTGAGTAGTGTTCAAAATTATTTATTTTATTATGAACTTGAAACTTAGGTGTCTGTAGCCAGCCAGGTCAGGAAGGGGACCAAAAACACCTTCGTTTCCCCTGTAATCTTGCATTATTGAAAGTACAAAGCTATTGGGTGAGTCTCATTTGTTTCAGCATAAAAGTCTGCTGTTCTCACATGACTTTGATGTGGTGATGCTGCCTGCACCATCAAGACCCTGATCAGGCCACGCTACACACCATGGAGCGGAAGTCAGGACTCTGGTGTTTTCACCACCATAACCTGGCCAAGGCATGAATGTTCAAAGGAACAAGAGGAGACAGGCCTGAAATTCAAAGTGGGTTGGGAGAAAATGGGAAATGCAAAGTGGGTGGCAGGGGGCAGTAGAGGTGTACAGAAGCAACCCTTCACAGCCTTAAAAAGTGATGGGAGGGGAGGGTGGTGAGCAAGGACAGATATGTTGGGAATTCCATTCCACCCTTTGCTGCAAACATGGGATTGTTGCGTGTCACATGTCTGTTTACATCCCAGCATAGATTGCTGGCGTGAGCGGAACTTCCGCTCTGTATTGCTTTTGTTTTCAGTCTCTCTCCGAGAAGACGGCAAGGAGAGATGCCATGTTTCCTTTGCCCTGTTTTATGTATAATAAATGTGTAGTTTAGTATGTGTCTACAGCCTCATGCCTCTTCTGTTGTGCAGTTTACACTGCTGAGTAAAGTGTGCTCAAGCCTGCAAGCTTGAGTCACTGATGTACGCCAGAGCAGAGGTCGATGGATCTCCGCAGCAGCAAGGCTGAGGGGAGATGCTCCAGCTGGGGCCGAGCCAGCTGGCCTTTCGACCATTTTCCCACTGAAAATCACTCCTGGAAGCTGTTGTTTGCCCATTAGGGGGAACTGTTAACCACTGCTGAAATTGCTGAAATTTAGAAAGGAGGGACCACCTAGTTTGACCTTGGATTAAAACAACAGGGATTCCCGTACAGGTCAGGGATGATGGTCAGATCTTTCTATCTGCAGAACTCAAAAAAGGACCAAGGGACTCTCTTTCCAGTCTGAAGCAACATCACTGTGAAATTGCTTTACATGCTCCACTAGACTAGTTGGAAAGAATTAGCTGCAGAACACTAAGAACAGGCAAAGAGGATGGATTACTAGCAGGAGGGGATAAGAACTCCTTTGAGCACTCTCTCTCTCTCTCTCTCTCTCTCTCTCTGGCTTGGCAGAATTTGCTGTTAAATGCTTCACTTATCTCCATGGCATATTTGGAAAACTAAGCAGGAATTTAGCCTTCATGGCCAATCTCTCTGACACAAGTCACTAGTCCTCGTGGGGCAGCCCTGCAGTAGCTTACATTCTTTGGTCTCTCCCTGCAACCTCACCATGACTTTTGGATGCTGCATATGAACTAAGATGAAGAATAACATAAATGGCTCCTTTGGCGGAGACTTCAACACCAGGCTGCAATGCTATATCCACTGATTTTGGAGTAAGGCCTGTTGAGCCTAATGGGACTTACTTCTGAGTAGACCTATATAAAATTGCACTGTTAATGTAGTTTGTGGAGTCCCAAAATGCTGCAGCTGGCCAGCAACTTGGAACATACTTTACCTTACCCAAGCAGATAATCAGCTTCCTCAGAGATGTCACTAGGAATTTATTTATGTATTTGTATTTTATTTATTTTAATAATGTTGTTGTTTAGTCGTTTAGTCGTGTCCGACTCTTCGTGACCCCATGGACCAGAGCATTTAATAATGTATATACTGCTTAGTATGTGACAAACCTAGACAGCATCTTAAAAAGCAGAGACATCACCTTGCCAACAAAGGTCCGTATAGTTAAAGCTACGGTTTTCCCAGTAGTGATGTATGGAAGTGAGAGCTGGACCATAAAGAAGGCTAATCGCCGAAGAATTGATGATTTTGAATTATGGTGCTGGAGGAGACTCCCATGGACCGCAAGAAGATCAAATCTATCCATTCTGAAGGAAATCAGCCCTGAGTGCTCACTGAAAGGACAGATCCTGAAGCTGAGGCTCCAATACTTTGGCCACCTCATAAGAAGAGAAGACTCCCTGGAAAAGACCCTGATGTTGGGAGGGATGGAGGGCACAAGGAGAAGGGGACGACAGAGGACGAGATGGTTGGACAGTGTTCTCGAAGCTACGAACATGAGTTTGACCAAACTGTGGGAGACAGTGCAAGACAGGAGTGCCTGGCGTGCTCTGGTCCATGGGGTCACGAAGAGTCGGACACGACTAAACAACAACTGCTTAGTATATAAGTCTGAATCATCCATACCCACCACGCAGGTGTAGACTCCCTTTGTCTGGAGTTGTGTCCTTACCCGTTGGCGCTTATCCATGGGTAGGTTGGAGGGCCCCAGAGTCTGGATAGATCTGATGATTTCCTTCAGCTGAGGATCAGTGAAGTTACGCCAGATGTTGCCGAAGCTCTCCTTTGCTTTTTTCCCCCAAACCTCTGTGAATTCTTGCTCCTTCAAAGAGGCTGCTACCTGTAAAGGGGTGGTGGTGGAATACATAGATACAGGTAATATGTAAGCACACAGTTACTGGGTACCTTCAACGGTCCATCTTGGTTGGTCCCAGACAGACTGGCAGCCGCCAAAACCTTGGCACTAGTGCTGTGCTGAAATCTACCCTGCAGTTTCTGAAAGGTCTTGCAAAGCAGCAGTTTCCCTGTTTGGGGGTTGTTTTGGTCTCATTCTCAATGCACTTTAGAATTTCTTCAGACTTCCGATAAAAGGGGTTTTGAGTGTACCTTATTATTATTGCAAGGAGGTCAAGCATGGCAGGTGCATTTTTCCTTTGCCGCTTCCCTGGCTGCCCACACGTTCTCATCTGAAAACGCCACATGGGAAGGAGCGACCTCATGAAGTATGTGCACCTGGGAGGGCTGCAGGGTGCAGACCACTGGCGAGCTGATTTGTAGGATGGGCGAAGGGGTGCTCCAGAGCACCCCTCTGCCACCCCAAAAGTAAAGCAAGTGCAACAAAAACCCTCCACCTGGCTCATGAGAATTTCACTAAATTTTTCTCCCCTTCTGATAAATTTTAATTGCAATTTATTGTCTCATTAAATCTCTCTCTCTGTGTGTGTGTGTGTGTGTATTCAGCACACCACTGCCTACCATTGCTGCATTTTTCAGCCCTTTAAAATCAGGAAAGGAGATTGTGGTAGCTCCATTGTGCTCTTTCCTCAGGATAGCAAAAGCACAGTGATAGAATCATAGAACTGTAGAGTTGGAAGGGACCCTGAGGATCATCTAGTCCAACCCCCTGCAATGCAAGAATATGCAGCTATCCCATGCAGGGATTCAAACCTGCAGCCTTGGCACCACACTGTAACCAACTGAGTTAAATGCTTAGTTATGGCTGGCTTTGAAGCAGTGGAGTTGGGGGATTTCATCCTCTCCATGGTTATTGCAGTTTCAGGTTTAAACCAACAGCACACTTTTTATACATGGATCTTCCACAATATTTATTTATTATCAACATTACGTTTTCAAATTTTGCAAGAAGGCCTTTCCATCCAACAATAAGCAATAATTTACAATGGTACCTCGGGTTGCGTAATCAATCCGTTTTGGGGTGCCGTTCACACCCCGAAAAGTACGCAGCCAGAGCGGCACTTTAGCGCATGTGTGAAGCGCCAATAGAGCACATCTGCACATGTGCGAAGCGCGCAGAACACTTCTGCGCACGCACAGCGGAACCCGGAAGTAAACACTTCCGGGTCCGCCGCATTCTTAAGCCGAAAGTATGCAACCTGCAGCGTACTCAACCAGAGGTATGATTGTACAATGTAATAAGTAAACGCTTTCTCACATTTAACAGAGACTGTACCCTTCTGTCAGTATATTTACTGAAATTTTGAAATATAACAGCAAAGCAGTTGATTGTTATTTTTATTTTTTATAATAAGGGGTGAATCCGTTATCACCGAAATCCTTCCTTCTTTTCTCCTGTAATACTTGTAAATATATATTCTTAAAAAGCCAAAAAGAGAGCAGTAACAGCATAATCTGCCAGATACAGTTCTCATCACAGACCAAGGAGTTTGTGGCCAGGGAGTAGGAAGATCAGAAGTTTCCCCACTTCCCCAGGGACCAGAATAACCCAAAACCTACAGATGGAGGAAACCCTTATCATAATGAAACTGAAAAGAAGCAGATCAGATCAGAACAGGTGATATGGGTGAATTGTACAGATGCAGACACATTAAAAAGAAATCATTGTACACTCAGTTCTAAATGCACATTTCACTCCATCTGAAGATATGTATGAGCCGAGGTAGAAATGTGGACAGCTTCCTACTCCCCACCCCCACCCGCTGAAATGAATAAATGAGGGTTCTATTTCTAGTACAGGGGAACTCTTTGGGTGTTTTGGAGCAGGAGGGTCTAGGACAGAGCACTGGATTAGAGTGTTAATCCAAAAGGCTTGCTACCATTGTAGGTTTCCTTGTTGATTCCACACTAGCGATTTAGTCTGCAACCACTTGCTTGTTATGCGGAATACAGGCAGTGTTATGGCCAACCTCCTGCATTTAAATTGCTGTGGCTGCTGTTGTCTTCCCATCGTTTTTCAGGCTTAATATGGTGATGATTTCTACGTCGTTGTCCCCAAATGTTGCAGTGCCAGCTTGTATTGGAGTTTTTTAATATATATTTTAGGGCTTCTGTGTCTCAATCAGAAACTTTCACTTTGTAGCTTCTGTCTCTAATTGCTTCCTGTTCAGCATGGCGTTGCATTAGTGCTGTTGACCATTAACTGGTTAGTTCCTGTTCCCTACAGGAGAGTGGCTTGAATTACTGAGGTTTTCCTTTTCCTTTATTAAAGTGTGAAATGACAGTATTTCGCCATAAAATTAAAAAAGGAAAAAACAATGAGAGGGAAAGACTGTTTGAAGCTCTCCACCCCTACCCCAAGGAATGAGAACTTACTAATTAAGGGGCAGCTCATCACTAATGCCATGCCACTTTTGTTGTTGTTTAGTCGTTTAGTCGTGTCCGACTCTTCGTGACCCCATGGACCATAGCACGCCAGGCACTCCTGTCTTGCACTGCCTCCCGCAGTTTGGTCAAATTCATGTTCGTAGCTTCTAGAACACTGTCCAACCATCTTGTCCTCTGACGTCCCCTTCTCCTAGTGCCCTCAATCTTTCCCAACATCAGGGTCTTTTCCAAGGATTCTTCTCTTCTCATGAGGTGGCCAAAGTATTGGAGCCTCAGCTTCACGATCTGTCCTTCCAGGGAGCACTCAGGGCTGATTTCCTTAAGAATGGATAGGTTTGATCTTCTAGCAGTCCATGGGACTCTCAAGAGTCTCCTCCAGCACCATAATTCAAAAGCATCAATTCTTCGGCGATCAGCCTTCTTTATGGTCCAGCTCTCACTTCCATACATCACTACTGGGAAAACCATAGCTTTAACTATACGGACCTTTGTCGGCAAGGTGATGTCTCTGCTTTTTAAGATGCTGTCTAGGTTTGTCATTGCTTTTCTCCCAAGAAGCAGGCGTCTTTTAATTTCGTGACTGCTGTCACCATCTGCAGTGATCAAGGAGCCCAAGAAGGTAAAATCTCTCACTGCCTCCATTTCTTCCCCTTCTATTTGCCAGGAGGTGATGGGACCAGTGGCCATGATCTTGGTTTTTTTGATGTTGAGCTTAAGACCATATTTTGCGCTCTCCTCTTTCACCCTCATTAAAAGGTTCTTTAATTCGTCTTCGCTTTCTGCCATCAAGGTTGTGTCATCTGCATATCTGAGGTTGTTGATATTTCTTCCGGAAATCTTAATTCCGGCTTGGGATTCATCTAGTCCAGCCTTTCGCATGATGAATTCTGCATATAAGTTAAATAAGCAGGGAGACAATATACAACCTTGTCGTACTCCTTTCCCAATTTTGAACCACTCAGTTGTTCCATATCCAGTTCTAACTGTAGCTTCTTGTCCCACATAGAGATTTCTCAGGAGACAGATGAGGTGATCAGGCACTCCCATTTCTTTAAGAACTTGCCATAGTTTGCTGTGGTCGACACAGTCAAAGGCTTTTGCATAGTCAATGAAGCAGAAGTAGACGTTTTTCTGGAACTCTCTAGCTTTCTCCATAATCCAGCGCATGTTTGCTATTTGGTCTCTGGTTCCTCTGCCCTTTCGAAATCCAGCTTGCACTTCTGGGAGTTCTCGGTCCACATACTGCCTAAGCCTGCCTTGTAGAATTTTAAGCATAACCTTGCTAGCGTGTGAAATGAGCGCAATTGCCACTTTAACAGGAAGCAATTACTTGTAGAGGCAAAATCTGCAAGGAAGAAGTGTTTAATCAAAGTTGCAGGGTGCTGCTGAATGATATTTGCTTTTGACTAGGGATGCTGTAGAAATTTGATTCAATCTGCATTTAAAGATGAATTGCCATTTTCCAAAACAATAAGAGAAAACAAACCACAGCCATCCTTTGAAATCTCCGGTCAAGTAACATGTACAAAAAGGCATATATTGGTGAAAATGACATACAACAACCTATTATATTAAGGGGAAATAGTCTGCAGAAATATGTATACAGTATTAGGCAAAATTGCATACAAAAACATGTATATTTGGAGAGATTTGCACTAGGCTATATTTCATGAGATTTTGTTTGTTTGAATGGCAAACTAACATGGAAATGTGAACTTAAGGCTGGAGAGAGAACCCAGAATTGACAATTTCACCCATCCCTACTTCTGAGTAAACAGGATAAAAGGATCACCGTTTTAAATTCCACTTCTAGCTGATGACAGAAAATGAATCCCTTCAGCCGTAACCTCTGTGTTTGGATACCTCAAGGATATGAAAGAATAGGTCCCCAAAATGTAACAATAAGTCCAGAAGTGTAAGAGTTCCCAACCTCATACAAAAACTGCATGCCAGAGTAAACTGAAGTCCAGGAAAAATATGATACCAAATCAGAAGGTTGTGGATAGGTGCTAACTTTGTTACCAGGAAATGTGCTTCCTTGCAGATTAGGAGGCAATTTCCAAAAATAACATGCCACTTCGTAGGGAAAATAAACTCCCAATGTAGCAGGTAATTGAGAGTTACAAAACAACAAACAGAAAGCCTGAACAGAAATACGGGCAAACTGTGCCAAAAATAAATAGAAAGGAAATCCTGTGTGGCAAGCCTATTTGCATGCAGAAATCCATCAGTTACAGTACATAATTTTTTGCTTAAGATAAGAGTGTCCCGTCCCCCCGCCTCCACCACTGCTTTGAAAGACTAGGGGGACAGAACTGAAGGATTCCAAGAAAATAGGGATTTGTGGCAGTCACTGGGCTGCAGTCTGCCCCCACACTAATTACTGAGCCTTTGACCACATTTCCATCTATTTATTTGTTACATCGCATTTCTAACCTGCCCTTTTGCCATAAGGTCCCAGGATGTGCTACACAAAATAAAAATAACACAATATTAAAATCAGCTGGCGGGGTGGAATTAACAGCCATATTTCAGCAGCTTGCTTCATAAACCTAAACAATCTTGTTGTCAACTTGCTGACTTGCCCAGCCAGACCTCCACCCCTGAAAATGTTTGATTCTCAGCCAAAGCCAGCCAACAGTCCCTAGAGCAGTGTTTCTCAACCTTTTTTTGGGCCAAGGCACACTTGTTCCATGAAAAAAATCACGAGGCACACCACCATTAAAAAAGTTAAAAAATTTAACTCTGTGCCGCCCTATATTGACTATATAATTATGACTGTAAGAAACACTTGCCAATTGCTGTGTTGGTTGCAATCTCCTGTAATAAGGCTTCACAAACCGCTGATTTCTCTGCCAGCACAATCCTTTGCTCAGCAAGTTTCAGGTTGAGCTCATCCAGCCAGCTTCTTTAAGTTTGTCTAAAACCACCCTCCCGTGGTGGTGGCTGTTGAGAGCTGCGCTCGCTCCGCGTCGTGACCCGGCCAGCTTCCTTTCCGGCGGGTCAGTGTTGTGTATTGGCGGCCGCCAGGCACGTGACAATGCAAATCGCCCTTCTCGTCGCCGCACGTCGCGGCACACCAGCCAGCGTCTCGCGGCACACTAGTGTGCCGCGGAACAGCGGTTGAGAAACGCTGCCCTAGAGCACACATTATGTGGGCTGTGTAGCTGTACCTTTAAACAAAATTTATTTTTTTGGTGCTAGGACACAAATGGCCCAAGCTAATCTGGATTAGGACCCTAGTGTGGAGGGTAGAGGGTTTTAGCCCTTTGCTCCTGGTTGCGGCCTTTATCAAGATTGGGCGCCTTGTGCCTCCAACTGTATACCCCCTCAACAGTCCCTATTAAATAAATAGACCAAGTCCTCTCATGTCATTTGCATATCGCAAAAACAGCACAATAAAATGTCAGTAATATCTATAACATAAGGGACCCAGGTGGCGCTGTGGGTTAAACCACAGAGTCTAGGGCTTGCTGATCAGAAGGTCGGCGGTTCGAATCCCTGCAATGGGGTGAGCTCCCATTGCTCGGTCCCAGCTCCTGCCCACCTAGCAGTTCGAAAGCACATCAAAGTGCAAGTAGACAAATAGGGACCGCTCCGGCGGGAAGGTAAACGGCGTTTCCGTGCGCTGCTCTGGTTTCCCCAGAAGTAGCTTTGTCATGCTGGCCACATGACCCGGAAGCTGTCTGCAAACAAACACCGGCTCCCTCGGCCTATAGAGTGAGATGAGCGCCGCAACCCCAGAGTCGGACACGACTGGACCTGATGGTCAGGGGCCGCTTTACCTCGTACCTAATATCTACAACATATGGTTCATCATCAGGGGTCAACACAGAGGTTTTTGGTTCGTGAATTGGTTTAAACAAAAAAGAAAACAAAGGGGAGGCAGGATAGAACAGAGTTAACAGATAACATTCAACATCACATAGCTGAATGCCTCTTGGTTGTGTTTAGGTTAAGTATGAGTAATAGACATTTTTCCTATTAGGTTACCAATGAAGCAATATAAAGTGTTGTTCTACTACTGAACATAGGAAGTGGGTTCAAAGTGAAGATTAATTTATGTCTGAATATAAATGTAGATCAACCAGGTTGAGCAAAACACAGATGCGTGAATTGTTCATTCCTGGAGTACTGGCATACGTTACGAAATTAACCCACACATAGATCTTTCTTGATCTATCCATGTGTCAACCATAGCTTATTTGTTATTCTCTCAAGGACGGCTGTTTCCTAGACTGGCCTATCTTTGTGCCAGAAAGGTCTTCCCCGTGTCTGGTTGTGTTGCATCTCACCTCTTCTGGTTTATTGATTCTTTATTAATCCAGACTGTTGTCTTGAAATATATTTAATAAAGCTAATCACAGCTGCCTTTATTATCTGTAGCGTTACTTTGCCTGCAACCAGCTGATGGGCTAGAAATACAGTGGTACCTCTGGTTAATAACTTCGTTCTGGAAGTCCGTTCTTAACCTGAAACTGTTCTTAACCTGAGACACCACTTTAGCTAATGGGGTCTCCTGCTGCCGCCACGCCGCCGGAGCACGATTTCTGTTCTCATCCTGAAGCAAAGTTCTTAACCCGAGGTACTATTTCTGGGTTAGCGGAGTCTGTAACCTGAAGCATTTGTAACCTGAAGCATTTGTAACCCAAGGTACCACTGTATAGGCTTCACAATGGTGATGCCTAATCTTATACCTCATTAGCCTTTATTTACAGCTTCTCCACCAATCTCTGACAAGGCCACCTTGTCTTATTTTAGCACTGGTACAGCATGATGCCATCAGCTCGCTCTGTCGTTAGTACAGTGGTACCTCGGTTTATGAACACAATTGGTTCCGGAAGTCTGTCCATAAACTGAAGCGTTCATAAACTGAAGCGAACTTTCCCATTGAAAGTAATGGAAAGTGGATTAATCCGTTCCAGACGGGTCCTCGGAGTACTCAACCTGAAGCGTACTTAACCCGAAGCATGGGTGTAATTGGTTTCGGAAGTCTGTTCATAAACTGAAGGGTTCATAAACTGAAGTGAACTTTCCCATTGAAAGTAATGGAATGTGAATTAATTCATTCCAGATGGGTCCGCGGCGTTCATAAACCGAAAATTCGTAAACCGAGGTGTTCATAAACCGAGGTTCCACTGTATAAAACTGGCCACACTTCCTCAAAACAGTCTTAAATCCCCAATCAATGTAAACTGTCTTCAGTGCCTGAGAGCAAAATAAATAAAACATGATCACAGTCACAAACTGTAGGCACTTAAAGTGAAGAGATAAGTTTGGATTCATAAATAGGTGGTCTAGAGTTGACTGGCAGGGCTGGAAAGGCCTTGAGGGGCAGCACCAGATCTGACCAGCTCATCCACCCCACAGATTTGCTTGCTGGCAATCCACACCACAATTCACCACAAGCAGAGAGCATGAACCCATCAGAAGGCGGATTGCAGACCAAATAGCTTCAGATGGCTCCATAAAATGAGTCAAGCCACATCCTGCAATTGGAAGTCAAGACTAGGGCTCACCTACACTTCCGCTTGACCCACGCCTAGAAAGTGTGGGTCCAAGTGGTTTGTGTTTGACTCATGCTTTCTAGGCCCAGGTCCAAGTGTTTTTCTCCTCGCTCTGCTCCTTTCCTAGGGAAAACCCGCTCTTTAGCTCTGAATCAGAGCAAACATCAATCCAGAGAAACCCCAAGCTGCTGTTTACTCCGATTGAGTGCTAAGGAGCAGTTTTCCCCCGGTGGGGGTGGGGGTGGGGAAAGCAGTGGAAAAAGAGGGTGTGGATAAGCCCTGTCTCAGGGTCACTAGTTTAGGAGGGAATCTGTATATAGTAGTTAAACCAGAAAGGAAATCCTCCACTCAGTCCCCAAGAAAACAAAAATGTTACAAAAGTAAACAAAACCCACAGCAACAATATCCCGTCTCTGACTTTGGGAGTTTTGGATGTTCCATTAAGAAAAGGCAGGGAGTGCAAACTGTAGGGGGAGGTGGACTTTTTAATCTACAGCTCTTCTGCACGTTAGAAAGGCGTCCCTTGAAGAGTAGATAGCAGAGGTTGGGGTAGGGAGGGGGTATTGTAAAGGCTCATCCATACTTCCCTTTTGTCCTGCTCTTTCTAGGAAAAGGTCTGTGCCCTTTTTTCCCTTTTGCTCTGGAGCTCTACCCACAAAAACCTGCTCTTTAAAGCTGAAATGCAGCAAATGGCAATTTGGGCTTTAAAGTTTCAATTCAGCTTTAAAGAGTGGATTTTTGTATGGAAAGCTCTGGAGCAAGGGCACTCAGATATGGAGCGTGCCTGTAAAGCTTGAAGGAAAGGTAAGTGTGTTTAAGCCCAGAATGGGGAAAACATACTTCGCGGAAGAGGAATCACTTTATGGGACACAACTGTTCCTGCAAGCGGTCTACAGAGGCTGCTCCACAATTACAGCTTTCTAAGGCCCAGTTCTCTCTCTCTCTCTCTCTCTCTCTCTCTCTCTCTCTCTCTCTCTCACACACACACACACACACACACACACACATACACACACACACACCACACGTACGTTGGTCTTCTGTCTCTCCACCTTTGAAGATCCAGTGTGCGGTCATATTCACACAATACATTTCAAGCACTCTTATACCACGTTTAACAATCGTGTGAGTGGCTGTTTGTTAAGAGTGCTAGGAATTGTAGGTTGGTGAGGTCAGCAACCCTTAAGAAACTACAGTTCCCAGGATTCATTGGGAGGAAAGTAATGATTGTTAAAGCAGTGTAAAAGTGCTTTAAAAGTATGTTGTGAGTGTAACCTGGGTTGTGTATAGCCATCTTCCCCAACAATGTTACAAGAGAGAAATTATATACAACCTGGAGCGAGACCAGCAGTCACGCACAAGCTCTTTCAAATTCACATGCCATTAAAATCAGTGGCTACATCCAGACATAACACTGAGCTATGGCGTCATGGTACAGGAATGTACTGACCCATCCGCAAGGCACAGAAAGCTCCAAATGAGCAGCCTGCTTTGGCAAAGGCTGGAAGCAGAATGAGTTCTTTTCAGTCCCTCCATCCAAGTCTCTGTCTTCTAAACTCCCCTGCCTGAGATGTGCAAATCCTTAAAGGACCAACTTTCTGGTCTGGACACCAGTGCTTCTCCTCCTTTCTGTGCCCTCTCTCCTAATGTGCTCTCTGAACTGCCGAGATGCTCAGTGGAGTGGGAAGCAGTAGTGGATGGCATGGTGGGGTAGCAGCTCCCCTGACCTCCCAACAACTGAGTTGCTACTGCTTACCAGGAAGCTGGTGTGTTTGCATGGCATTGACCTCCCAGCTGCCTTCCCCCTTCTTCCCAGTAAGCAGCAACACAGCTGTCAGGAGGTCAAGGGAGTGCTGCCCATCGCCATACTGTTCATTACTGGTGGGAGGTACTTAATGCCTTAGATGAAGTCCATTCAGGGAAAGGCATAGTCGGGTTTATAACCAAGGCCAAGGTTCAGTATCAAGAACTTGGCTCAGTTCCTCAAACTGGTTGCATACCGGCCCCTGGCTCTGCCAAGTCATCCTCCTCTGTCTTTGAGGTTGAGTGTCATGACAAGGAACATACCTTGCCTACTGCTCCAGCCCAGGAAACAAGCATTGTTGTTATCTTACTTTTATTGTGCTTTTATGATCTTATGTATGGGTATTTTATTGAACTATGCTGCTACCTACCTTGAAATATTTGGACGAATATTGAGATATAAACAGTCTAAATAAATACAGTGGTACCCCTACTTCTTACGAATTTAATGCATTCCAAACGCACATTCGCAAGTCGAAAAAAAATGTAAGTCGAATCTCATAGGAATGCATTAGGAGAAAAAATTCGTAAGTAGAAAAAATCTAAACTGCATCCAAGATGGCGGATGGAGCTCCATTCGTAAGTTGAAACATTTGTAAGTAGAGTTATTCGTAAGTAGAGGTACCACTGTAAATAAAACTAACCATGGTTTGCCCAGTTTCAGACATAACAACAAACTATGGTTAGCTGAACACAAACTCAAATGCTTTGTGCTTGCAGTATCAGTGGTTGTTATTCCAGTGGAAGAGAGTAGAGACGGGACCATGTTCATGCATTACGATATAGCATCACACGCAGAAACAGTTAGTTGAAGTAAATGGATTGACACTAGCTAAAAGTGAAGGCAAGGGATTTATACTCTCGCACTAAAATACCTTGCGCAGATTGTATGCCAAGAAAAGCTCGATTCTGTAGCTTAAACAAATTATGTGAAACCATACATGCTTGTCTTCGCTTGCTTTGCACGGTTAATTTTACTTTAGCTACGTCAGGGAGGAACATTTAACTTTTTAATAGGGTGTTTATTGTTATGGTTGACAGTACAATTGTTGTAAGCTGCTCTGTTGCTGCTTTTTATGAGTAGTGTACAGAAATGCACACTCTCTCTCTCTCACACACACACATTCATATACAGTAATATCTCGGGTTACGAACGCGATCCGTTCCGGATCGCAGTTCGTAACCCGAATAGTTCGTAAACCGAACGCGATGGGCGCCGCCATTTTGCGCATGCGCAAAGCGCGATTTTCACGATTTTCGCGCTTTGCGCATGCGCAGATAGTGCGATCGCGCGCGCAGCGAAAACACTTCCGGGGTTGCGCAGTTCGTAACCCGAACTGTTCGCAAACCGAGGTGGTCGTAACCCGAGGTACGACTGTATATAACAAGCAAAGAGAATGTTAAGTTCCCCTTTCCCCCACCCCCAAGCATGGTCCACATGCCATCTTCATGGCCATAAGAATTAAACATTTGCCCCCCTTTTTAGGAATTGAAAGCTGATTTTTCAGGATGCCCAAGCTCTGCACCTGACACCAGGTTCTGCCGTAAGTCATATACATGGAGAATGTCTCCTTATCCTCTACATACATTGGGTAGTAGCTTGTTAAGCCCCAACCATGTAGAAGCAGCAGCCCTAGGCTAAGGCAAGAGCTGTGCTACTCTGGTGATTTTTTTACAGCTATTAAGAGGTTCTAATTGAGGAGGAAAAGCAGAGAGGCCAAGCACAGGATGGAGGGAATTGCAACAGATTAGCTTCTCATATAGGCTTGGTTGATAAGGTTGTGTCGTTTTGGCTGTGGGGATGGGGGGGGGGAGCTTATTTTGGCACCCGTATCCTCTATCCACAAGAAGACCATGTTCTGTGGGTGACTTGTGTGTAACGGAGGAGAAAGAGGCAAACTTATTTAGATTGAGGGTATCTCATCTGTGGTTATGGGAACAAATAACTACCAAATAAACAGCTGCCAGTTTGGATAAGCAAGCAGAAGGAGGTTTGAAAATTATTAATTATTATTAACTATTTTAAACTGTTACAGGTAATTTTGGGAACACCGTGGGGCCAGTAAATCTGTGTTAATGAAGTTGGTGTCCTGTTCTGGTCCTGCAGAGGAGGCCCCATGGGAACGCAGCTGAATGGTTACATAGGACCATCGAAAAGTTCCTAATGAGCTAATTGCTTCTGACAAAGGTTGGAAGCGAAGTCTGTCCTGGGCAGCTTCTGCCACCAGTTCACCTCCTCTAGACTCTGCCCCCTTGTAGAGAACTGGAGTATTACAGAATTAACCATCTGTCCACAGTGGATCCTGCTGTCTGAGGCAGGTGCCTTACCTTGCCTCATGGGTGGGCTGGCCCTGATTCCATGACCTCTCCCCTGGAGGTGCTCCCTGCTCCCTGCCCCACTGAACTAGTGTGGTACGGTAGGAGGCACTTACTCCCTCTAGCTCAGGATAAGATTTCTGTGAGGGCTCTGGCACCAGTTCTATGAATCCTGGAGTGGTGGCACCTGGCTCAGTGGTCCCCTGAACAGTAGCATCCGTCTCAGAGCAAAGAACCTAGTTTAGCTCCTTAGCTGCAAACAGCCTCCAGCCCAAGTGTCCTGGTCACCTGGTCAGGACAACTGGATACATTTTATGAATAATTTCATGTGGCCTTTTATGCTTCAGTGAGGGTTCACTGACATCAGGGACATTGCCCAAGCAAAGGGACATTTCTCTGGAAATTATTTTTAGGGAAGAAGCCCTAATATTAGGTGTAGTGAGGCATCTGCCTCAGGCAACAGATTCTGGAAATCCATAACAGGACTACCTGAGCCTCTATGCTGGGAAGGTGGAAATACTTTAATCTTTTAAATCTCCTTCATTACTTTGGCATTAGAAAATGGTACTGAAATTGTCAAGCCAGGTCGAACGTTTGTTGCTTATGACCAAAGGCTTTCCAAAAAATTCAAACAGACTTCTTCAAAAGTATGCAAGAATTTTTTTTAAAAGAAAATGACTTGTGATCTTGTTTTCTTTTTTTATGTACTGTGTTTTATATACGTAGTATTTTCTATACATTATGTATATAAAGCACAGTAAACTAAAAAAAACAGAATCAAAGATTTAAAAGCAGCGATAAAATAAGTGATAAAAAGCAAGTAGTAAAATAGAAAAATATATATATAACAAAATTATGATCATATCAGGGCATCGCCATGACAATTTATAGTTAGAAAGCCCTTTTCTACCAATCTTTGCATCAGCTAGCACAGAGAGAGACATAAGTCACAAAGAAGTCAGTATCTGGCAAGAGATAACTTTTTTTTCTGGGAGGGGTGTGTGTGTAAATTTGTAAAGTTCACAAAAGCCACATAAAGATGTTTATTGGGGCACTTGGTACTTTGTTGAGCAAGATGGTGGAAGGTGTCCTGCCAGACAGAGGGAGGGGGAAGAGGATGCTATTTAACCTCATCTGTCACAACGCACCTATTGTTAGTTACTTTTCAGTCTCACTGATTTCAATGAGAAAACATTTCCCCATCACAGAAATCTGTGCAGCTTTAGCTGAGAGTGTTGTGTCCTGTGTGTGGCACACAAGTGCCACAGATAAAGCTGAGGGTTGGGGTGGGGAGGCAAAATATTTATCCCGTCTGGGGAGGAAACCTCAAATATGAAACGCCATCTTAAAAATCTGAGGGATCTCTTTCTGCACTACTTCTTGTTGTGCCTGCCTCCAACACCCTGCAAGAAGAGCAAGACGAAAACTGGCACCATTGCCATTACAAGGCGCCATTGCCATTACAAGAGAACAAGCCAGGAATTCGTGGTGAGTTCTGACACTTCTTTTTCTAGAAAAATAGCACTACTAATACCCCTGGCTCCATCCCAAATACTCAAGTCTTCTAGCATCTCTCTTCTTTTTAAATAAGGGGTTTCCCTCCTTATTTTTTCAAATAACAATGAGAATAAAGTATTCTTATTCTAATCTTTACAAAATTATTATAAAATACCGTAATAAGGAACTAGTAGTTCCTCTGGCAGTTTTGGGTTGGCATGTCAGTTTCTCAGCTAACGCTATTGATGATACTCTACTGTACCAGGATTCAACATTTAAACCTTCTCCATGTTTTCAACACCTTCCATTATTGCTTAGCCTCTCTCTTATTGGCTAGCCCCTTTGCATACCACCTGGTCTCTCCTAGCTTTCCTGCAACATCAATTCTTTTGCCCTTTGTGTGAGCGGAAAATATCCACAAAGCATACAGGGAAGGAAAAGTCCACCTCATCTTCTGCCCACACAGCACAGAGCAGTCAAAAGGCGTGTGTTCACATTACAACTTTAGAGCACAGTTAACACACCGAGGGGTGTTGATGTGCAGGGATGTCTTTGCCCTGTACAAAGTTGTTCACATCTTGGGCTAGAGACAAATTTGGAATGGCTTATGGACTGCAGACAGGATGAAGCTGTTTTGAGAAACAACAAACTATGCATCAAACAGTAGTACCTTATAACAAAGAACAGAATATATATGCACTTTGAATATCATTGTGGGGGCGCGGATTAAAAGCCCAGCACTGGAAATGCAGTCACTGTGCAAGAAACAGAGTGTGATCACAGCTCTAGAATACCTAGACTTGTTGGAAGGGCATCCCTGGAAAATGTATACATCACCAGCCCTCACTTCTATTTGTTCTTTGGCAAGCCATGTTCACTTTGCTGTCCTGTTAAAACACACAATTAAACAATCTCTTCCTCTGTTAGCGCCTAGATCCTGTATGCAAGTTGGAAACAGTTCATTCTTCATTGTGAGCGCTAACAACGAAGGAAGTTCCCTTCCTGTGCTTGTACATCAAGAGAGGAGGCTGCAGAGTTCAGAAGAGGCAGGGTAGGAGCCAGGCATTTGCAGCAATTCTCAGACTGCCACCTACATGCTGGCAATCAACAGCCACGACCCACAAAGCAGGCTGCTGCTGCTGTTTAATGTTTAATCTTTTCTGAGGACAACTTTGCTTTTTGCACAGAGTGCACTTTCAAATCTGCATTACCAACCATGAGAACTAAATTTGACTTGTGGGGGCACTCTGGATAAATTAACCTGGAACAGAAGGCTCAAAAACAGAAATCTGCTTTTAGTACGGTATGTGGCAAAACCTCCTCTTCACTCATGACCTGCTCCCCTTGGACCATAGCTGCCAAGTTTTCCCTTTTCTCACGAGGAAGCCTATTCAGCATAAGGGAATTTCCCTTAAAAAAAGGGAGAACTTGGCAGCTATGCCTTGGACACAGACCTTCCAGCCACAGCTTGGAGAAGAAGCACAGGGTGGACAATCCAGGCCAGTGATTCCATACCATTTGACTTCACACTACATGCCCTTTGCCTGGCTGGCATGCTCACTTGAGTAAGAACATAGGGCAGACTAAATGTAAGAGTCCTTCTAATTTAGTATCTTGTATTCCACAGTGGTCAGACAGATATGTCTAGGCAGCCCACAAATAGCACACTAGAGAGCATAACAAGAGCCCTTCTTGATCTCACCCAACTTGTTCCTTCTACCCTGTTTCTCATATTTTAAGACATCCCCATAAAATAAGCCATAGCAGGATTTTTAAGCATTCAAGGAATATAAGCCATACCCCGAAAATAAGACATAGTGATAGGCGCAGCAGCAATGCCGGCCGTGGCAGGATGAGGAGGAAAAAAATAAGACATCCCTTGAAAATAAGCCATAGTGTGTTTTTTTGAGGAAAAAATAAATATAAGACATGTCTTATAATATGAGAAACACGGTACTAGGTAGCCAAGCAGATGCCTACAGGAAGCCCACAAGCAGGACACAAGAGCAACAGCTTCCTCCTGCTGTTGTTTTCCAGAAGCTTGTATTTGGAATCAGCAGGGCCATCTTAAGCATATCAAGCGCCCTGGCGCCGTGGTGCGACGATCCCTCCGGCACCCCCCCCCATTTCTCAGTGCAGTGGGCGGGCGCAGCGCGGCTGCCACAGGCACTGCAGTGCGGTGCCCCCCTGGCGGCCTGGCGCCCTGGCGCATTGCGCCACCCAGCCTTGCCTTAGGGCCGGCCCTGGGAATCAGGGTCCATCCCAAGACGTAACACCATCCCAGAATCAGGTTCTGCTTTGCAGGGTTGGAAGAAAAAGATGGGGTGAATGGCGTCCTTACGATAACTGTAAGGTGTCTATGTTGAAACGGTTGGGATGCAACTCAGCTGGTGTGGTTTGCATGGGGAGAAAGTAGATAGAGGGGTGTGTACCTCTAAGCTCCCTAGACAACCTCACTGCCCTTTGCCAGTGTTGACCTCTCTTTTGATCCTAGACTGATGTTTTTAGGGTTGCTGCCCTAACTTCTCGCTTCCCCACTTTCTCCCACTCATACTTCTGAAGTCAAGAAAGTGGAGGAGACATCTTCTTGTGCCTCTCTCATAAGAGCAGAACATAAGACAAAGGACTTCCGGTTGATCACCATTTCCATTTGAGCACAAGAGCACTTTCCCTTTGTGCGGTTTCTAGCAATGGGCATTCATTTCTGAAGCATACCACCTTTGACTGCGGAGACATGGCATAGCTCCAACTGATAGCCCTGATAGCCCTCTCCTCTATGAATTCCTCCAGTTCTCTTTCAAAGCTGCTCAGGTTGGTGGCAATCATTGCCTCCCGTGAGAGTTGAGTTGAACCTGTGTGCTGTGTGAAGGAACACTTTCTCCTGCAGAGGTCAAAGGGCAAGCATGGCTCCTTTGCATTTCCAACTTAGTTAGAACAGGAAGTCTTCATTATCCAATTATGTATTAATTATACTGTAATAAACTAAACTTTCTGATCTTTCAGTCTTAAAGTCTGAGTGTGGTTGCTTTGAATTAAGGCAACAACTATTTGATATGCAGCCAGCTTTTTTTTATAAAAAATTCCTTCAGTAGCACCTTAAAGACCAACTAAGTTTTTATTTTGGTATGAGCTTTCGTGTGCATGCACACTTCTTCAGATACAGTGAAATGGAAGTTTCCAGGCACTTATGTAGAGAAGGGGTGGGGAGGGGTGGGGATGGGGAGGGGGGATCACTCAGAAGGGTGGTGGAAATGGGTGATTAAAGATTAAACATTAAACATCACCCATTTCCACCACCCTTCTGAGTGATCCCCCCTCCCCATCCCCACCCCTCCCCACCCCTTCTCTACATAAGTGCCTGGAAACTTCCATTTCACTGTATCTGAAGAAGTGTGCATGCACACGAAAGCTCATACCAAAATAAAAACTTAGTTGGTCTTTAAGGTGCTACTGAAGGAATTTTTTTATTTTACTTCGATCCAGACCAACACGGCTACCTACCTGTAACCAGCTTTTTTTATATATATATAAACTTCTCTGAGGTCTTTAGTTTTTTTCTTTTTTCGTTACAATCAAGCAGTATATAAATGTTATAATACAAATAAAAGGTGTGCTAACTCTGCAAAGTAATTCAACAGCATACACACATACATTAACAAAAATAGCATTTGTTTCTTTTAATAATGTGTTAGTCGAAATCATTGGTAATGGGCAGTACTAATTATTATTGTGGTTGGGGGTGAGATGTCATTGCAAGAAAAATAATAATGTGTACCACTCAAGTTAGTGGCAGCTGTGTAAACATTATGGTAGCCTCCTGTGAATGAAGCTTCAGCAAGCCAAAATTAATTAAAACCTACCTGAGATCAAATATGACAATCCTTTCAGTTGAACATGAAATTGCAGAACAATAAATTTCAGCCAAGTGATCAAACATTTTCTCCTGCAATTAAACCTTGGAGGCTTACATAATAAATAAATCTATATAATATTGTGATTTATTTATTTTTTACTATTCTTTTTAGTGTCCTGTGAGATCTAATAAGTATACCTTCCATTTTCCATTTTCTGATTTATTCTAGTAATACAGTCATATATTATTAAATAGTCTACATTACATGGATTTACTTGTTTATCATTTTGTCGCAGCTGCTGTTAATTTTTTATGTCGTAAAATATGCGGTTGGCTTAGGGACGGAAGAGCTGGTATAATGTAGTAGTTAAAGAAGTGGTGTCCAAACTTTTTTCAAAGAGGGCCAGATTTGATGAAGTGAAGGGCCGTGAGGGCCAACCAAAGTTGTTGAGCTTTTTTAGGATTGATGTGGTTGAGTTTACCCCGGGAAATAAACTGCCACAGGGGCCAGATTAAACCAACCGGCAGGCCGGATTAGGCTCCCGAGACAGACTTTGGATATGACTGAGTTAAAGCATCAGACACACACACCCCAAGCCATGAAGGTCATTGAGTGACCTTGGGCCAGTCACTCACTCTCAGCCTAACCTACTTTGCAGGTTTGTTGTAAGGATAAAATGGGGAGGAGAATTATGTACATCATCTTGAGCTCCTTGGAGGAAACACTGGATAGAAATGTAATAAATAAATAAATATTTCACATTGTTTGCTGCCTTGGGTCCTGGAGGAAGCAGTCATAGATAGCCTTATCACCCTTGAATTTGTCTAACCCCCTTTTAAAGCCACCTAAAGCTGACATCCAACACATCTTGTGGCAGTGAGTTCTGCAGTTCAACTAGGCAGGCTCCTCTTCTTTCTCTTAAATCTCCCACTATGCAGCTTCACTGGATGGCCCCAAATTCTAGCATTATGAGAGAGGGAGGAAATCATATCTCCGTCCATTTTCTCCACACCATGCAGACTTATAGAAACCTCTATATATGCCTGTCCTTAAATCCACTTCTACCTAAACTTGTGGGACATCCCCCATCAATATTTCATAGTAATGAATATCACCAAGTAGTTCTCCATTAGATAGAAAGGTATTTACTTTGGTCTAGTCTAGCCAAATTACTTGGCTTACTGGTTTTTACACTCCCCCCCCCAATCCCTCACCACCTCATTCCAATGCAGGCTCAGCCCAGGAAGAGAAGCAGCCACAAGAGATCAATGCCTCAGTAGGAGGAATCAGATTCTGCGTGGGACTTCAAGCAGCGAGTGGGGAGAACAATACCTGCACACCAAGAACATACGATACCATTAAACGATGCTTGAAGTACAGCCACCCCCTCAAATAATTCTGGGTGCTCTAGTTTGTTAAGCCCTGCTAGGAATTGTAACTCTGTGAGGGAGAAACTACAGCGCCCATAATTCTTTGAGGGAAACAACGAGCTCCGAATGAGCTTTGAAGGTGTAACTGTGTCCACAGCTTTCCATCGCTGCGTTTTCTAACTTCTCAGTTTGGGGATCATTAAGCACCCTCAGGGAAACCTGTCTCAGTTTCTCCGTCTGCAAAATGGAACATCAACAGCATCACGAGGAGGAGAAATAGCATACAAAGGCAGGGCATACAAAAATAAATGTTGACTACCACAGCTGATAATCTTTAATGTCATGGCAGTACTCCCAACAGGTACTGTATACACTACAGGATATAAAAGGCTACCAGAAAAGCCCAGAAAGCCCACTGCAGGAAATGTCTGACTCTATGTGAAAATGAACAAGACGGGGTCAGATTGGGTGGCAGCGGAAAAAAGCTTCAAGACAGGGAAACGCCAGGCTAGTCCAGGCTTTGCTCAAGATCCAGAATTTGCTCCAGGGTCCTGAAGTTAGAAGCGACAGATATTTTTCCGTGACAATAATATACCTAAATCATATTTAATTTACATATATATATACTGTATCAGGGACCCAGGTGGCGCTGTGGGTTAAACCACAGAGTCTAGGGCTTGCTGTTCAGAAGGTCGGCGGTTCGAATCCCTGCAATGGGGTGAGCTCCTGCCCACCTAGCAGTTCAAAAGCACATCAAAGTGCAAGTAGATAAATAGGGACCGCTCCGGCGGGAAGGTAAACGGCGTTTCCGTGCGCTGCTCTGGTTCGCCAGAAGCAGCTTTGTCATGCTGGCCACATGACCCGGAAGCTGTCTGCAGACAAACGCCGGCTCCCTCAGCCTATAGAGCGAGATGAGCGCCGCAACCCCAGAGTCGGACACGACTGGACCTGATGGTCAGGGGCCCCTTTACCTTTACCTTTATACTGTATACACACACACACACACAGAGAGTATATATGCAGTATATATGTTGGCACTTTGGCATCAGAGGCAACTGATAAGGAGATAAAACTGATGTGTTCACTGTGGCAGGGTAGAACAAGGATGTCAACTTGAATAAAATATTGGGGCTGGGGGGACGCACAGGTAAGCTCTGCCCGCAGAACTGATCACATGACATGGCGCATGCACACCGTTTGAATGGCAACACGAATCAATTTTGGAGGGGCGACCCCCTCACATATTTTATTGGGGGGAGACCCAAGGGCCTCCTATGGGGCAGAAGGAGAGCTTTAGGCCCAACTGATGGTGGGTATTTCGCCCCATAGGAGCCAACTCCTAAGGGCTGTGGGGGCTTCAGTTCCCCCCACAACAAAACATTTGAGGGGGCTGACCCCTACAAAGTTGATGGGTGTTGCCACTCAAATAGTGTGCACCGTGTCGTTTGGTTGCCTGGGGGCCCCACAATATTTTATTCAAGTTGGCACCCCTGTTTGCCCAGGCTCGCGCTGTGACCTTTCCGCTTGGCTTAAGTGTCAAAGTTACAGAAGGAGGGCAGGAGGAAGGACGCACAGAAGTGAAAACGGCCTGAGAAAGAAAAGTCTCGTTGCGGTTGAGGCTGGGCAGGGGCTTCGCCTCCGCCTTCCCGAGCGGCAGGTGCCTGCCTGGGCGGCCGGAGCGGGCTCCTCTGCTTACCTGCTGCTGGGAGTTGAAGTCTGTCAGGTTGGTGTTGTAATTCCAGCTGGCGGAGACGCTCTCGAAGAAGACCGTCTCGCCGGTGCTGTTGTAGTCCTGGGCGAACTGCACGGCTCCCTCCTCGGTGTGGTTGTATTCTCCGGGCATGAGGGGGTCCTCAAGGGAGAGCGCCCCTCCGGCGCCCAGGAAGAGCAGCAGGAAGGTGGTGACAGGAGGCATCTTGGCGCCAGACGAGGCCGTCCCCGCGAAGAGCGCCGGCTTATAAAGCTGCCGCCGGCTCCCCGGAGACCCTGCCCACGGCCGCGCCTGCCTCGCTCCTCGGAGCAGATAAGCGCCAAGGCTGCCCTCCGGGGCTCGCCGCTGCCCGCCCGCCGCCAAGCACTCGCCGCAAGGGCGGCCCCTCGCCTTGCCAAAGTCCGCTCCGCTCCGGTGCCTCGCCGCCGTCACGGGCAAAACAAACGCGCGCCCAGGCGAAGAGGGCGCGCGAGAGAGAGCGCGAGGCAGAGAGCGAAGCGCGGGGAGCTGGAGAAGCTTGGCCGCCCGTCCTCGGGAATGGCAGGGAGATGGGAAGTCGGTGGGGTGGGGTGGGGTGGAGTCCGGAGGAAGAGAAGGGACTTCAAGGGGGGGGAGAGGCGCCCCGAGGAGCCCGCTGCTCTCCGGCCGGAGGAGAGCGGCGGCGAGCCGGACGCAGCTCGCCTGCTCTCCTCAGAGGAAAGCATTCCAGTGGAGGGAGCGAGCGCTGCCTTCCTCGCCTTGCCAATTAGCCTCCAAGTCGCCGCCGGGTCTCTGCTCCGGCCTCTCTCCCGAGCTCAAGGTTTCCCTCGCGCCACCGCGAGACCCCGCGGCTGGGTGGCGACGCCAGAGGGCGGGAAAAACACACACACACCCCAAAACATCCTGAGGTAAGGCAGGCACCAAAGGAGCAACGGAGGAGAAGCACTTTCTCCTCAGAAAGCCACAAGGGTCCAGGGACAGGAAGGAGTGAGGTGAGGTACCCTTGCCTCCCCCCTCGGCACCACATGGAATCGTCCACTGATTGGGTGGTCAGATGGGGGAAAGGTGATGTGGGGAACCTGTGCCCCTCCAGGTGTTGCCCCATAACTACTGCCAGCACCAGCACTGGCCATGTTGGCTGGGACCAGGGCTTCTTTTGTGACAGCACTCACCAGCACCTCTTCCCCACCTTCTGCCCATGGCAGCCATTTTGTGGTGGACCCCATGGCACTTGAGTTGAGTACCAGGACTTCTTTTTTTTAGCGATGGCCGAGGCCAGGCCAGGGGTGCCAACTTGAATAAGATATTGGAAGAGGGAGGTAAGTCCCACCCCACATAATTGATCGCAAGACATGGTGCATGCACACCATTTGAATGGCAGTGTTTGTTAACGGGGGGGAGGGGGAGGTGCTCAAATATTTTATGGAGGGGGGGAAGCGACCTCAGCTCCTAGGAGTTGGGCTCCTGTGACTGAGGCTGAAGAGAATTCTGGTCCAGTAACATCCGGATGGCCACAGGTTTTCCCATCTTTGCTGGAAGGATAGCGAAGTATGGTCATCATGTGTTCAGCTAGGTGTTGTTCAATCAGCGTTGCCGTTGCCTCAGCTACCTGTCTCTCACTATCATTGCCCCTTCACTTCTCTCTTTGGGAGAGCACTTTCCTCCCTCCAGGGTTTCCTCTGAGGCACCATCCCATATTCAAGAACCAGGGGTGTCTTACCCATAGAGGCTAGTGGCGCGAGATGCCAGGGCGCCATGTTCTGGAGGGCACCAGGGAAGAGGTGGAGGCTGGACGCGGCGCCCCCCGGCATCAGCTCACCGCCCACTCCCACCTCCACCATGCCGCGCCGAAGCAGCGCCACACCCGGAGGCTCCGTGGCCACCATGGCACGAAGCGGCCAGCTGAGCCAGGAGGCGCCACGTCCAGCCTCTGCCTCTTCCCTGCCAGAGGAGCTGCCCTCCAGACGCTGCCCGCCTCCTCCAGCCCCACCGACAGCGCCGTCCTCCCCAAAAAAACTCTGGGAAACGGGGGGGGGGGGGAGGTGGCGGAGAGAGCTTTGCACCACAGTGCCGGATATGCTTAAGATGGCCCTGTCAAGAACCTGAGAAAAGCCTTCCTGGATCAAGCAAAGAACCATCTCGTCTAGGCATTCTTGTTCTGACTGTGGCCAACCAGATGAATGATAATTTTATTATTTATACCCCACCCATCCGACTGGGTTGCCACAGCCACTCTTGGTGGCTCCCAACAAAATATTGGAAACCCGATAAACCATCCAATGCCCCCGAGAAGCTCACAATCAGGCCAAGAACGTAACAACCCTCTCCTGCCTATGTTCCCCAGTAACGGGAAGCAACTGCTTCTAATGCTGTACGTGGTATAGCTGTACGTGATATATCTTCAGTAGTAGTCACTGAAAACCAACCACACCTTTGCAAGCTGTCCAAAGATGGTTTGGGGTGGCTTTATTCAAACACACTTTCCAAAAGGTGCCTAGTGTGCATAACAGGTGCATCAACTGGGGCCCCACAACATGTTATGATGTCACGGCACCACACCATGACACGTGACATGCTTGCATGCTCCAGTGCCGTGGTGGCGACTGGGCTAGGGCCTGCACCTCTGCTGTGGGGCCTCTGTTGAAGTACATCCGTGGCTGCAGCGAGCCTCAACAGAGGCCCCACGGTGGAGGCGCAGGCCCTGGCCCAGTTGCCACCGTGGTGCCAGAACACCAGAGGTAAGGCGGTAGCCACCACCGGTGTGTAGAGCACGGTGGACAGTGCATGGCTTTTTTTTCAGACGGAACTCACCAAAATTCAGTTCTGGCATCTCTCATTGCCAAGAGAACAAGGGATACATTCATTGGAGCCCTGACACCTCTTTTTCTAGAAAAATAGCACTGGCTAAACTGGCTTAAAAGGAAATGAGAAGGGGGGACCAGGTGCCAAAAGAGAAAGAAAAAAATTAATGTTTTGCCAAGGATGTCAGACCATGAAAATTGGAAAAGATGAGTGTCCATTGCGAAGCATGAAGCTTGTTGAGAAGCTCTCTAGCAAACTACGCACCACTGAGGCCAACTCCAGGGGGCCCTGGGGTTCCAAGCACCCACAAAATTTTTGCTGTGGGTGCCTGGCCTTTGTCACTGCCACTGCCGCCTACCACCTGCCGCCCACTGGATGAAGCCAAGTTCTCAATAAAGGAGATGAGAATAAATCCAAACCATAGTTCAGTCTCAAAGGTGCAACAAGAGGCATCCCAAGGCTGATTCCTACTTGAGAGGAAGAACCATGGACCAGGAAGGGAGGTGTAAGCAGATTGTTCCATTGCTGCTAGTATAACAGCCTCCATAGATTGGCTCCTAGTCCTACAGACTTCTGGACAGCTCTTCTGCTGCAAATAAAACCCTCAGACTGTTGGACAGCTCCCTTGCTTGGCTGGATTACAACATATTCCTAATATTTGGGGACACAAATGCTTCTTAATGCGACAATTGTCCCATTAAATACTATCTGAACTAGGATGAAGCACCCTTCTGGATCTCCTATGGAGTCTAACACTATGCAGTCTAGGTCTTGATTTTTATTGTTCTCATTCTTTTTGTTTTTGTGTTGGGTAAAGCAGTGTACACTTTGCCTTTGAAATCATGGGTTCTAGAGCAATTGTTTTCAATGGTTTTTCACCCTGAAAATTTGTGTGGGAATCTTGGTGGGCCGTTTAATAAACTTCATTTTTTTGTTTTGCAAATCAAAGTACATACACAGCCTGTGTTTTAACATCATTATAAAATTATGGCTCCTAGGCCTGTTCAATAATTTCATATGGGCCAAAAATGTCTTTATCTCCATCGTGTGTGTGTGTGTGTGTGTGTGTGTGTGTGTGTATAACCTATCCATTCTTAAGGAAATCCGCCCCGAGTGCTCACTGGAAGGACAGATCCTGAAGCTGAGGCTCCAATACTTTGGCCACCTCATGAGAAGAGAAGACTCCCTGGAGAAGACCCTGATGTTGGGAAAGATTAAGGGCACAAGGAGAAGGGGACGACAGAGGACGAGATGGTTGGACAGTGTTCTTGAAGCTACGAACATGAGTCTGACCAAACTGCGGGAGGCAGTGGAAGACAGGAGTGCCTGGCGTGCTCTGGTCCATGGGGTCACGAAGAGTCGGACACAACTAAACAACTAAACAACAACAACTCCATTGTTTAGTCGTTTAGTGATTCAAAGTAAAAATACACCAGTCCCAGCCTCAGTGAAACCAAATATTATTATTTAAATGGTAAGCTAAGAATGATCAATCGTAGCACATCCAAGAGCACTGATAACATTCAGATATTTTACCTCCAGTTCAGTAATGAAGTGTATTGGTCCCATCAAGAAAGATACTCAAAAGGGTCTCTAAAGATCAATCAGGAAACCATCTCACAAGATGGTTAATAAAAACAAGGATGAAATAACGCATGGGAAGCCCTTTCAGACTCTGAGTGGTTGCGCCAGCACAGTGTTTATGTTTAAAGCGAACTCTAGCAAATCTGCTGTCAAAAATCTTTGAAGGTAAAGCATTTAACCAGAGTGAGGAAAATAGCTCTTCTGTATTTTGTTATTGTTTAAAATATTAAATATAGTTTGCAGTTATTGAAACCAGAACAGGTCAAGGACAATAACTGCATGTGGCCCACTAACTAGTGCATGTCAGTCTTGAACACCTGTCTCTTGTTTTCTGCTTAACCATAGATTGGCCTGCACTAGTTCCAATGACAGCAGAAAAGAATGAATCCATCAGGACAAAATAGTCAACCAGCACCTGATTTGCCAAGAGGAGAAAGGTAGAGGAGAAGATTTGAAGCCATTAAAAAAATGTTTTTTTGCATTTATTTAATCCACAAAAAAGAACAAACCAAGGAATGCAAGAAGGAAAATTTGACAAAAGCACACAGAGTTCCACTGAGTCATACAGACAACTGTAGATAATGGTTAAAAATTCAGGATTATGCAATATTATGATCAAATTTGCCAGATAACTCCATTTGCTCCTGTTCCATGGCTCGGTAAGTTGTTATTAGAAATATATGTAATAACATTTCATCAGGTAATGTAAAACTTGAAGCCAATAATGAATAGAATATATCTATGCCAAACTAATGAGCTAAGATGAGCTCATAAATTAAAAGTAGTACCAGAAAGACTGTGTATGCCCAAAAGAGCTCTTTAAAATGTTCCAAATGAAACCAGTCACAACTTTTGCAATGCACACTGAGATCACTGCTGGGACAAGTTGACTTCTTTTTATGAATAAAAATAAAAGCAATGTTCTTACCATATGCACTATGATGACTTTGTTCATTTATCCTGCATGTTCCAGATAGGTAGATTCACAAAAGCAAATCCCAATATTCTTACAAGAATGGACTTGTTCTATTATATGGTCAGCCACAGTCCAGAATTACCCAACTTTCCTTTAAAAAAAAATATACCATGACCTTTGACTTATCATATTTAATAGCTAAAATTTCATTTCTACAGTAATCTGCAAAATCAAATAAGGCATTGTAGAAGACCCAAATAGCTTTGCAAAATCAAAACAGCACCATATGCATATTCTAAAATGTAAGCTTTGGTGGTGATTAAAAGGGTGGGAAGATACTGAACACAAATTTGAGGGAAGATCAGTTAAATAAGATGGGAGCAGCGGTGCATACTTGCCCGATTTCAGAGATGGAAGGCTACTCCCGAGAGATGACTGCTATTACGATATGCCTGGCCTGATAAGATTTGATATAAACCCAGGATCAAGAAAAACACTATCCATAGTATAGTCTGATTCAACTTATTCCATAATTTCTCATGGTATTAAACAAAAAACAAAAACTGTAAACAGCTTGCCTTTGAATTTGGAAGGTTCTCTTTTTAGTAGATGTGCTTCTTCAACCTTAAACACGTACATTTAACGAAAAGAGCACCACTACCACCCATATCAACAATCCCTGTGTCGTTCCCCCCCCCCAAAAGCATGTAGTTAGAAATTTATGCACTCTTCTTCTTAATATCCCTGGATTGGATATTAACATTTGAACATCATTCCACCCTAAACTAATTTTTCAACTTCTTCTCTTAACACCATCTCCTGGCAAGCTTAATATTTTTTGCAGCCACATGAGTAATCCAGAAGACATGCTCTATTCCTACTGTTCCGCTATTTCTCATTTAAGATAAAACATGAAGCTTCCCTTCCAAATCGAAAACAAGTCTGACATTCAACCCTCCTTCAAGAGGACCTCTTGATCTGATACCTGCATTTTCTGATTTTCTGGAAACCATTTTTTGTTCAGCTCCTCAGTTTGTTTAGCTCTGTAAGTGCTTCTATTTGTGTTCCATGTAGTTTTATTAATACATTAGCTTTACAATCGTTGTTGTTCTTATCAACAACCCTTAAATTTCCTCCAAACTAGAATAGGTTAAGCTATTTTTTCACACACTACCTTGCCTTTTAAATACAGGTAGGTAGCCGTGTTGGTCTGAGTCAAAACAAAATAAAAAAATTCCTTCAGTAGCACCTTAAAGACCAAACTAAGTTTTTATTTTGGTATGAGCTTTCGTGTGCATGCACACTGACGAAGTATCTGACGAAGTGTGCATGCACACGAAAGCTCATACCAAAATAAAAACTTAGTTGGTCTTTTTTTATATATATAATAATTTTTTATTAATTTTCAAACAAAACTAAACAGACTACACAACTACACAAACATACAATACAACACTGTCCCTTCGTTTTCCCTCCACCCACTGGTCCACCTCTGCCACCAGTGAAACCCGTGCGCTTTGAGAATCAAAGGGGGTCCATTGTGAGCTGGGTTTGACCTCCCCCCTCCCTCCTCCCCCTCTCCCCCCCCCCTGCCACTGAAGGGACAGGAATGGAGGAGCTCTGAGGATTGGTTTCCCCCAGCTCTTTCATAAACATACTTAAACAAATATACACATAACAATAGTAGGGGAGAATTTTAACTCCCCAATTCTTATTATCTTAACCTTATAATTGTGACTTCCTCGATAGTCTTCCTCCTGGTTTTCCCTAAACAAAATCTAAAAGCTTATGGCGGGTTTTCTATTTCAGTTTAAAATCCTTTTCTTATAATATTAACTCAATCCTCCTCCTTTTCCGTGCTGCCCTCCCACAGGCCCCCTCCTGCCACAAGAGGAACCTGTAGGGCACAGCATTTCCAAGGTTCCATTATATCCCCTCCTCACCCCTCCGAGCACTCCCTGCCACTGAGTAGCTCAGAGTAAGGAGAGGAGAGTAGGCAGCTTTCTGCCTAAAACCTAACTTAACTTACAAAAATTTACATTAGCTTAAATACTTTCCTAAGCCGTTCTTATGTCTCCCTCCAGAAAACCCAGCTTATTTTCTTTCATTTTTACACTCCATCTCCTCTCCCTAAGTGGTCTTTAAGGTGCTACTGAAGGAATTTTTTTTTTGCCTTTTAAAGTTTCCCCCGTTGTATAATATAGTGTACACAGTGTATACAGTTAAAGTTTCACACTTCTTCACATCAAATATCTTCTCCCTCTTAAGCTTTCTTATTTAGTCTCTTTTGAAGTATTCTTCAATGCAAGTATGCGGGGGGGGGGGGGTTGAAGAAGGGTGTGTGTGTGTGAGAGAGAGACAGTGGGATTCCTTTTCTTCCTCCCACTAACCCAAAGCCCAGAATAAAGTTCTTCATAATTTTATGCCAACTGCAGTAAACACTGTCCATATAATAACTGGGCCCAGGCAAAAAAAAAGTTTTATAGGTCCCCTACATAAACAGTACATGCCCCCAAAGCTTGTGGGATATCATCATAGAATCAAAGAATCATAGAGCTGGAAGGGATCCCAAGGGTCATCTAGTCCAACCCCCTGCAATGCAGGAATCTCAACTAAAGCATCCATGACAGATGGCCATCCAACCTCTGCTCAAAAATCCCCAGGGAAGGAGAGTCCACAACCTCCCAAGGGAGTCCATTCCAACGTTGAATAATCTTTTACTGTCAGAAAGTTCTTCCCGATGTTTAAATGGAATCTCCTTCCTTGTAACTTGGAGCCATCAGTTCGTGTCCAACCCTCCAGAGCAGGAGAAAACAAGCTTGCTCCATCTGCCATGTGACAGCCCTTCAGATATTTGAAGGTGGCTATCATACCTCCTTTCAGTCTCTTCTTTTCTAAGCTAAACATACCCGATTCTTTCACCCTTCCCTCATAAGGCTTGGTTTCCAGACCCTTTATCATCTTGGTTGCCCTCCTCTGCACTTGCTTCTGCTTGTCAACATCCTTCTTAAATTGTGGTGCCCAGAACTGGACACAGTCTTCTGGATGTGGCCTGACCAAGGCAGAACTGAGGGGTACTACGTATGACTTCCCTTGATCTGGACATGATACTTCTGTTGATGCAATCTAGAACAGCACTTGCTTTCTTGCTGTTGCTGCATCATCATACTGTTGGCTCATGTTAAGCTTGTGGTCCACCAAGACCCCAAGGTCTTTTTCACATGGACTACTAGTAAGCCCAGTGTCCCCATCTTATCTTTGACAGGTGGAGTGAGGGATTAGGACATGGTTGAGACATGTCCATTTTCAGTGGCAGGTATGTGTTTACATGCACTCCCTTAGGCACACTTGGAAGTTAAGAGAGCACCCCAAAGCTTGCTTTCAGGACTGTAGGACCTGTTGGCAGGGTAAGGGTCAGCTTTAGGGCTAATCTGTCTCTCCCAACAGGATTTGTGAGACCCCATGTGATAGAACTAGAACCTGGTTTGAATGAATGGGTCTAAGTCCCGATTAGCATTGGCTTAAATTAAACCATTTCCCTTGTTAGGTTAAAGCAGGCATCCCCAAACTGCGGCCCTCCAGATGTTTTGGCCTACAACTCCCATGATCCCTAGCTAACAGGACCAGTGGTTGGGGAAGATGGGAATTGTAGTCCAAAACATCTGGAGGGCTGAAGTTTGGGGATGCCTGGGTTAAAGAAACCCTAATGACTCCCGGTATTTTGTATTTCTGAAGTGGGATTCCTGGAAAACAGTTACCTGGAAGTCCTATTGAAATTAACAGGACTTGCTTTTGAGTAGACATGCATAGGCTCAAGCTCATTATTTGTTACCCTGGCCTAGCATGCCTCAATGTAATCATTATCTGAGACCTTTAATACCAGTGAATATTGCACTATTTTATCATTTTTAATGATGTTTATTGATGTCTTACATAACCAGCTTTAGAGAGCTGCCTTGGCAAATGGCTGCACATAAATGCTTTCAATAAAAAAGTAAGGCGCAGTTCTTAATTAGTCCTCAAAGCCTTATTTATTATTACCTTAAAGGATGGCACACACTAAACCAGGGGTCAGCAAACCTTTCCAGCAGGGGGCCGGTCCACTGTCCCTCAGTCCTTGTAGGGGGCCAGACTATATTGGGCGCGGGGGGGGGGGATATGAACGAATTCCTGTGCCCCACAAATAACCTAGAGGTGCATTTTAAATAAAAGGACACATTCTACTCATGTAAAAACATGCTGATTTCTGGACCGTCTACAGGCCGGATTTAGAAGGCGATTGGGCTGGATCTGGCCCCTGGGCCTTAGTTTGCCTACCCATGCACTAAATGTTATGTCCTTTCCTAAAATCATCTATTTTCCCCTTTTTTCACTGCATCCAAAGGAAAGAATTTTATATAACTCACATGGCACGTTGTAAACTTTCCTCCCAGTAAATAAATTATTTTACAGCCTTTGTATTTTTTTCTTGCTGTTCTTCAAACATGCAGCCTCACATGTACTTTTTTTCTTTCTTTAGCTGTAGGCATTCACCACCCTTTCACCAACCCTTGCTAGGAGGTGGGGCGAAATCCAGGGCAAAGGAAGCAGTGTGAAAAACAGGTGCGTATGCATGTGAAGAAGCGAGAGGAGGCACTGGTGTAGCAAGGGGGGGTGCCATGGGAGCAGTATGCCCTGGGTGATACCCTGGAGGGGGGTGACACTCAGCAGCCCCCCCCCCCGCAACTCCCAAGCTGCAGCTGCGAGCAGAGGATCCCGGCACCATCCCCGTATGGCGCTGGAGCGGTTTGCCGCTGCTGCTGCTGCTACTACGTAATGCGCATGTGCAGCGTCGCTATGTAGCGTGCATGCGCACTACGTAGCGATGCCTCGCCCCTGGGTGCATGTCCCTGGGTGCCGTTCTGGGTGCCGGAGCGGCTTCCTCCGCCCCTGAGAGTGGGTAGCTTCCTACAATACATTTAAAGCACATTCAAATGCTCATGGGATTCCCCCAACCTTGGAAATTGTAGTTTGTTAAGGGTGCTGGGAATTGTAGCATGGGGGTTTCCCAGGATCCTCTGGAGGAAGTCACATGCTTTGAATGTGTGGTGCTTGAATGTGCTTTAATTGTATAGTGCGGATCTTGCCAGAGAGAAGAGATATTTTTAAAGCCGAATAAAGCATCTGTGGTAGATGACAGTCTCTGCTGCTGAATTTTATTTCATTTTCAAAACATTATTTATCATTAGATTTTATTTCTCAGTTTCTGAATACAAAACTTATGCTAAATAGTAAAAGGAAAATAGACAATTACAATATAAAACAAAAGAGATATAGAGCTGGGTATTGACCTGAAATATATCACTGAAGAACACGGTAAATAAAATCCATCATTCTATAAACTTATTTGATGGTTATTCCTTATTGCAGCTGCATTTTAAAGGAGGGAGAGGGGGCAGAGATTTGGAAAGAAACTCCCTGCGACTTAGTTCATGTTTATTTGAGCCTGCACTTTTCTAGGAACAAGGTCCTTATTGCCACTGTGGATGGTTTCACTTGGAGCTAAAAGGGGAGAAATTTTTGTAACCCAAGTTCTATCAGCAAGGTCTTTTGGCCATCTGAGTACCAGGTTCTGTTCTGGCCTCGTGTTTCTTTGTAGATTTACTCTAGCTTGGTGTTTCTTCATAGAAACGGCAGATTCGGCCAGCCTGTGAAGATTCAGGTCAACCTGAGATATCATTGTTTTGGGGATGAGGCAGTTCCGAACGACCCCGAGTTGGATCTGATGCACCCGTAGTAGGGTTGTCATGTTTCAGGCAGTGAAAATCTGGACAGAAAGGTTGCTGAGCTTTTTTATTATTATTATTTGGGGAGGGGCTTTCTTGTTGAGCTTTCTTGGCAAAATTGCAAAAAAAAGAAAACAAAAAATTCCGTTTTTGAGCTATTCTTATGGGAAATCGGCACTGCAGGCATGGGCTGCCACGCGTCTGGATTTTCCCAGACATTTTATGCCGATTTCTGCCCGACTGCGGTATTCCTGATATGTCCAGGAAATTCCAGACATATGGCAACCCTAAAGCAACACAGGGCTGTCAAAAGGAGGTGTCTGTCTGGTGGTGAGATGGGCAGGAGGATAAGAAGTACTGGAAGCATGTATGTGCCTTTTTCTCCACCTCACCCCTGCTTCTGGACCACATGTTCATACCAGATTCCCAAAACAGATTGGGGGTTGGATCAGTCTGAGTCAAATTAGGGCCACTGTGAAGTGCCAAATCAGATTGGAGGGGAGGGGTCAATGCACAGTGAAAAAGCTGTCTGTCTGCTTGCTTGCTTGCTTGCTATTATTTTTACTCTGAGCATTTGAAACTGAAACTGAATTCTGCATCCTTCCAGTGATTTCAAAAGACAAGTATGTAAAAAAAGACCTCCTCACTCATAGCCTGTCAGAAGTGAATCTGGCAAGGCAAAAAAAAAAAGGTGCTTCCAATCCCATTTTACTGCATACTGCTGATATAGAATTATACAGTGCTTTTTTCTGGGGGAACGCAGTGGTACGCATACCCCTAAACATTTTGACCTCATTTCAATATGAGTAGGAAAATGAGAGAACCCTTAAACATTTTTATAAAGAAAGCAAGCACTGGAATTATATACTTATGTATGTGCATTTACCTCAACATTTATTCTATATTTGAGACCTTAGAATTCTGTAACACTGTCAACGCCTACAACAGTGTATGTAATACTTCAATCCCAAATCATATGCCTACTTTTAAGATAATTTCAGCTCTGGTAGTAAAGCATCAGACTCAATGTTGTTCTAAGCCCCGTTACTTCTATCATTGCTGTCAATGGGTGACAGGAAAGTTTTCACTGCAGTGTGTGGAAGAGAGCCTGAGATTAAGAGGGCTTGCCAATCAGAAGGTTGGCAGTTCGAATCCCTGCGACAGGGTGAGCTCCCGTTGCTCGGTCCCTGCTCCTGCCAACCTAGCAGTTCGAAAGCACGTCAAAGTGCAAGTAGGTAAATAGGTACCGCTACGGCGGGAAGGTAAACGCATAGCTGCCAAGTTTTCCCTTTTCTCGCGAGGAAGCCTATTCAGCATAAGGGAAAATCCCTTTAAAAAAGGGATAACTTGGCAGCTATGGGTAAACGGCATTTCTGTGCGCTGCTCTGGTTCGCCAGAAGCGGCTTAGTCATGCTGGCCACATGACCCGGAAGCTGTATGCCGGCTCCCTTGGCCAATAAAGCGAGATGAGTGCCGCAACCCGAGTCGTCTGCGACTGGACCTAATGGTCAGGGGTCCCTTTACCTTTTAGGATTCTGCAAAGCCTACTGCTGCCTCTTGTCTCCCTTGCATGGAGTACATTGGCAATAATGAACTACAGCCACTTCCAGATGTCAGATTAGAATAAATCTCTCCCCCAACCAAATTCACTGGCTGCCTGTTTTTAGAGGCAAGGGAAGGCCTTTCCCCCCTCATCTATCAATCTTGTTGGAAGCAGGGCAGGGCAGAAAAAGGCTTGTTTTTACCCTCAAGACCCAGAGGCTGTTATCATCCCCAGCCTTCTGCACATGAACAAATAAATATAGGGTCTATCTTCAGCTACATTCCCCTTTGTTGACCGACAGTTGGCAACAGGTTTATCTATCGAAAAGTTGCCTCCACCCACGAGGAGCAAATACCTGCATCTGTTTACAGGAATGGCTTCATCCAGGGTGAAAGGACGGTGGCTTAGGGTTGTTGATTTCCCTTTTGCTTACTTAACTTTTACTGCAACCCTTCTATGTGCGAACAGATCAAAGTTTCACATCTGGTTGATTCAGAGGCAGGGCGGCAGCGGGGACAGCTGAGAACTGGGGACAGACAGACTTATATATACTTTCTCCCCGGCATACCGGTAGTAATTCTTGTGTTTTTTATTGTCTATTACATACATTGCAAGCTGGCTTGAAAACTTTGGTTAGCTGGTGGGATATAAATGCTACAATTATTGTCGTCATTGGCCTGTCTGTCTGCCTCAAGTGACAATGGAGTGACACAGCGCCCCTGAAATTCCGCCAGAGTGCTGGAGCCTCTTTGATGGGCTTCAAAGTCAGCTAGCCACATAAGGGGGACAAACAGCACCTTTTGAGGTGGGTAGAGACTAAAAGGAGCAGTTTCTGAGAGAGAGAAGTTAGATGAGGCTGGATTTAAGATGAGAGATGGGGCCAAGGTTCAGGTTAAGAGATAGGGTTTGATTGGGAGTTGGGAGTTAGGGAGTGAGATAGGGAGAACTGGTTCTGAGTTAAGTTAAACATCCACACTGAGGGGACACGAAAGCTCATACCAATGACAAACTTAGTTGGTCTCTAAGGTGCTACTGGAAGGAATTTTTTAATTTTGTGCTTATAGTATTATGTTTAAGCCTGAGGCTTCTGCCCAAAAGAACACATTTCCTGGCCCACTTTGTTTCATAAACCTCTTTTAATAAAAACTTTTCTTGTTTGTTTAATCAACTCCAGTCTGAGACTCTAATCACTGTTTTCCCTCACACAAGTCCCCCACACAATAGCCTGTGGTAAATTGTATAAATTTGTCTAACAACTGGTGCACAGTGAGGTGGGTGCATTATATTTAATAAGGGGCAGATAGCAGGAGTGGATCCGCCACATTATTAATTGGTGGTATTAAGTGGTGGGTCCACTACAGTTCTGCACAGAGGTGTGCTTTTCTTCGGCTGTTGCCAGTTGTCTAGAATTCTCTTTATTTCGAACTGAATTGCCTCCTGTTCAGGGCTTACAAATAAGTCGTTGCTAAACGCAAGTATAAAACACAGCATTCTGATAAACCGAAAGTGGGGGAAATAAGCAGCTGTATGCTGCTCAAAGGGGTACATTATATGTCCAGAACTCACTCGTGCAAACTGCAATTACCAGCCCCGAACCTGACCCACCAAAAAAAGGCAAAAAAAAAAAAAGGGTTCTCGAATCTTATTGTATCAAATCTCACTAAGCTATTGAGCTAGCGTCCAACTAATAGCCTGGCTTAATTAGTAGCTGGCAATTTGTGCAAAGAAATGCTTAATGGCAGTAGATAAGAACGGCATTAGGAATAACAGAGGCAATAATGATGGCATTGCATATGTTGGGGAGAGTTAAGGGAAACCAAAAATACTTGTTTACAAAGCTATTATACTACCAACCTTACTGTATGCTTGTGAAACATGGACCACTTATAAACGCCATCTCCAACTCCTTGAAAGATTCCATCAATGGTGTCTCCGTTGTTTTTTTACACATCACTTGGGAAGACAGGTGAACTAATGCCAGTGTACTGGAAGAAGCAAAGATCACCAGTGTCAAAGCAATGACTCTTCCGTTGGACTGGTCATGTTGTTCAGATGCCTGATTACCGCCTTCCAAAGCAATTATTCTATTCCAAATTTTAAAATGGAAAGCGTAATGCTGGTGGCCAACAAAAGAGGTTTAAAGACACTCTCAAGGCAAATCTTTAAAAATGTAGTATAAACACCAACAATTGGGAAATACTGGCATGTGACTGCACCAGTTGGAGAACAGCCTTTACCAAAGGTGTCATGGACTTTGAAGACGTTCGAACTCAGGACAAAAAGGAGAAACGTGCTAAGAGGAAGGTACGCTTGGCAAACTCTCACCGTGATCAACTCCCGCCCAGAAACCTATGTCCCCGCTGTGGAAGGACGTCTGCATCCAGAATTGGCCTCCACAGCCACTTACGGGCTCACTGTTAAGACAGCATTCATGGAAGACAATCCTACTTGGCTACAAGTGATCACCAAAGATGATGATTCATTTAGTGGAAATAATAAGTTTCCCCCAAAATCTTCCATGGAAAGAGTGGGGGGGGGCTCTTCTACATTTTCCAGAGTTAGGAGAGGCTCAGGGAGTCCCTAAAATGGTTGGATGGTGTCTTGTACGCCTCTTTCTGGCAACTCCTGCAGCCAAGTTGGTGCCAAACCTATTGCTCTGCTTTCCTTTGGACCACATCAGCAAGGCAGAGAGGGGGATCTTGTTGTTTTGCTGCCTGGGCAGCCCAGGACCTCCATGCACACTGCCCAAGCTTACGCCCGGGGGGGGGGTCACTTTGGTGCTCCTAACACAGCAGTTTGACTTCAACCCCTTCCCAATGCACACTCCATTGTCTCTCGAGACAGACTGATGCCAACAACAACAGTTGGTGATGATGTAGGAGAGAGCTTTCTCAGCAACTGTTCCCTGTTTGGGGAATCTCCTCCACTTAGAGAAACATAAGGCAGTGATAATGTTGTCATTTTGGTGCCAGGTGAAGGCATGTTCATTTACTCAGAATTTTTTAAAAGGTTTTTAATGTGGCTGTTTTAGCCTTGTATATTTAGATTATTTTTCTTTGCTTTTTAAAAAAATGAATCACTTGTTTTTTTCATGGTTGTTTTAATTAATTTCATATTGTACCCCATCCATGCATAGGTGCAGCTCAAGGACAAGCTGTACACTGTTTCAATCAATCAATCAATCAATCAATCAAATAAAGAAGAAGAAGAGAAGAGTTTGGATTCGATATCCTGCTTTATCACTACCCGCAGGAGTCTCCTTTCCCTTCCTCCCCCACAACAGACACTCTGTGAGGTGAGTGGGGCTGAGAGACTTCAGAGAAGTGTGACTAGCCCAAGGTCACCCAGCAGCTGCATGTGGAGGAGTGGAGACGTGAACCCAGTTCCCCAGATTAGTGGTCTACCACTCTTAACCACTACACCACACTGGCTCTCACACTGTCTAAATGCTTAGACATCAGAAGTAAAAGCCAGTAGCATGTAATGGTTAGAGTGTGGGATCGGGGAGACCAGAGTTCAACTCCTCACTCACCCATGAAGCACAACTGACCTTGGGCCAATCATAGATGCAGTTGAGGTCATGCTAAATCATAGCTTAACACAAGGAGACTTAGCCACAGCAAGCCTTGGGCTCAATGCGAAAAAATCATCGTATTTCATATACTGTACACACTCATGGGGTCTGAAGTGGAGGTCATGGACCGGGAATGAGATTTTGAGGTTGCAGTGGATGGATCAATGAAGATCCAGTGTGTGGCAGCTGTGAAAAAGCCAAATATCATGCAAGGGATTATCTGGAAAGGAATTAAAGCAGCAACAACAACAACCTGCCAATACCATAATGCCATTTTACAGATTTATGGTGTGACTGCATTCGGAATATTGTGTACAGTTCTGGTTGCTTCGCCTCAAAAAGGATATTGTAGTGTCAGAAAAGGTTCAGAGAAGGACAGCCAAAATGACCAAGGGACAGGAGAAACTCCCTTATGAGGAAAGTTCACAGCGTTTGGGAGTTTAAAGTTTAGAGAAACTTGGACGTCACTGATATCAAGTAAGAGGCGACATGGTTTCGGTTTATAGAAGTATGCATGGGGAAAGTGGATAAGGAAAATATTTTTCTCCCTCTCTTATAACACTTGATGAAGCTGAATGTTGGAAGATTCCGGACAGATAAAATAAAGTAGTTATTTGCCTAGCACATAGTTAAACTATGGAACTCACTTCCAAAGGAGGCAGTTGTGATGGACAGATCTTGGGTCACCCCCCTTGAGACCTAGAAGCCAATCAGTGCTGGGTGGAGTGCCAACCAATCAGGAAGGAGTTGAAAGACCCACATCATTCCAGTGTAATATTGGCGGGGGTGAGGAGAGAAATAATGGCTGCAACAAAAATAATGTGGAGAATATTTGGGAGGAATTCTGCAAAGAGGCTTTCTTTTTCTTTCAGGGAGTGAGAAGAAGAAAAATCTCAGATGTTTTCTCTGGATTCAAACCTCACTTCCAAATAGTTTTCCTTTCCAGCTTGGGTCAGTTTCAAGTTGGGCTGCAAAGAAGGAGGGGAAGTCCCTTTAAATCCAGCACGGAATGGAAGCTCTGCTTCAGGCCTCCAATCAGGAGGGCTTTTACATTTGGTGCCAAATATAAAGGGCGTCCAATGAAAGCCCTGCTTTCAGAACAACAATTGGGAGTGCACTGTAACACCCTCAGTTGTTCCTTTCCAGCTATGGCTTTACCTGCCCTGGCATGAGGCAAGTGGACATTGCTGAGGGGAAATGGCCTTGCAGGCCATACTTGGAAAACTGATTTGGTCTACAGGCCAGAGCAGGCATCCCCAAACTGCGGCCCTCCAGATGTTTTGGGCTACAACTCCCATGATCCCTAGCTAACAGGACCAGTGGTCAGGGATGATGGGAATTGTAGTCCAAAACATCTGGAGGGCCGAAGTTTGAGGATGCCTGGGCCAGAGATTCCCGATGCCTGAGGCACTGGAAAAACCCTTTTTTCACTTCATACTGTGTTTCATTTCTGTGTCCCACAAAGCTACACAATGGGCTTACTTTTTCAGTTTTGTATTCTTCCGGTGCCATCATAATAGGCAAAGATGCTTAGAGTAAAGGTAAAGGGACCCCTGACCATTAGGTCCAGTCGCAGACGACTCTGGGGTTGCAGCGCTCATCTCGCTCTATAGGCCGAGGGAGCCAACGTACAGCTTCCGGGTCATGTGGCCAGCATGACTAAGCCGCATCTGGCGAACCAGAGCAGCACACGGAAATGCCGTTTACCTTCCCGTTGGAGTGGTACCTATTTATCTACTTGCACTTTGATGTGCTTTCAAACTGCTAGGTTGGCAGGAGCCGGGACCAAGCACCCCGTCACAGGGATTTGAACCGCCGACCTTCTGATCAGCAAGCCCTAGGCGCAGTTGTGCTTCTAGTACACCGTAACAAAATGTACAACCAGGTATCTATCTTCATGCCTGCAGCCTTGTTTTCACAGCCTGTCTGTTGTCTGATAATGTTTCCGCTCTCCCTCCCTCCCTCTTGTGACAGAATATATGTCTGGGTCAGCAAACCTTTTCAGCAGGGGGCCGGTTCACTGTCCCTCAGACTTTGTGAGGGGCCGGAGTATATTGGGGGGGGGGAATGAACGAATTCCTATGCCCCACAAATAACCCAGAGATGCATTTTAAATAAAAGCACACATTCTACTCATGTAAAAACACCAGGCAGGCCCCGCAAAAACCCCAGAGATGCATTTTAATTAAAACACGCTGATTCCCGGACCATCTGCGGGCCAGATTTAGAAGGCGATTGGGCCAGATCCGGCCCCCTGGACTTAGTTTTCCTGCCCATGCTCCAGAGCCCACAAGAAGGTCATGTGAAGATCTTGCCTTGGTACAGAAACATTTTCTTGATTTAGCATCAGACAAGATGAATTCATATCCTGTATTCCGGCAGTTGTCCGGCAAAGAAACCAACCCCCTGTTTCTCTCAAGTTTGCCAGATCTGCAAGAACAGCCTTAAATAATAATAATAATAATAATAATAATAATAATAATAATAATTTATTATTTATACCCCGCCCATCTGGCCAGGTTCCCCCAGCCACTCTGGGCGGCTTCCAACAAAATATTAAAATACAGAAATCCATCAAACATTAAAAGCTTCCCTAAACAGGGCTGCCTTAAGATGCCTTCTAAAGGTCTGGTAATTGTTGTTCTCTTTGACCTCTGGTGGGAGGGTATTCCACAGGGTGGGTGCCACTACCGAGAAGGCCCTCTGCCTGGTTCCCTGTAACTTGGCTTCTTGTAGCGAGGGAACCGCCAGAAGGCCCTCAGCGCTGGATCTCAGTGTCCGGGCAGAATGATGGGGGTGGAGACGCTCCTTCAGGTATACTGGACCGAGGCCGTTTAGGGCTTTAAAGGTCAGCACCAACACTTTGAATTGTGCTCAGAAACGTACTGGGAGCCAATGTAGGTCTTTCAGGACCGGTGTTATGTGGTTAAACCACAACATTCCTATGTTTAGGCTCGGCTATTATTCTCACCACCTTATCAGCATATAACTGGGTTTGTCTCCTGAGCAGATTTAACATACCGCTTGCCAGTCCACAACACGTATCCCTCGTTAGGACAACCATGTTTATATTTCAGGGCTGTGCTTGATAAAAATAAGCAACGCCAGTACCGTAGCTGATCAGAAGAGATAATTAGCTGAAGATATGGGAATTGCTGACTTCTTGTTAAAACCTGCACACTCAGCATAGGCTGAGCTAAGCAGAAGTGCCTCCCTGTATTTGGAATCCTCCCCTTTTTTCTCCAGTTCTTGATTGCAAGGAAAACAAGTGAGAGACACTGAACAGTTTTCCTGAAGCAACTGGTGTCTTGTGCTGAATACAGTTATTTGGGGGTGGCAGGACTCATCAAAGAAAAAGGAAAAAAGAGTTACTATCTCCTCCCCTTCACACTGCATGTGCCTCTTAAACACCTTCAGATGGTGGACTCTGGTAATCTTCTATAATATGGCGCCCTGTGGGAGGCCAAAATTTGGTGCCCCCAAATGGATCTTCTCAATTATGGATCTTCTCAATTTTGCACCCCATTGGGCACCCAAGTCATCCTAAATCCAATGCTGGTCATGCCCAGCCCTACGACACACCATTACTACAGGAATAGGACTGAACGACTGACTTCACTTGTAGCACCAGAATCTTGAGGTGAAATGAATGCAAAAGCAGTTATCCCAGGATTTCCCCGAATGGAGTTGGCACAGCCTGGCAAAGTCATCTTCATCCGATAGCAAACCTGGCTGAATTTGGCTAGGAAGGCCAAATTCTCCCAACCCTAGACTGCTATGCTCCTCCCAATACTTGCCTCTCGAATTAAAGTCCACCAATCAGTGGACCATGAAGAGAAAGATTCTCTTTGAAGAGAGGCCATTTCAAAGTAGCACTCGCAAGTCATTTAGAGTTCTTTAGTGTTCAAATATCACGTCCCCGAAGGGCAAAATGGACAGCACTTATTAATTTCAGAGGATTGGATCCTTGAGGGCTAAGTGTGGTTATTCAAAAGCAGAGGCACAGCTCATTTGCTATCAAACCCCTGCCTACTCATAACATCATGCCTTCTTCTGCCTATGTCTCAGTCCCTGTTCTCTATTTCACCCACATGATACACAGAAACTGCTGTTGTCCTGGCCAGCAGCACATCACATTTACTTTATCTACATTCAGCGGGATGAATCTAGGACAGTGGTAGCCAACTTGGAATCCTGTAACACCTAGAAGTCACCAACTCCTAGCCATTGGCCATGCTAGCTAGGACTGGTGGGAGTTGTAGTCGTCAACACTTGGTGGAAATCACTTTGGCAACCCCAGAGTAAGGCACTGCAAGAAAGACACACAGCTTCCATTTGCCCATTGCACAATAAAGCTGTAGGACTCACAGCTTTTCACAGAATCTGCCTCGGCTGCAGTGAACGCAAGACATAAAGGCTAGAACCATTCAGACTTTTTCTTTCTTTCCTTTTGCAAATGCTTGTCAGTCCATAACATAAAGGAAGACAGATGTTACTAGAAAGTGGATCGTTCTTGGGGGGGACGGGACAAAATCTGGTTGGCTGGGAGAATGAGAAGCTAGACTGGCTGAAGGGCTATTGGTCGGATCTCACCTGCTCTTCTTGTGTTCGTAACTGGAGTCTTTGAGGATCTGTTGGAATCCTGTACTGCCAGCCATGGCAGAGCTCAGTGGAGGGAGAAGCCAGCCAACCAGCCAAGTCTCGAGGGTACTTAACTGGTGCCAGAGTCCATATACAAGGTTCAGTCCAGTCCTAAGGTCAGGAGTATTTCAGTTCACATAGTTAGACAATCCAGGGCCGGTCAAGAAAGCCAAGGGTCCAAAGTCATGAGAAGCAGTAAGGTCTGGTCAGGACCGGCAAATGTTATTTCTAGCAACTGACTGAGGCTGGAAACCCTGCTTAAGAAAGCTGGAGCCAGCTGGTTCTCATCAGGAGCAAGAAGTCTGATCAGCAGCAGGTGGAGTCACTTTGCCTTTTGCTGCTTCAGGCTGCTGCTCAGCAGGTGAAGCCAACTCCTTGCCCATGACAGGATCTTGACCAAAATGGTCAGTAGCTTCTTCCATAGATTTCTCCTTCAGCTTTCCTCTATGGGCACTCAGCAAACACAAGCCAATCGGTCTGTTGAATGGCCTCGCCCTGCTCAAAGTGCTAAAGAATTGTTCAATTGTGCATGTTGTGACTGGGATAGAAAGTGCTGTGACCATTTTACTAGCAGGGAAGAGTTTTGTGTGGTGCAGTAGCTCAACAAGGTTCAGGTTGTACATGTCATATGATCACAGGTATATTTCTTTGGTGCTTTTTTTTTTTTGGCCCGCAACTCACCCCCAAAGTTTTTGAATTTGTAAAGAGCTTAAAAGTCTTTTTCTTCAGTGTGGTAGTGTGGTATATCTGAGAAGGATGTAGTTTCAAACAAATTGTATGCCGTTTTGGTTTTCATCATCAAAACAAGTCGTTGGAGAGGTAATAAGTGAATATAGGTAGGGAATGTAGATAGACCACTGTCCTGTGGACTAGTTGAGATGACTGGCAGGGTTTTTCTGTTGCATTGTTTCTCTGGGTGCTTTAAGTTCTTCATCCACGTCACCTGCCAGTTTCTTGCCGTTCTCTGTTATTGTGCTAAAGGTCTCCTCACTAGTTTCTCTGGGTTGTTCCATTACTTCCAGCAACTCTTGGTATACATACACTTTTATTTCCATTGCATCTAACTTCACGGACTGCAGAACCTGGGTGACGGACGCCAGCACTGATGAATATTTGCTTAGGATCAAAAGACAAGGCCATGAAAGATGTTGCTGGTGACACGCACACAATAACTGGTGCAAAAGTGGTGTTGCTTTGACCCTGCTAATTGCTTCAGTTGCAGGGCAAGTGTAATTTTCTGCAAGCACACAGACTAACTGGGTGTAAATAAACAAATACCTTTCCAGGAGGGGACAAGTGCCCCCCTTGCAGACACCCATGCCTCTCCAGAAGGCAGCAGTAGAAGCGAAACAAAACTCAGATTGTGCTGTGCAAAGTAGGGAGGCTTTTTCTGCCACCAACATCCACAGGCAGGCCAGAGTGAAAAACCCACATCTTCCTTGGTGCAATTTCCTTCCTCCTTTGGCATATTGCTTATTTGTAGCCTTGCTGTCTGTGACGTCCCCTTCTCTCACCCTTGACACTGTCACTGCCTCCACCAACACCATCCGACTAATTAATAGAGATGGACAACATCCCCCAGGCTTACATTGGACTGAGTTAGAAAATAAGGCAAACTGTAGCTCAGGCTATTTTCCATTCTAATCAGAAGGCGCTGTTGTTGGGTGACAGGTCAGCTCACAACAGAACATCACTCACCCATTACTTGATTATGGATGAAGAGGTTGACCGGGCATGTACAACTGGGGCAGCTCAGTGGCAAATCACCTGCTTGGCATGCAGAAGGTCCTCAGTTCAATTTCATGGGATCAATTTCAATCTGTTACCTCCGAGGATGTGGACAGGCTGCTTGGACAAGTGAAACCGACCACCTGTCTCCTTGACCCTTGCCCACCCTGGCTAATAAAAGCAAGCCGGGAAGGGCTGGGCGATGGGCTCCACGGGGTGCTAAATGCTTATGAGGGAGTATTCCCAGACCCGCTGAAAGAGGCGGTCATTAAACCGCTTCTTTAAAAAAACATCTTTAGACCCGGCCAATATGGCCAAGTATCGCCCAGTCTCAAATCTACCATTCTTGGGCAAGGTGATTGAGCGAGTGGTTGTTGAACAACTCCAAGCACGCCTGGAGGATGTGGACCATTTGGATCCCTTCCAGTCGGGATTCAGGCCTCATCATGGGACTGAAACTGCCCTGGTCGCACCTCCGGCGGGCTAGGGACAAAGGTGAGAGCTGTTTCCTAGTTCTGCTGGATCTCTCAGCGGCCTTTGATACAGTCGACCATAACATCCTTCTGGACCATCTAGAGGGGTTGGGAGCTGGGGGGACTGTCATACAGTGGTTCCGCTCCTTCCTCCTGGGCCGTGTTCAGAAAGTGGGGGGGGGGAATGAGTGTTCAGACCTCTGAGCTCTCACTTGTGGGGTGCCTCAGGGTTCCGTCCTCTCCCCCATGGTTTTAAACATCTATATGAAGCCGCTGGGATGACACTCAACTCTATCTCTCTTTTAAATCAGAACCAGTGAAGGCAGTGAATGTCCTGTGTGAGTGCCTGGAGGCGGTTGGAGGATAGATGGTGGCTAACAGATTGAGTTTGAATCCTGACAAGACAGAAGTACTGTTTTGGGGAGACAGGGGGCAGGCGGGTGTGGGGGACTCCCTGGTCCTGAATGGGATAACTGTGCCCTTGAATGACCAGGTGCACAGCCTGGGAGTCATTTTGGACTCACAGCTGTCCATGGAGGCACAGGTTAATTCTGTGTCCAGGGCGGCTATCCACCAGCTCCATCTGGTACGTAGGCTGAGTCCCTACCTACCCGCAGACTGTCTCACCAAAGTGGTGCATGCTCTAGTTATCTCCCGCTTGGACTACTGCAATGCGCTCTACGTGGGGCTACCTTTGAAGGTGACCCGGAAACTGCAATTAATCCAGAATGCGGCAGCTAGACTGGTGACTGGGAGCGGCCGCCGAGACCACATAACACCGGTCCTAAGAGATCTACATTGGCTCCCAGTACGTTTCTGAGCACATTTCAAAGTGTTAGTTCTGACCTTTAAAGTCCTAAACGGCCTCGGTCCTATATACCTGAAGGAGCGTCTCCACCCGCATTGCTCAACCCAGACACTGAGATCCAGCGCCGAGGGCCTTCTGGTGGTTCCCTCACTGCGAGAAGCAAAGCTACAGGGAACCAGGCAGAGGGCCTTCTCGGTAGTGGCGCCCGCCCTGTGGAACGCCCTCCCATCGGAGGTCAAGGAGATAAACAACTACCTGACATTTAGAAAACACCTAAAGGCAGCCCTGTTTAGAGAAGTTTTTAATCTGTGATATTTTAATGTATTTTGGTATTTGTTGGAAGCCGCCCAGAGTGGCTGGGGAGGCCCAGCCAGATGGGCGGGGTATTAATAATAATAATAATAATAATAATAATAATAATAATTTACCAGTATCTCCAAGTCAGAAAGATCAGGTAGCAGATGATCCACCCCTTATATTTAAAGCCCATGTATTCCATCAAAGAATCGTGGTGCTCAGCTCAGTTCCACGGGGGCCGTCCGCAATGTGAGATTCCCTAAGATGCTTGGGGAATCTATCCTCACCACCCCTGATGTCCATGGAATCACTGAGCGAGTTCCTTAGTGGGGTTTGGAGTGTGTTGTCATCAATATGGCACACAGTTCTATTTCTCCTTCTCTTCAGAGCCAGGTGCGGCTATGAGAGTTAATAAACTGAGGCTCAAACTGAGCCAAAGGCATGGTTTGTTGGTGGTTTCTAAGTCCACATGAGTGGGATTCAACCTGTGCTTCTTGAAGCAGGGGGGGGGGGGAGAGCCAAACAAGGATCTAACAAGTGCATTTGGGAGACAGAAGAAGCCCATAAGAAACTACACCATGTATATATGCAAGCATTTGTTTTCCCCCTTGGCTCTCTTCTTGAACAATGCAAAAGAAGCAGAGGTGATATCTCTGGAAGCCCGTGTATTTATTAGAGGCTGTCGGCTTTTATGAGTCCATATAATGTGCCAAAGTTCATTATTTTCTCTTAAAGAGAAGATTAAAAATATCACCACCCGAGGGCTGATTAGCATGCCTGTTTCTCAGAGTTGCAGTCATCAAGTTTAATTACCGTGAGGCTATCAATGCTGCTTATCAGAATGGCCACAAATGCAAAACGTGCTCCTGTTCTGAAACAGATTAAATATTGCTTTCCTTGCAGAGCTTTTGCTATTCCCTAAGAGGCACATTTCGTAATCAGTGCATCATAACTCACAATGGGGAAGCACAGGAGTCTGTGGGACGAAGGTGAAAGGCAGGTGTGGGGAACACTTGGCCCTCCAGCGGTTGCTGTGAACTGAGCTCCCTTCATCCCTGGCTATTCTTGCTAGGGCTGATTGGGGAGTGTAACATCTGGGGAGTCAGTGCTTCTCCATTGCTGATGAAAGAGGTGATGTGCCCCCCAACATTTCTCCAATGAAAAGAGGGACATCCTAAGACAGCATCTTAAAAAGCAGAGATATCACCTTGCTGACAAAGGTCCGTATAGTTAAAGCTATGGTTTTCCCAGTAGTGATGTATGGAAGTGAGAGCTGGACCATAAAGAAGGCTGATCGCCGAATAATTGATGCTTTTGAATTATGGTGCTGGAGGAGACTCTTGAGAGTCCCATGGACTGCAAGAAGATCAAACTGATCCATTCTGAAGGAAATCAGCCCTGAGTGCTCACCGGAAGGACAGATCCTGAAGCTGAAGTTCTAATACTTTGGCTACTTCATGAGGAGAGAAGACTCCCTGGAAAAGACCCTGATGTTGGGAAAGATTGAGGGCACAAGGAGAAGGGGACGACAGAGGACGAGATGGTTGGACAGTGTTCTCGAAGCTACAAACATGAGTTTGACCAAACTGCGGGAGGCAGTGGAAGACAGGAGTGCCTGGCGTGCTCTGGTCCATGGGGTCACGAAGAGTCAGAAACGACTAAACAACGACAAAGGAAAAGCGGGACATTCCAGGATCAAGCCAGAAACCGGGACGGCTTCTGTAAATCTGGGACCTTCCCTGGAAAATAGGGACACTTGGAGGGTCTGTGAGTGGGGAAGGTTTTCCAGCACAATGGACAAATGCAGAGTTTTCCTTGGTACAGTGGGTTCGTCCTCCACCCAGGCAAGCAAAAGGCATTACTAGAGAGACAAAAACCTTCGTGGAGTGTGCAAACAGAGTCAGTGAGAGATGTGGCTGGGAAAGGGTTGCAATGGGGGGGAGAGTCCTGAGAGCCAGAGAAAGGGACTTCTGGAGAGACAACTAAGATTCCTCCTCACATCTGCTACATGGCAGGTTTTGATGCTTCCTTTGTTCCAGAGAACAGTGGCTGGTGGTTAAGGTCTGACACTTGGCTTTTAGTCAGTGCTTAAAAATAGCATACGTGGAGTTCAAGCCTCTTGGTGAAGAAAAGGTACTCTGTGCATGCTCTTTCTTATTACGTTAGAGACTCCAGCACTCAGCCAATTGCAGGACAGAGTCCTAACTCAATGCAATTCATGCAGGGAGGGATGAACAAAAACTGCCCTCCCAAACTCAATGTCCAGTTTTAGGTGGTGAACTGGGGGAGGGGGATGATTCTGAATGATTTGTCCTTTGAAATACCCGCCCACGTCCTTTGAGCCAGGCACTCTAAAGGTTGGACTTTTGGTTCTTCTTCATGACACCCTGTTTCCCCTTGAAAACACACTTGCATTTTCTTCCAGAAGTGAGATTCTTTTACTCTAGGAGAAACACAAGCAGCTTCCCACTGAAAAACTACAAGCTTCTCTCATTGGCAGTAGGGCAGTCATTTATATGGTTATATAATGGCCTGCTGCTTTTGGTTGAAGGAATGTTTTGTGACTGCTCCCCCCCCCAGCCGCCGCCACAACGCAAGTCTTGTGCATTAGCCACTAAAGCAGACCCCTAAAAGCTGCTGTTCTCTCCCTTCCTCTCCCTCTCCCTCTCCCTCTCCCTCTCTCTCTCTCTCTCTCTCTCTCTCTCCACGATGAGCCATGTGATAGCTAAGTTAACAGCACTGGAGTGTGCTGAGATGCTTTTTGCGATTACTGAACTGTCAGCAACACAGTTGTTTCTGTTAACTCTGCCGAAAGGAACACTCTGGGGAGGGAATGCCAGTGGCCAGGGAGAGAGAGAGAGAGAGAGAGAGAGAGAGAGAGAGAGAGAGAGAGAGAGAGAGAGAGAGAGAGAGAGAGAGAGAGAGAGAGAGAGAGAGAGAGAGAGAGAGGCATCCCTAAATGGCAGAGGAAAGGCAAGAGCAGCTGGACTGCCCTGGTGGTTAGGTTTGCTGTTTTCTGGCTGTGACAACGTTGGAGGGCTCCTGTTTGGTTCTAGCCACTGGAAATGCTCACAGGCTGAAGTGGTGCTTTTGGGTGCATAATTTGTCTTCTGTAGGAAGGGTCATAGCTCAGTGGTAGAGCATCTGCTTTGCATGCAGAAGGTCTCTGGTTCAATCCCCAATGACAGGCTTCCTCAAACTCGGCCCTCCAGATGTTTTTGGCCTACAACTCCCATGAGCCCTAGCTAGCAGGACCATTGGTCAGGGATGATGGGAACTGTAGTCTCAAAACATCTGGAGGGCCGAGTTTGAGGAAGCCTGCCCAATGACAACTCTAGATACGGCTGCCTGTAACCCTGGAGAGAGGCTGCCAATCAGTGTAGACAGTACTCAGCTAGATGGACCAAGGGTTGTTGGTATCCATCTGCCTTGAGACAATAGAGCGCGTTCCAGGGATGAAGTCAAACTGCTGGGGAATCTCAGCGCCTGATGTGGCTGCGGAGACCAGTAACTCATAACTGCTGCCTCCTGTGCTGTTTTTGCTGCATTAACACCAAAATTACCTCTCCGAGGTGAAAGTCCGAGCAGTGGCCGGACTTCCATATAAGGCAACTTCCTATGTTCCTAGTATGGCCAGCTAAGACTCTTGGCTATAACCATTCAACAGCTTTCTTTGTCTTTTCAGACCTTTGGACATGTTGATAATGTTTCTTAAGAGCAAGCCTCCCCACTAGCTTTCTCAAGTAGAGAAGGTTAGGTTCAATTGGTGGAATTTGCTCATTCATTAATAAAATAACCGCTCTAAATTACTACATTGAATTTAGAACTTCACCCAAAAAACAACACATGGTACCGGGAGTGACATATATTGTGTGAAAGTACAGTGGAATATTTGAGGGCTCTGTGTCCTTTATCTTTCTTGCACTAGGGAGCTGAGGAAGGGAAGACATTTCTTATTTGCTGCATAGATTATAGGACAGATGTTCAGAAAATTCTTAATGTGGCAGGCACTGATGCGTGAAACTTGTATTATTCCTCTGAGCTGACTGTTGAAGAGAAAAACAGCTATAAGGGACTGGTGGGAAGCACTGTCTTCCTAAAACTGACAGTGGGAAGGTATAAATTTAGATAAAAGTTTCAGCAAGACGGAGAAACTTTTGGAACGTTTCTCTCAAATTGCGAGTCCAATCCTTTCCCTCTTAACTTTTGGAGAGCTGAGAAGATTTCACAAGAGATCAGATTGTGCAGGGCGTAAACCATTCTGGGTTGCAATTACATTTGTTGGAGGAGTTTGAGTTGACATTGAATAGAGTTGTGTAAGTTATGCCAAGCGGCAGAATTAAAGCAGCAAATCTTCGGGGTGAAGAAGATCAGCAAATATAAAGCCCAGGCAGCAGTTAATAGAACGTTTCAGTCATCTACAACTGCTCTCTGCAGGGGTTGTGAAATGCAGGGTTCAAGAAGCTGTGCAGCCCATGCAGCAATATGTTTCCGCTATAAGGATGGCAGCACTTGCAAGAATTTGCCAGCAGAAATTCGCTAGTAAAGCGGTTGAACTGGTTAGTCAGTTAGATCAGGCACATCCAAGAGGTAGATCATGATCTACTGGTAGATCACTGGATGTCTGTGGTAGATCACTGGTAGATCACTGGCTCCTCCCAAAGAAGCTCAACAACTTTGGCTTCCCTATAAAAGCTCAACATTTTTGCCCTGCACACCACAAAAGGGGATAGATCAGGCATCCTCAAACTTCGGCCCTCCAGATGTTTTGGACTACAATTCCCATCTTCCCCGACCATTGGTCCTGTTAGCTAGGGATCATGGGAGTTGTAGGCCAAAACATCTGGAGGGCCACAGTTTGGGGGTGCCTGGGATAGATCATTGCCAGTTTTTAACTGGGTGAGTAGATAGCAGTCTCTTGGGAGTTGGCCACCCGAGTTAGATGGTGTGGTGTCGTTGCAGGGGGTGGGGTCTTGATGACTCATCAGGTAGGAGAACAGCAGGAATTGCTACACAGGCTGGAGGAAGAGAATGTCCTCAGGGGAGGGGCATTATAGACAAGCCAAAATCTAAGTTGACCTGGTTTGTTTAGAGCAGGCATGTTCAAAGTCCATTTCGGGGGCCTAATCCGGCCCGCTGGTTGGTTTAATCTGGCCCCTATGGCAGTTTATTTCCTGGGGTAAAATCCTAAAAAAAAAAAGCTCAACAACTTTGGTTGGCCCTTTGGACAGCCCTCACGGCCCTTCACTTCATCAAATCTGGCCCTCTTTGAAAATAGTTTGGACACTATTGGTTTAGAGACAAATGGAACTGTCTGTGGTAGCAATGACCACACAGTAATTGACTGGTTAAAATGAGACCCTGAAAACATATGAAATTCTTCTACCATGGAAGAAATACAGTGGAAACGCTATTGAAGTCAATGGGTTTGTTGGTTTCAGGTTTGTGTGGGACACATTTTTCAAAAAGTGACTTTTCATATAGTTCCTATTTATTCATTTATTTAACTATATTTATGAATAATTTCGGGATCAGCAGCTTACATGGACCTGAACCCGATTCATGGAGCTTGGGCTGTGAGTTCTCGGCATGGATCAGAACTTGGAAGATTTACTTCCACATCTTTATAAAGTTATAGGGAAGCTGTGTAACAAGACAGAGATGTAGGTGCAAAAATTATCTTGTACCTGTACATATGGATGCTTAATACCGTGTTTCTCATATTATAAGACACGTCTTATATTTATTTTTTCCTCAAAAAAAAACCACTATGGCTTATTTTCAAGGGATGTCTTATTTTTTTCCTCCTCCTCCTGCCGCGGCCGGCATTGCTGCTGCGCCTATCACTATGTCTTATTTTCGGGGTATGGCTTATATTCCTTGAATGCTTAAAAATCCTGCTATGGCTTATTTTATGGGTATGTCTTAAAATATGAGAAACAGGGTACCGGTAATAATAAATAAATAAATAAATAAATAAATAAATAAATAAATAAATAAATTGAATTTGGAACTGCATAAAGAAGACAACATAGTACTGTATCTTCTGTGCATTTTGGCAACCCAGGGCACCCTTGCAATCAGAAATCTCAGATAATGCAATTGAAATCAGATTTACTTGAAGGCCGTTACAGTGGCAGCTGATGGCAGCTAGTGACTGCTGGATCTTGTGGGTGGCCTAGGCCCTAGGGGATCCGCAGAGGTGGGGCCAAATTGTTCTGGTTTTCTCCCCACCCTCCTCCCTTGCAAATATAGGGAAAACTCAAGCAATGCAATAGGGCTGAGCCACATTTCCCTTTGTGCCGTGTTTTTCAGGCATAGGTCTGGGATTGTTGTTTTCTGACCAGCCGCTTTCCCTGAGAAAACCCGCTGTTTACCACTGAATCAGAACAAATGTCAATTTTCTGCTTCTTCCCAACCTTTATTATTATTTTTATTTTTAAGGTGGTGGTCAGGGCAGCTGAACAAACATTTACTATGCAAAAAGAAAAAAAGAAAAAGCCTCTCACCAGCCTCCACCAGCTTTAGGCATATGGCTCTAAGTTGGTAAAGAATAAAAGGCCTGCATTGGAACATTTTGCTATTTTCAAAATACAGTAAAAAGTAAATAAAGCCTCACTTTTAAACAGAACCATTTCGCTGGGAGCCACTCTGCTAACTTCCTAGCACTTTGATAAAGATGCACATTTCTTGCACGTGCACACAGACACATAGATTGGATGAAAACCTAGGGTTGTTTTTTCATTGGCGGGGGGGGGGCTTGTGTATTTTAAACACAAAGCTGATTCCTGCTTGAGTTGGAAAAAACTATGTAATCAAGCTTCAAATATATAGGAACAAATTTGAGAGGTTGCGTCATAGCGCATTCAGTTTTAAATCCCAAACACAATCTATTCCAGGCTATGGTGCTTAAGTCCTTTTCCCATAGCTGGATTAATAGCTAGGATTCACAAAGAAAAGTGTCCTTGCCATTACATCTTTATACTGAGAAAGGCTGTTGCACAGCTGTTAAAGGCACATGAGCCTCACCAGACAAATGAAAAGTGAGCCCACCCCATGTTCTGTTGTGATTCCCCCATGTCCTGTCCCGTTATAAATACACGTTCTCTCCTTATTTATTGGAGAAAACAAAAGCCTGCAGAAAGACTTGATTACCGGTAGTTATCTGTTAACAGTTGCAAAGACAGTGATCTTGCAGACATGGAAGAACCTAGAGGGGCATAGTTAAAAATATATGGTACAACCAAATCTGGCAGGTGGCCTTACTGGAAAATGGTTATAGTAGTGAAAACTGGCAACTAATTGAAAGGCAATAGATACTCCCCCCCCCCCCAGTTTGGTATGATTTTATTGTTCATAGGAATCAACAAGAAGTTGTCAGATCCCCACCATTCAGCTAGGACTGGCATAGTTAGATAAGATATGGTCAGTGTTGGCACCAGAAAAAAATTCTGGGAGGGCATAGAAGGGGCAAACAATATTTCTAGGTGGGCAAGAAAGAGAAATAAGAATATATGTGTCACAAACTGGTTGGACACAGAGGAATGACGGGAGGAACCTGTTGGGGAACTACCGGGGAAGAAGTCTCAGAGCCCGGGGAGTGGTGGTGGGACAACAATGGTCACAGGGAGAAGACTGGGAAGAAGAGGTGTTGGAAGCTGAAGTGGCAACAGCGCTCAGTGAACTGGGAGAGTCTGTGGCAGAGAGAAGTCCAGACTCAGAAGCTGAAGCAGGAGAGGAGGGAGGCCAAGACGTAGAGATGACTCAGGCTGGTGAAAAAGCCAGGGCATTCCCCCCCTTCTGCTGCAACAAGCTCCCCTCCCCCCAGTCTCCTAGGACCAGGAGAGGTATGAAGAGGAAGGAGCAAAGAGAGGCACGTTGGCATAGTCTCAGATTGCTTGGGAAAGACCCAGGAGAGGAGGTGAAAGGCAGCTATGGAAGGCAGGGACCTTTAGTCTCCACAACTGCCACACAGGGGCAAGACCTACCGGTACCAGGAAGAGTTGTTGTACTCATTAGGCCTGGCACTCCTGAGCTGACTTTGTTTCTTCTAATAAAGAGTCAACTCTTTGTGATTTATTGTTGGCCTGCTCCTGACACCTGGCTTAGGAATTGTCCAGTGGCTAAAAAAGCCTGGGGCATCCAAACTTTGCAAGTGAAAGAAAGGATTACCTCTGCCACCATAGCTGGGCAGTGTAGGGAGCAGAGGAGGGTTGCGCCCGATGCGATGCTATGGTTTCTGATGCTCCTCCTCATTTTTCAGTGCAGGTGGAGTTGAATGTGGGGGAACAGAAAGTCTATATACTTATCCTTTGTGTGTGAAGAAAGAAAAGTTTGTTGCATTTATAGCTGAAGTTAGTAACTGCAGACTGAGAAAAAAGATGATTATATTAAGGACCCCTTAGAAGTATTTGGAAGTGAGCGTGTTTATGAGACCTTAGGGCGCTTGGAGTCAGAGCATGGTTGGCCTGGAGCTACTGAGTTGGGAGGTTCATAGTTTAGTGGCTGATGGCCAGGAACTGAAACATTTGCTGACTAATTTGCAGGTGTTCCCATACTTGGTCCGAGCACAAGAAACATGTCTCTGGAGTTCAGACTTACATGGCTCTTTGGAAAGATAGGGGCAGCAGGTGTTGCAATTTTTGTTAAAGAAGGTTTGAATTATGCTGAGCTGGGGGTGGGGTGGGGTTTGGAGACCTCTCTTGAATATATTGCTTTAGATACCCCTTTAGTTAAGTATTGATATTTTAAAGGTATTTGATTCATATAATCTCTGTCTCCCTCTAGACGTAGGTGGTTTAAATTGTCTCCTGGAGGTGGTGTTGGGTCCTTGTATATTGTGTGGCGATTTTTAGTCACAGTTCCCTCTAGGAAAGTTGGAAAGCTGACAAAAAAATGAGCAATTCCTGGAAAAGCTACGTGAAGGTTATGTACTAGTGGTTTAGAGTGATGGAATTCCCACTCGGTTTGACTCATTTGCTGGACTGTCGCCCTGTCTGAAAGTCTTGCAAGTTCAGGGTGAGTAAGAAGTTATTGAGGAGAGCAATATGGACAGCGATGCCCGGGTCTCATATGACGGTTGGAGAATCAGAAATGATATAGATGTGGCTCAAAGGTCCAATGAACTTTAAGAAGGCTAATTCGGAGTTGTTTATATGCCTGGCTGTTGTTGAGGATTATGGCGGCTGCAATGATGTGGAGTTTTATGAAAGATGGTTGCAAAGTATACTGGGACAGCCACTCCAGCTATTCCTAAGTGGAACAAAATGAGAAGCGGTTAGAATATGTCCCCATGTTGGTCAGATGAATGTAGTGAGGAGATTAAGGAACATAATACGGTTTTTCAAACATCCTGACTGGGGAGGACTTACTGCAATGGAAATATTCAAAGGCAGTGCTTAAAAGGGCACTGTGGGGGTGGGCTAAAAGAAGAAGTTAGGAGCTATTAATTTTGGGGGTGTCTTAGGTCAGTATGTTACAGGTAGGTAGCCGTGTTGGTCTGAGTCGAAACAAAATAAAAAAATTCCTTCAGTAGCACCTTAAAGACCAACTAAGTTTTTATTTTGGTATGAGCTTTCGTGTGCATGCACACTTCATCAGATACACTGAAACAGAAGTCACCAGACCCTTATGTATATTCAGAGGGTGGGGGTGATGGGAATGGGTGATGGGCTGATAGGAGTGGTAAACCTGTAGATGACTGTTAACGACTGTTAATGACTGCAATTGGTCTTGCAGGGGGGGGGAAGCAAGGGCTGAGGTGCTAAGGAAAGCTTAATCATGTATAATGAGATAAGAATCCTATGTCTCTATTCATTCAAGGTGGCTCCATGGTTTTAAGCTTGCTAATGAGTTGCAATTCAGCAACTTCTCTTTCCAGTTTGTTTCTGAAATTTTTCTGTAATAAAACAGCTGCTTTGAGATCTTGTATAGAATGTCCTGGGAGATTGAAGTGTAGGTCAATATGGATATTCTGGTAGCATTGGTGTATAGGCAGATGAGGAAATTGAAGAAGATTCCGTATCAATGGAAGGAGACTCCAGCTTTACTTGCTAAAATGGGATGCTGTCCACAGGGCATGTGGAAAAGGCTGAGGGGCTGGCAGATGCTTTTCAGAGAGTAAGCAGGGAAGATCACTGGTCTGAGCAGTTCCAACAATGACATGCTTCCTGTCTTAGAGACCACGGTGACATGCTAAATGCTTTCTTTATTCAGGGATGAGGACTCCTTGAGCCTGGACTTTTCTCTGTGCAAACTGGAAAGAGTTTCAAAAACCCAAAGGAAATATCAACAAAGATACATATTATGCCCACTTGGATGTGCAGTAAAAATCTTTCAAATCACTTTCTTGAATACTGCACAACACTGTGCTAGATTTAATGGGCCCAAAATATTTGCTCCCTGGAAAAGAAAGGTCCACGTCTCAGTTCATTGAACAAGATTTAATCATCTAGTTAAAGCTCAGTGTCCGGCCGCATTTTCCTCAGATTGATCTCCCTGATCTGGCTGCTTCCAGGATCATCTCCAGTTCAGAAGCTTTAGAGCATTCCAGTCAGAAATACAGCAAAAAGACAGAGAGGAATCAGCTCAGTGAGAATTTTGTTACGGGCTGTTGGAGGTTCATACACTAAAGCGCTAAGACAGATTTAATAAAATCAGGCCTACTTTAAATGAAAGAGCTATGTGTAGGCTGCTCATTAGGGATAGATTAAAAAGAAATGAAATAATAATATAATAAAAAGATTCAAAAGATCCACCCCGCCCCCCCCCCAAACATGCGAGCTGCTCAGCAGAAAGAAACTGGATGGCTTTTATGTAATGCTTGCAGCAATGAGCTACATTGGAAGCCAGATGCTACCCATTAGAGTTGATTAGGTGTTGAAGACTAAAAAGAGTCCATTAGTAAGGTTGGCTGAGTTTAAGACAATGGGTGAATACAGGCCGCTAACCTACCGCATGGGTAATACAGGAAAGTTTGCCAATTTTTAAAATGTGTGCCACAGTGTGATAAGGTGTAGCTTTGTAGTACAGTGGTACCTCGGTTTATGAACACAATTGGTTCCGGAAGTCTGTTCATAAACTGAAGCGTTCATAAACTGAAGCGAACTTTCCCATTGAAAGTAATGGAAAGTGGATTAATCCGTTCCAGACGGGTCCGTGGAGTACTCAACCTGAAGCGTACTTAACCCGAAGCATGGGTGTAATTGGTTCCGGAAGTCTGTTCATAAACTGAAGCGAACTTTCCAATTGAAAGTAATGGAAAGTGAATTAATCCGTTCCAGATGGGTCTGCGGCGTTCGTAAACCGAAAATTCATAAACCGAGGTATTCATAAACCAATGTTCCACTGTATACTGTGGTTCTTTAAACTCTATCCCAGTAACACTGGCTGGATCTAGCCATCTAAAAAAGCATTACAGGAAAAGGCATTCCAAAGCTTATAATGAAAAATCAGATTGCCCAAGGATCAAACTCATTTGGTGTTGCATGTTTATAACACAATTATAACGATATAATTGCCTGAATGTAGCTGAATCCTATGTCTCTATCTAATAGTTCTTCTGCTCATATCCCACTAGGTGATAATATTTCTCAGTTCTTCATGAACTTTTATTTGGGGAAGAATATTGTTATTATTATCACCCATACTAATAATGGTATTGTTTCAAACGGGTCAGTAAAACATGTTCTCCTCTCTTGGGAGTTATTCTCTCTCTCAAATGAAAAATAAATAAATGCCTTCCAAGCCATAGAATCACAGAACAGAACCATAGAATTGTAGAGATGCAATGCAGCTTTCTGTTGTTTTGCTGTTAGGTCTGTGAAACCATCTATTGTGGGCCATTTTAGATTATCCATGTAACTTTTTGTGGTCCATTTTCTTTAAAAATAAACATGATTGTGATATACACACATGCACACATTTCAGCTGCAACCACTAGAATATTAAGGGGGGGGGGTAACCTAATTACAATTACAAAAGCCTTTGTCTGTGTCGACCACAGCAAACTATGGCAAGTTCTTAAAGAAACGGGAGTGCCTGATCACCTCATCTGTCTCCTGAGAAATCTCTATGTGGGACAAGATGCTACAGTTAGAACTGGATATGGAACAATTGATTGGTTCAAAATTGGGAAAGGAGTACGACAAGGTTGTATGTTGTCTCCCTGCTTATTTAACTTATATGCAGAATTCATCATGCGAAAGGCTGGACTAGATGCATCCCAAGCCGGAATTAAGACTGCCGGAAGAAATATCAACAACCTCAGATATGCAGACAACACAACCTGATGGCAGAAAGTGAGGAGGAATTAAAGAACCTTCTAATGAGGGTGAAAGAGGAGAGCACAAAATATGGTCTGAAGCTCAACATCAAAAAAACCAAGATAATGGCCACTGGTCCCATCACCGCCTGCAAATAGAAGGGGAAGAAATGGAGGCAGTGAGAGATTTTACTTTCTTGGGCTCCTTGATCACTGCAGATGGTGACAGCAGTCACAAAATTAAAAGACGCCTGCTTCTTGGGAGAAAAGCAATGACAAATCTATACAGCATCTTAAAAAGCAGAGACATCATCTTGCCAACAAAGGTCCGTATAGTTAAAGCTATGGTTTTCCCAGTAGTGATGTATGGAAGTGAGAGTTGGACCATAAAGAAGGCTGATCGCCGAAGAATTGATGCTTTTGAATTATGGTGCTGGAGGAGACGCTTGAGAGCCCCATGGACTGCAAGAAGATCAAACCTATCCATTCTTAAGGAAATTAGCCCTGAGTGCTCCCTGGAAGGCTCCAATATTTTGACCACCTCATGAGAAGAGAAGACTCCCTGGAAAAAGCCCTTGATGTTGGGAAAGATTGAGGGCACTTGGAGAAGGGGACGACAGAGGATGAGATGGTTGGACAGTGTTCTCGAAGCTACGAACATGAGTTTGACCAAACTGAGGGAGGCAGTGGAAGACAGGAATGCCTGGCATGCTCTGGTCCATGGGGTCATGAAGAGTCGGACATGACTAAACGACTAAACAACAACAACAACAACCTAATTACAATGTTCAGCTTGAAATCAAGATAAATCACATTCAACACACACAACACCCAGCCAGTACAGCTGCAGAGAACCTGTGAACACAAATACAAAAAAAACCAAAGAAGCTAAACAAACACCTCGTAGGAGAGATATTCAGAAGGACATATTTCACATTAGCTTCCAAATATTGTGTCCCATATCTACCCAGGGAGGCTCTGGCAGAACACAAAACCTATTCCCATCCTCCATGGGGAGGTGGCGTTTGAAAAAAACACATCTAGCTGCACCATGAATACTTCTTCAAAAAGCAGTAATTGTGTCAGGAAGGTAGCTAAATCCAACCTCTCCCATTCTATACACATCATTGAAGAGTTGATAGGTGTCATTACAGCTTTTTGAAGAGGGTCTCAGCAGCATGCGCAGTCAGAAGGGAACTGGGAACATACTAAAGTGAATGACCATTGAAAAATGTTAACATTGTCCTAGTGCTGGCTAAGGATAAGCAGAGCAAGGCCTGAGGCTACCCAGTCAGCCATCCCCATAAGATGCCCCCTACTGGATGAGCATGTTTATGTTTACACTTTTTTTTTTTAATGAAAAGGATTGCCGTAGTGTTTGCAGCAAAGGATCAAAATGGCTATTTCAGACCTGAAAGCTAAAATATTACTCCCTGATGCTTTTTTTCCTGCTTGAAAGATTTCTTGTGCCAAAATTGCTGTCATCCGAAATAACAACTGTCAGGGCTCTCTGTGCCTTGCTCCGCTTGAAGAATGTGTGATGGAACAGGTGCCGGGTCTGATTTTAAGCAGCAAGCATTTCCATGCTGTTAATTTGCAGGCTTGAAAGAGAAGAAGCAGCTTGCATGGCCTTGGTCTGCCAAGCCTAAATCCACACAAGCAAGCCCATCCTGGAAGAACCATGTAACTCTCAGCATCTGTCAAGTGGTGGCTTGGCTTTCTCTTTGATAATTCTTGCTTTCCAAGCTCTTGCATTTCCCCTCATGTGTCAATTGGATTTTGACAGCAAAAAATAACAAGGACTGGAGCAAGCAAGCAGTGCACCAAGCCTAGTGCAGCGTCCTTTCAGCAGAGGATGGAGTGCAGAATCTCTTAAGAATGGCAAGTTATTCTGCTGTCAGTTGGTACGCAGGCTGAGACCCTACCTGCCTGCGGACTGTCTTGCCAAAGTGGTGCATGCTCTAGTTATCTCCCGCTTGGACTATTGCAATGCGCTCTACGTGGGGCTACCTTTGAAGGTGACCCGGAAACTACAACTAATCCAGAATGCGGCAGCTAGACTGGTGACTGGGAGCGGCCGCCGAGACCACATAACACCGGTCTTGAAAGACCTACACTGGCTCCCAGTATACCTCGGCCCAGTATACCTTGAGGAGCGTCTCCACTCCCATCGTTCTGCCCAGACGCTGAGGTCCAGCTCCGAGGGCCTTCTGGCGGTTCCCTCACTGCGGGAAGCAAAGCTCCAGGGAACCAGGCAGAGGGGCCTTCTCAGTGGTGGCGCCCGCCCTGTGGAACACCCTCCCATCAGATGTCAAAGAGATAAACAACTACCTGACATTTAGAAGACATCTGAAGGCAGCCCTGTTTAGGGAAGTTTTTAAAGTGTGGCATTTTAATGTATTTTTAATATTTGTTGGAAGCCACCCAGAGTAGCTGGGGAAACCCAGCCAGATGGGTGGGGTACAAATTATAAATTAAGAAGAAGAGTTTGGATTTGATATCCCGCTTTATCGCTACCCGAAGGAGTCTCAAAGTGGCTAACATTCTCCTTTCCCTTCCTCCCCCACAACAAACACTCTGTGAGGTGAGTGGGGCTGAGAGACTTCAAATAATAATAATAATAATAATAATAATAATAATAATAATAATAATAAATTATTTATACCCCACCCATCTGGCTGGTTTTCCCCAGCCACTCTGGGCGGCTTACAACAGAAAAATGAAGTAAAACAATTAAACATTAAAAGCCTCCCTAAACAGGGCTGCCTTCAGATGTCTTCTAAAAATCTGGTAGCTGTTTTTCTATTTGACATCTGATGGGAGGGTGTTCCACAGGGCAGGCGCCACCACTGAGAAGGCCCTCTGCCTAGTTCCCTGCAACTTGGCTTCTCGCAACGAGGGAACCGTCAGAAGGCCCTCAGTACTGGACCTCAGTGTCTGGGCAGAACGATGGGGGTGGAGACGCTCCTTCAGGTATACTGGACCGAGGCCATTTAGGGCTTTAAAGGTCAGCACCAACACTTTGAATTGTGCTCGGAAACGTACTGGGAGCCAATGTAGATCTTTCCGGTGTTATGTGGTCTCGGCGGCCGCTCCCAGTCAAAGAAGTGTGACTAGCCCAAGGTCACCCAGCAGCTGCATGTGGAGGAGCGGAGACGCGAACCCGGTTCACCAGATTATGAGTCTACCACTCTTAACCACTACACCACGCTGGCTGTATTACTACTACTACTACTACTACTACTACTACTACTTTACCTTGCAGAATTGTAGTAAGAAAAGGATAGGCAATGCGCAATGTAGAGCCAAGTCAAAAACCTTTGGTAGCAACGGGAAAGGGGTAGGGAGCTGCCTTTTCTATCTAAACACAGGCATTATATATTTTAAAGAATATGGAGCACAGTTCATAGCAACCCAAGGTAGGGAGCAAACAAGCCAACAAAAGTTGATACATTTAGTTTGTGCAACATGCCTCAGTGGCAACATTTAAGGTGGGGGTGGGGGACCCCCTAGTCCAGATGTTGCTGCACAACAACCCCGTCATCCCTGACCACTGGCTGCACTGATGGGAGTTGGAGTCCAATAAAATCTGGAGGGCACCAAGGCCTGGGGAGTGGACGTTTTCCTTCACAGTCCCTCACTCCCCAAGCCTTCAACAGTTATCACTGGCCTTTAAAAAAGGACCATATGTTTATTTGTGTGTTAATTTTCACATTGTCAGCCTCTTCGGAGGCCTGCTGGTAGGCAGAAAGGCAAGTTAGAAACATTTTAAATAAATTACACAAAATACTAATGACCATGTATTTTAACTCATCAGTATTTTTTTTTAAAGTCACCTGACTGTAAGGGCTGATGTCCTTAAATGTATAGGTAAGTTGTTAAGACAACCCTTGAAAGAGACGTGTCTTTTTATATAGGTATTCCTAGTGTGAAAGGGATCTCCTTTAATTGGGTCTACAGTTGCGACTGTTTAAAATAGATGTAAACTACTAGTTGAAAAGGGTCGTTTGGCTGAAATGTGTATGGCAATTTTAATTTGAAATGTTTTTTAAGTGTATATGGACATTGGCTGCATAGTTGATCTAAGAGCTGACGTAGTTGACCTGAGAGGCGATAGCTGCAAGCAGATTTTGTGTGTCTGGAATCCATGTTTATCATTGTATTTTACTGGGTTTTTCATAGGAACTTTGCATTTTTATGCAAGTAGAACATGACTCATATGTTTGGCTTATCTAATCCCAACTGTTTGGCTTCTAATCCTCCTCCTCCTCACACACAAACTACCCACATATCTTGCATTTTGGGGGGGAATCTAGATCTCCCCCAACTGCAAAGTTTTAAACCTCCTTCAAATGCCACCAAATCTGAGGAACTTCAATCCAATTTTGTGAGCCTTCCCTGACACCTAGTGGTCAAATGACATAAACAAGTAAGAAAAATGGGTGGAAGGAAGGTCTTCAGTTTACCTCCAGGCATGACCAGTTTTTCCTGGTGGATTCCTTTGTGTCTTTCACACAAAAAGTTGCTTGTAATTTTTTGGTGAAACAAGAGCACTTGAGCTGTAAACCAAGCACCATGAGACCCCCTCACCCAAATGATCTTTTTAAAAGCAATCTTGCAGAGTGTGTACAACATACATAGAATCATAGAGTTGGAAGAGACCACAAGGGGCATCCAGTCCAACCCCCTGCCAAGCAGGAAACATCAGGTTTATGTGATTCATCAAGATCTGCATTTGGGAGGTAAGGGTTCTTTCTTTCTTTCTTTCTTTCTTTCTTTCTTTCTTTCTTTCTTTCTTTCTTTCTTTCTTTCTTTCTTTCTTTCTTTCTTTCTTTCTTTCTTTCTTTCTTTGATGTGGTGAACCTGATTTGTGGCTCCTGTAGTCAATGCACCATCTATGATTGAGCATTCTGCCTCAGTGACTGCCCAGGGAATAGCGAGTGAACCAGGGAGACAGCATCTGCCACACACAATTGTCAGAAAAGTGAACCAAGCCACACTGTTTCTTTTGGGAGCAGAAAAGTTGCAGTAAGGGTACACACAAGTAAGATTTCTGGTCTCTCCATTTCTGCGCTGTAGTTTGGGGTCAAATCCCCCCCCCCCTTCTAGCAATAACTTCTGGGATTGCTCTACAGCCCTTGACTGGGGGGAGAGGTGTGAGGATGCGGGGCTGGGGGAGTGAATTACTGGCTATTGAGGCTCTGCATCTGGTTCAGGCGTAGTCAAGCTCAGCCCTCCAGGTGTTTTGAGACTACAGTTCCCATCATCCCTGACCAGAGGTCCTATTAGTTGGGGATGAGGGGAGTTGTAGTCCCAAAACATCTGGAGGGCTGAGTTTGCCTATGCCTGATCTAGTTCTTCCTCAGTAAAGCTTAGGACAGGACTGCTACCTCAAGGAAGTTTAATAAACCTCCCTGAGGTTGGGAGTCATCCTGATTTTTTAAAGAAAGGGTTACAAGTAAAATGAGTTATGGGGAGGCATGGGATCTGGGTGTTGTGCTACTTAATAAAACATTATTTTCATGTTTTTCAGTGTTTATCTACATCTAATTACAGTGATGTCTCTTTCTGATTTTGGGTCAATCCAAAATTCCGTTTCAGTAGAAGCAAGAAATAGGTTTTTTAAGTGAGGGGATTAGATGAATTCATGGAGGATAAAGTTATCAATAGCTACTAGCCATAGCAGTTGTATTATAACTCCTGGCTGGTTGCTGGGAAAGGACTATTCCGTTCGTAGACAGTTCTTCCCAGGGATGTTCGCCTTGCAACTTCCTTTTACTGTATATCTTTAGGGGCCAGGCAAAAACATTCCTAGATAACCAGGCCTTTGGCCTTTAACTATATGTGACCTTTTAGAAGTGGGTTGGGTGTGTTTAATGTTATCTCTTTCCCTCCTTGGTTTTACTGTACCTGTGTGGGGTTGGTTGTTTGGTGGTTGGTTGTTAAATTGCTCTGGGTTGCCCCGGGCAAGTTGAAACGAATAACTAATTAAATAAATACAATATTGTGTTGATTTCCTGCTTATTAGCTTCTCAGAAGCATCTTGTTGGCGACAGTGGGAGCAGAATATTGGCTTAAATGGACCTTTAGTCCAATCCAATAGGGGTCTTATGCTTTTACGTAGTAAAGGTCACTTAGTATAGCCTTTAGCCATTTAATTAAACTCAGACTGATTTAATACAATATAGGTGTACCTTGTTCATTCTATGTATTTGCCAAGCTCATAATGCTCAGCTGCCTTATGAACCAAACCCCATTTCATTTGTTTTACTCTGGCTGAGAATGTTGAATGCACATGCAGGGTCAACGTGTGCAGAAAGTCATTAATTTTAACCATTAATGAAATTTTTGCTGATTGCTGTATACATGTCGAAACCACCTGACCAAGCAACTTGCTGTTTGCTGACAACTTTCTCTGTTTAGGCCAATTCACTTAATAACATAAAATGTTTTCAAGGAAGTATTACCTCCCATCTAGATCTAATGCCCTCTTTTGTTCATCATCATCATCATCATCATCATCATCATTTATTTGTACCCCGCCCATCTAACTGGGTTGTCCCAACCACTCTGGACAGCTTCCAACATATATAAAAACATAATAAAACATTAAAGCTTAAAAGGCTTCCCTATACAGGGCTGCCTTAGGGTTATATAGTTACTCATATAACCTATATAGGGTTATATAGTTACTCATCTCTTTGACATCTGATGGGAGGGCGTTTCACAGGGCAGGTGCCACTACCAAGAAGGCCCTCTGCCTGGTTCCCTGTAACCTCACTTCTCGCAGTGAGGGAACCACCAGAAGGCCCTTGGCGCTGGACCTCAGTGTCCGGGCAGAAGGATGGGGGTGGAGATGCTCCTTCAGGTATATTGGACCGATGCTGTTTAGGGCTTTAAAGGTCAGCACCAACACTTTGAATTGTGCTCGGAAACATACTGTTTGTGTGTTAGAAGATTTGGGGCAAATTTTCCAATCAGCTGCCTGCCATGGATGATGCTGTTGGGGTGAGTGCATGGCAGGTGAAGCCAAACTACCGGTAGCTGTTTAGTCTGGAATTGAACACAGATTTTTCTTGTTGCCACCCAGATGTATTCAAGTTGTTGAGCTGTGTTGCCTTTTTCTTAAACCAATTCTGAGCAGTATTTTTGGCCATGAAACACAATTGCAGCACTAGCCTGCCCAGTGTGGACTGGGAAAGCTCAACAGAAGCCTTTCAAGGCAACGGGCTCCTTTAATTAGAGGCTTCCTCTTTGCATCTTATGCCCCAGTTCAGGGAGAGGGGCTTTCATCTCAACCAGAGCAAACTCCAATTAATTTTTATGAGTGCAATTACGAAGTTATGAAATTACAAAATTGTGCTCATCATTTGGGGGGGGGGAGAGACAAACGACGAGCAAATTGCTCTGGCATGGGATGGGCACTGCAGGATAATATCGCACAGTATTAAGTACCATGTAGGACAGCCATTTTTATTTCACTTCTAGCTAAATTCAGAAAATCGGGTGGGGGTGGGGCATTATAACATGGTATATGTGCCCAGTACCATTGACAGCCACACACAAAGCATTACAGAGCAGGCAGAGAACTCTCTCAGTATAGATGAGCTTTTGCCCCATGAAGCTAATTTCAATTCAGTCTGCAGGGAGCTTGCCTATCTCTGCTGCAAAACCACCTCAGCCCTTGCTGAAACGCCCCCGGTTTCTACAAACGTAGACACGGGAGCCGTTGATGCAAGGGGAGCGCAGCCAACTGCAACACAAGTTACAAAGATGCTAAACAGTTTATCTAAAGAGAATCAGAGTTGGGAAAGGAATCTTCGTAGCGTAAGAATGAAGAGGCAAATTTGGGCACACATAAAAACAACCAGTGTTTTTTATCCCATTCTTCCTCCATATTGCAGCTCATTCTCTGCCTTGCCCAGCAATGTAGAGCTGTGCACCTCTTACAATTCTCCATCCTATCTGTGGGCAGAGAAATTTGGGGAGGCGACAATTTCACCAAATTTCTCCAGGTGGGGTAGTCATTTTATGAGTTTCCCAAGGGTGAGACTCGCTATCAGCAGTGACTTGTAGCACAGCTTCTCTCATATTTCCCAAGCTGGTTTTTTTTTTTAAGGCTACTATTTTGTACCCTACCCTATGCTCCAGATTCAGTATCATTTTAGGGGAAGGGGCAAGGGGGTGGGTGGGTGGGGTGGAACTGTGGCCATGACAGAAGTATAATAGAAAACATTTGCCATGTCAACATTTGCAGAACCCATGCGAATTTTAACATGCTCCCTTTGCAGACACTTTTTTTAAAATGGGAAGTGACAGTGCCTGTACCTACAGTTCCTTTGTGTCAAGAGCATCCTTGTCAATATCTTGGTTCTCCTCCTGGTAGGTCGCCTTTGGAACAGCTGAGAGCTACATCTTGACCCAGGACCAACAGCAGAGCCAGCATGTGGTGCTGTCAGTGTGATTTGTGTTGCAGCATGCATACAGGTAAGCAATCGTTGTTTCACCAATGCACAACCACAGAACATCGTTTTTGTACAGAAATGTTCACTGGCCCCTCAAAATACAGCATTGTGAGCAGCGCCCCCATTCCAAAATTGTGTACAGGAGGCTGTCGTCAGAATTCCTACTGTGAATGGGGATTGTGCCCTGCTCTCTGTGGCTAAAAGCCATGGTGACAATTGAGCCCCCATTTTTCCCTCCTCTGGAAGTTGCTTTTCTTCACGGACAGGTTTTTGCTGCAATGGGCAAAAAATAATCAATGGCTGATGGATAAGAGATGGGATTCAAAAGTTGTTGGGTTTTGGGAAGGCAGCAAGTTACCTTATTTAAAAGATTGTTATCTTGCATGTCAGTTTCAAAATGATACTTGAGAGACTTCCGACGCCCCCAATAATAAGGGCCTTAAAGAAAGACTTGATAGTTTCTCCATTTCTTTTCATTGCAATGACCAAACACAGCATGTGGGAAGACAGAGTCAACAGTGTTGCTTTTGCAATGGTCTCCTCTTCCTCAGTCAGTAGAGATTTGACTTAAATACCTGACAACACTTATTCCACCGAGTTTTTATAGAAATCCAGAATATGACAATCCATTATCTTTCAAGGATTTTTGATGGAGGCCTTTCCTCTGATACTGGCAATTGGATACAGAAAATGAACTATTCTGGGAGCTTTTGGTGGTGGTGGAATTCCTCACTTAGTCTTCCAATGGTTCAAATTGCTATAAATCAGTAAGTCTTCATTTGCTTTGGGCAGAGAAAAGATACCCATTTATAGGATTTGAAAAGCCAATGTTAGATAGGACATTTAAGTTTCATTTCAGTCTCATATTTAATGGAAGTCTTTGTTTTGCAGGTTACTGACTTGACTTTCAATATATCAGTTGTAATAAGGGGATACTATTGACCAACTTTTGCAGGGCCATTTTGAAGATTATTTAGCTATAGCTCTGGGTATTTGAAAGGTGGTTAAAAATGCTAAGTATCTGCACCACACACATATATATTCATTTTTCTGGAAACTCACTGAAATTGGTTAAGATGCTACCTTCCTTTGCAAGCACCACAAATCATCTATTGGAATATTGTGTAACAGAACGAAAATGAAAACAACACAGTCCCTGTAACAAAAGCATTAACCTAAATATTGTCTCAGCACAGGCCAACTTGTTTTTGTATCAGCCATACATTTTGTGTTTGGTGGACGAGTTTGATTTCAGTCAGTATTTGCAGCAAGACCCAGGCTCCTGAGGCAAGCTCCAAAAGCACTGCCAAGAACCTGTGTTTCTGGATGTAGGCAGTGGTTGGGATTACATAAGGATACAATCTTAATGTTTACTTAGAAGAATGCTTCACTGAACTAAATGGGTCTTGCTTCCAAACATAGAAGGAACTAGGCTGTATAGTACTTACAGTCTAAATTTCACAAGTCCCCAAGCATATCGAAAATGTTTAGTAACACACTCTGGCAGGGCCGGCTCTAGGTAGAACCCCGGTGGTGCGGGGCGCCAGGGCGCTGGGCTGGCAGCTGGGGTGCTGCGCGGCAAAGCCGCGCGGAAGCCATGCTGCATCCTGCGAGGTTGGGGGCGCTGGAGCGGTCTCCACCCCTCAGTGCCAGGGCGCCCGACCTGCTCGAGACTGCCCTGCACTCTGGCATGTTAACTATATACTGCAATGCAGGTAGAGCGGGCATAGGCAAACTTCGGCCCTCCAGATGTTTTGGGGGCTACAACTCCCAACATCCCTAGCTAACAGGACCAGTGGTCAGGGATGGTGGGAGTTGTAGTCCCAAAACATAAGGAGGGCCGAGTTTGCCTATGCCTGAGCTAGAGCATGGATTCAGATCAGGTTTAAAGAGTGGGTGCATCTGACTATGTGTCTGTAGTGTGCCTCCAGAAACAAACCTCTCTCCAATCACTACCCTACGGCAACTATGATTACTGTAATCCTGCTTGGAATGTGTTGTGGACATAGCAGACATCCTCTGTATGGCCGTACCTGTAAGCAGGAACAGATGTGAGGTTCCCTTTGCTGTGGGGTGATCTCAGCTTCACTTTGGCTTTGCTCCTGTAAAGACACACATACAACCTCCAATTTGAACATGTGATTGCTTCTTGTGGTATTACCCCACCCGTGCTTTACACGTGCTCTTGTATTCTTTCAGTATTTGCATATTCATCCATTCAGGTTTTTACAGTTCTAAAAGTTTCAGTGCAGTTATTTCACAGCTCTGTTCCAACAGTGGTATGCATGTAGGTTTGTGACTTACGCAAGGGCTAGCTAATCAGTGCTACACAAATCCAGATTCTACTGAAGACCAGGACTAGAGATTATCTCAGATCCTGGGAAGATGATGTGTGTGGCACGAATGTAGCACAAATGCAGTGACTAAACTTCCACTGCGAGGTCTAAAATCATATCCATCAAGATGCAACCCCTCATTTAATTACAGTACATCTCGACTTCGAAGTTTTTCTGTCAAGGTTCCTTTCTTTAGTTGCCTCCCAAACACAAAGATAAAATGGTTTTCATTCGTATGTGTATGAGATTCTTAACTAGATACTGGATAGCTCAGTTTGTTAAGAGTGTGGGTGCAGATAATGCCAAGGTTGCAACTTCGATCCCCATACAGGACATTCCTGCATTGTGGGGGCGGGGGTGGACAAGGTGATCCTCAGGGTCTACAACTCCATGATTCTATGACTGTAGTGCAGCCAACACGGAGAGCCAATAACCAGAGGTGTCTGTAAGACTAGCTTAAGCAAACTGTGCCGTCTTTTACCAATGGAAACTGAAGCACTACTACCCCAGTCCCCCTGGCCACATAAAAACTCACAATCAGAAAACAAATCATGTATTGCCAACTGCTCCCTTGAGCATAAATATGCCAATGGTATAAGTATTTGAAATGGGAGCTGATGAAGCCGAGAAGTGTAGTTTGCAAGGAGCCAAGATGCATACTGTGTTATCAACTTGTAAGTCAAGGTGTAAAATAAAACTGGCAAATTAGCTGAGGAGTTGTGCCTGGAAACCATGTGTTTTCCCCAATTCCACCAGCTAGATATCTGAAGCAGACGTGCTGAACACAGTAGCCAACCCAATATTTCCAAGTGTTAACCATTTATAAATAAGTACATTTTTTTCATACATACAGTTCATTGTACAGGTTACAATCTGTATACATTAGGGAGGGGCAGGGGAGAATGCATTCTTTTTGAACTTTTTCCACGTCTATCTGACAGCTCACATGTACAGACAATAAAACTCTGCTCAAGCAAGTACAGTGAAGGGAAAGAAACACATTTCTTTCCTTTTATACAGGGGTGGCCAAGAGTCTTAGCCGAGCGCAGGGGTTTGTGCGGCTGCCCTGCTGCAAAAGATCACAACTGTGTTGGTGATTCAATATATCAGTAAGAGAACAGAACATGCAATTGAATATTATTATACTGTACAGAGAAAATCCTTTACATCAGAATTATAGAAAAGCTAAAAGGAAAAAGAACTCAGTGTCTTCCCAGCAAGTGTCTTGAAGGATGGCAAACCTTAAAGGTTTTTTTTTTTAATACAAAGGAGTGCTGTGTTACTGTACAGAGGCAGACAAGGCAGGCAAAATGCTGCAATGCTCATAGGGAAGAAAATGCAAAATGAAAGAACACCGTCAGAATGGAAAACACGTTTGAACTGGTGCAAAACATTCATCCCCTCCAAAAATACCCCAAACCCTGGACCTATACAGATCAGTGCCTTGCACTCTGTGGAAATGTCAGCATCGGTAAATAACAGTGGGTACACCTAGGAAATGGACTCAGGGTCTGGTGCATGTCCAGGCCGAACAGAGTTGAACTGCCCCACCTTGCTCATGGACTCAGTGTGACGGCAGCCAGAAGAAAAAGCATCATCTCTCTCTTTCCCTTTCTAAGCAAGCGTAAAAGTGCAAAAACCTTTCCCAGTAGGCTCTCAACTCAGAAGTAGCCAGCGGTGTCTGCCTTTCTGTGGGGAAAGCTGTTCTGTGGAGAAGATCCCAAGGAATTGTCAAGAAGGATTACAGGGTTTTATTTGCCAGGAGGGGCCTAGTCTGGTATAGCAGGTGGATTATAATCAAGAACTGCAAACGTAATAGCCTGCTATGTAATTTCAGCCCTTAATATGTTTTTGTTGTTGTTAGGGGAGAAAAATCATCCAGCAAATGAGTTCAAGTAATTCCGGGGGGGGGGGAGCAGTTCAGGTTTTCCACCCCTTTGTGCTTGTGCCCCAAGTTCCTCCTTCGCTTTCCACAGCAACCATACATTTAGTGAAGGCATCTAACATGTCAAAGGAGGTACATTAGTTCTTGTCCCCTTCTAAGCCCTTTTTATAAGCTGAACTCCGGTAGATGAAGGCCCTGGGACTCCCAGTGTATTTAAGAAAAGGGAAATGGGGAGAGATGTCGCCTGCCACCCAAGAGTTTGCAAGGGGCCACCTTAAGCAGAGGAGAATAATTTCTAGGCACGCAGTGATGTTCGTTGCTTTATGTAAGGCGTGGAGAAGCTGGCACTTTGGTTTTTACTAGATGACTTTCCGTGTGAATCTGGAACGGTAGCAATTTTGTTAACTGCTGCAAAAGGCCAAGCCAGTGACTTGGGCTTTCAAAATATGTGCAGGCTCCCCCACCCCTTTCTCCGCAGTCCATTCTCTAATGCTTGTTAGAAGAAATACATGTAATAAAAGAAAAACAGCCTTCAGGCTTAGTATTTGAAAGGAAATGTTCTCCTTCCCAAATGTTCTGCATATGTGGGCAGCCTCTGCCTCTTTGAAACTGCAACAGCAGGCACATTTTCAGCCACTCTCAAATAAACTCTTCACCTCTAAGTACATTTCTTACAGCTAGCAGTATAGCCATGTTCCAAGCTGATAGCTCTCTCCCCTGGAACAAAGCAGACCTTGCAATGTATTCAGACTCCCATCCTATTTTAAAGAGCCAGCTCAGACTAGTTGGGTGGAATTCAACCAACTTTTACTCAAGAGTAGACCCTTTGAAATAAAAAGACCTCATGGAGTCATGTTCATTAATTTCAGCGAGCCTATTCTGAGTAGGCCTAGTGTTGAATTCCACCCTCCGTTTCAAATTTCCAGGTGCCAGCATCAGTTTATAGGCACCCAAGTGGCGAGACTCCGGGAGGCAGACTCAAACCAGGGTCAAGTTAATTGCTTGACTTTTTTTGGTATGTGGTAAGCCATACCACATACCAAAATACCACTTTTTGGGTAGGCCATGGTGAAGCCTGTGAAACCTTGAGACTGTGACAGAGGGTGGAGAGAAGTCTCTACATGTGCCAAAGTCCAGAAGGTGCTCTTTACATTTTAAAGAAAGACTCAATTGGCAGCTTTCTACAATTT